>NC_053022.1:73953153-74253153 GCF_003073215.2 Triticum urartu | reverse complement strand
GAAAAAGGGAATAGATTCAATTAACAATATCATTATCCACATCTTTCTTATTTTGCATATCACACAAATCAACGAAGCTATTTAGATGGGTAGCGACATCTTCACTAGGGAGGCCGAAAAACGGATCTGTCATGACAAGATTCAGCAAAGCAGTATTAATTTCACAAAATTCAGCATCGGTAAGAGGAGCAATCGGAGTGCTAATAAAATCATTATTGTTGGTATTGGTGAAGTCACACAATTTAGTGTTATCTTGAGCCATCGTGACAAGCAAGCAAACTAACACACAAGCAAATAAAAGCAAGCGGACAAAAAGAGGCAAATAGAGAAAGAGAGGGAGGATAGAGAGAGAGGGCGAATAAAACAGCAAGGGTGAAGTGGGGGAGAGGAAAACGAGAGGCAAATGGCAAATAATGTAATGCGGGAGATAAGGGTATGTGATGGGTACTTGGTATGTTGACTTTTGCGTAGACCTCCCCGGCAACGGCGCCAGAAATCCTTCTTGCTACCTCTTGAGCACTGCGTTGGTTTTCCCCGAAGAGGAAGGGATGATGCAACAAAGTAGCGTAAGTATTTCCCTCAGTTTTTGAGAACCAAGGTATCAATCCAGTAGGAGGCTACGCGCCAGTCCCTCGTACCTGCACAAAACAAATAAATCCTCGCAACCAACGCGATAAGGGGTTGTCAATCCCTACATGGCCACTTACGAGAGTGAGATCTGATAGATATGATAAGATAATATTTTTGGTATTTTTGTGATAAAGATGCAAAGTAAAATAAAAGCAAAGGAAATAACTAAGTATTGGGAGATTAATATGATGAAGATAGACCCGGGGGCCATAGGTTTCACTAGTGGCTTCTCTCGAGAGCATAAGTATTCTACGGTGGGTGAACAAATTACTATTAAGCAATTGACATAATTGAGCATAGTTATGAGAATATCTAGGTATGATCATGTATATAGGCATCACGTCCGAGACAAGTAGACCGACTCCTGCCTGCATCTACTACTATTACTCCACTCATCGACCGCTATCCAGCATGCATCTAGAGTATTAAGTTAATGAAAACAGAGTAACGCCTTAAGCAAGATGACATGATGTAGAGGGATAAACTCATGCAATATGATGAAAACCCCATCTTCTTATCCTCGATGGCAACAATACAATACGTGCCTTGCTGCCCCTACTATCACTGGGAAAGGACGCCGCAAGATTTAACCCAAAGCTAAGCACTTCTCCCATTGCAAGAAAGATCAATCTAGCAGGCCAAACCAAACTGATAATTTGAAGAGACTTGCAAAGATAACCAATCATACATAAAAGAATTCAGAGAAGATTCAAATATTGTTCATAGATAGACTTGATCATAAACCCACAAATCATCGGTCTCAACAAACACACTGCAAAAAGAAGATTACATCGAATAGTTCTCCACAAGAGAGGGGGAGAACATTCTATTGAGATCCAAAAAGAGAGAAGAAGCCATCTAGCTACTAACTATGGACCCGTAGGTCTGAGGTGAACTACTCACACTTCATCGGAGGGGCTATGGTGTTGATGTAGAAGCCCTCCGTGATCGATGCCCCCTCCGGCGGAGCTCCGGAACAAGCCCCAAGATGGGATCTCGTGGATACAGAAAGTTACGACGGTGAAATTAGGGTTTTGGCTCCGTATCTGATCGTTCGGGGGTACGTAGGTATATATAGGAGGAAGGAGTACGTCGGTGGAGCAACAGGAGGCCCACGAGGGTGGAGGGCGCGCCTGGGGGGGGGGGGGTAGGCGCGCCCCCCTACCTCGTGGCCTCCTCTTTTGTGTCTTGACGTAGGGTCCAAGTCTCCTGGGTCTTGTTCGTTGAGAAAATCATGTTCCCGAAGGTTTCATTCCGTTTGGACTCCGTTTGATATTCCTTTTCTTCGAAACCCTAAAACAGGCAAAAACAGCAATTCTGGGCTAGGCCTCCGGTTAATAGGTTAGTCCCAAAAATAATATAAAAGTGGATAATGAAGCCCAATAATGTCCAAAACAGTAGATAATATAGCATGGAGCAATCAAAAATTATAGATACGTTGGAGACGTATCAGTAGGCGTGCCCCCACCCTCGTGGGCCCCACGGAGCTCCACCGACGTAGTTCTTTTGCCTATATATACTCTTATACCCTAAAAACATCAGGGAACCATGAAACCAATTTTCCACCACCGCAACCTTCCATACCCGTGAGATCCCATCTGGGGCCTTTTCCAGCGATCTGCCGGAGGGGGAATCGATCACGGAGGGCTTCTACATGAATGATACGTCTCCAACGTATCTATAATTTTTGATTTCTCCATGCTATATTATCTACTGTTTTGGACTATATTGGGCTTTATTTTCCACTTTTATATTATTTTTGGGACTAACCTATTAACCGGAGGCCCAGCCCAGAATTGCTGTTTTTTTTGCCTATTTCAGTGTTTCGAAGAAACGGAATATCAAACGGAGTCCAAACGGAATAAAACCTTCGGGAACGTGATTTTCTCACCGAACGTGATCCAGGAGACTTGGACCCTACTCCAAGGAATCAAAGAGGCGGTCACGAGGGTGGGGGGCGCGTCCCCTGCCTCGTGGGCCCCTCGGTGCTCCACCGACGTACTCCTTCCTCCTATATATAGCTACGTACCCCCAAACGATCAGAAGAGGAGCCAAAAACCTAATTCCACTGTTGCAACTTTCTGTATCCACGAGATCCCATCTTGGGTCCTGTTTCGGAGCTCCACCGGAGAGGGCCGTCATCACGGAGGGCTTCTACATCATCATAGCCTCTCCGATGAAGTGTGAGTAGTTTACCTCAGACCTTCGGGTCCATAGTTAGTAGCTAGATGACTTCTTCTCTCTTTTTGGATCTCAATACAAAGTTCTCCCCCTCTCTTGTGGAGATCTATTCGATGTAATCTTCTTTTTGCGGTGTGTTTGTTGAGACCGATGAATTGTGGGTTTATGATCAAGTCTATCTATGAATAATATTTGAATCTCCTCTGAATTCTTTTATGTATGATTGGTTATCTTTGAAAGTCTCTTCGAATTATCCGTTTTGTTTGGCCAACTAGATTGGTAGTTCTTTCCATGGGAGAAGTGCTTAGCTTTGGGTTCGATCTTGCGGTGTCCTTTCCCAGTGTCAGAAGGGGCAACAAGGCACGTATTGTATCGTTGCCATCGAGGATAACAAGATGGGGTTTATTTCATATTGCATGAATTTATCTCTCTACATCATGTCATCTTGCTTAAGGCGTTACTCTGTTTTTAACTTAATACTCTAGATGCATGCTGGATAGTGGTCGATGAGTGGAGTAATAGTAGTTGATGCAGAATCGTTTCGGTCTACTTGTCATGGACGTGATGCCTATATACATGATTATGCCTAGATATTCTCATAACTATGCTCAATTCTGTCAATTGCTCAACAGTAATTTGTTCACCCACCGTAGAATAATTATGCTCTTGAGAGAAGCCACTAGTGAAACCTATGGCCCCTGGGTCTATTCTCATCATATCAATCTCCATCACTTTAATCTTGCTTTACTTTTTACTTTGCCTTTAATTTTTACTTTGCATCTTTATACCAAAAGTACCAAAAATATTGTATCTATCAGATCTCACTCTCGTAAGTGACCGTGAAGGGATTGACAACCCCTAATCGCGTTGGTTGCGAGTAGCTATTGTTTTGTGCAGGTACGAGGGACTTGAGCGTGGCCTCCTACTGGATTGATACCTTGGTTCTCAAAAACTAAGGGAAATACTTACGCTACTTTGCTGCATCATCCCTTACTCTTCGGGGAAAACCAACGCAAGCTCAAGAGGTAGCAAGAAGGATTTCTGGCGCCGTTGCCGGGGAGTCTACGCAAAAAGTCAACATACCAAGTACCCATCACAATCCCTATCTCTCGCATTACATTATTTGCCATTTGCCTCTCATTTTCCTCTCCCCCACTTCACCCTTGCCGTTTTATTCGCCCTCTCTCTCTCTATCCTCCCTCTCTATTTGCCTCTTGCCCATTTGCTCTTGTTTGCTCGTGTGCTAGTTTGCTTGTTTGTCGTGATGGCTCAAGATACTACTAAATTGTGTGACTTCACCAATACCAATAATAATGATTTCCTTAGGACTCCGATTGCTCCTCTTGCTAATAATGAATCTTGTGAAATCAATGCTGCTTTGTTGAATCTTGTTATGAAAGATCAATTCGCCGGCCTTCCTAGTGAAGATGCCGCTACTCATCTGAATAGCTTCGTTGATTTATGTGATATGCAAAAGAAAAAAGATGTCGATAATGATGTCGTTAAATTGAAGCTATTTCCTTTTTCGCTTAGAGATCGTGCTAAAGCTTGGTTTTCGTCTTTGCCTAAAAATAGTATTGATTCTTGGAACAAGTGCAAAGTTGTTTTTATCTCTAAGTATTTCCCTCCCGCTAAGATCATCTCTCTTAGAAACGATATTATGAACTTTAAACAACTTGATCATGAACATGTTGCACAAGCTTGGGAGAGAATGAAATTAATGATACGTAATTGCCCTACTCATGGTTTGAATTTGTGGATGATTATACAAATTTTTTATGCCGGTTTGAATTTTGCTTCTAGATATCTTTTAGATTCGGCAGCGGGAGGCACTTTCATGGAAATCACTTTAGGAGATGCTACTAAACTCCTAGATAATATTATGGTCAATTATTCTCAATGGCATACTGAAAGATCTTCTAATAAAAAGTGTATGCGATAGAAGAAATCAATGTTTTGAGTGGGAAGATGGATGAACTTATGAAATTATTTGCTACTAAGAGTGTTTCTTCTGATCCTAATGATATGCCTTTGTCTACTTTGATTGAGAATAACAATGAATCTATGTATGTGAATTTTGTTGGTAGGAATAATTTTGGTAACAACGCTTATAGAGGGAATTTTAATCCTAGGCCATATCCTAGTAATCCTTCTAATAATTATGGGAATTCTTACAACAAATCTTATGGAAATTATAATAAGATGCCCTCTGAATTTGAGAATAGTGTTAAAGAGTTTATGAATTCACAAAAGAATTTTAATGCTTTGCTTGAAGAGAAATTGCTTAAAGTTGATGATTTGGCTAGGAACATTGATAGAATTTCTCTTGATATTGATTCTTTAAAGCTTAGATCTATTCCTCCTAAGCATGATATCAATGAGTCTCTCAAAGCTATGAGAATTTCATTGATGAGTGCAAGGAAAGAACCGCTAGGATGCGTGCTTCCAAAGATGCCTTTATTAAAGCGTGTTCTTCTAGTTCCTATGAAAATAATGATGAAGATCTAAAAGTTATTGATGTGTCCCCTATTAAATCCTTGTTTTGCAATATGAATCTTGATAATGATGGGACTGAATATGATCCACCTTTACCTAGAAGGTGTTCCAATAATTCTGAATCTTTTGATCTTGATGCTAAATTTGATAAGAGTGGGATTGAAGAAATTAAAACCCTAGATATTGCTAAACCCACTATATTGGATTTCAAGGAATTTAATTATTAAAATTGCTCTTTAATTGATTGTATTTCCTTGTTGCAATCCGTGCTAAAATCTCCTCACGCTTATAGTCAAAATAAAGCGTTTACTAAACATATCGTTGATGCCTTGATGCAATCTTATGAATAAAAACTTGAATTGAAAGTTTCTATCCCTAGAAAACTCTATGATGAGTGGGAACCAACTATTAAAATTAAAATTAAAGATCATGAGTTTTATGCTTTGTGTGATTTGGGTGCTAGTGTTTCCACTATCCCCAAAACTTTGTGTGATTTGCTAGATTTCCGTAATTTTGATGATTGCTCTCTAAACTTGCATCTTGCGGATTCTACTATTAAGAAACCTATGGTAAGAACTAATGATGTTCTTATTGTTGCAAATAGGAATTATGTGCCCGTAGATTTCATTGTTCTTGATATAGATTGCAATCCTTCTTGCCCTATTATTCTTGGTAGACCTTTCCTTAGAACGGTTGGTGCGATTATTGATATGAAGGAAGGGAATATTAGATTTCAATTTCCATTAAAAAGGGCATGGAACACTTTCCTAGAAATAAAATAAAATTGCCATATGAAACTATCATGAGAGCCACTTATGGATTGCCTACCAAAGATGGCAATACGTAGATCTATCCTCGCTTTTATGCCTAGCTAGGGGCGTTAAACGACAACACTTGTTGGGAGGCAACCCAATTTTATTTTTATTCCTTGCTTTTTGCTCCTGATTAGTAATAAATAAATCATCTAGCCTCTGTTTTGGTTTTGTTTTTTGTGTTTAATTAGTGTTTGTGCCAAGTAGAACCGTTGGGAAGACTTGGGGAAAGTCTTGTTACACTTGCTGTAAAAAACAGAAACTTTAGTGCTCATGAGAACTGCTGCAATTTTTATTTGAAGAGTGATATTTAGTTAATTATTTTTGTGGATGATTAATAGATAAATTACTCACGTCCAGAAATTTACTTTAGAATTTTTGGGGTTCCAGATCTTGCGCTAGCTACAGATTACTACAGACTGTTCTGTTTTTGACAGATTCTGTTTTTCGTGTGTTGTTTGCTTATTTTGATGAATCTATGGTTAGTAAAATAGTTTATAATCCATTAGAGAAGTTGGAATACAGTAGGTTTAACACCGATATAAATAAAGAATGAGTTCATTACAGTACCTTGAAGTGGTCTTTTGTTTTCTTTCGCTAACGGAGCTCACGAGTTTTCTACTTTAAGTTTTGTGTTGTGAAGTTTTCAAGTTTTGGGTGAATTCTTGTGATGGATTATGGAACAAGGAGTGGCAAGAGCCTAAGATTGGGGATGCCCATGGCACCCCCAAGATAATCCAAGGACACCAAAAAGTCAAAGCTTGGGGATGCCCTGGAAGGCATCCCCTCTTTCGTCCACTTCCATCGGTAATTTACTTGGAGCTATATTTTTATTCACCAACATGATATGTGTTTTGCTTGGAGCGTCTTGTATTATTTTTGTATTTGTGTTTTAGTATGCCACAATCATCCTTGCTGTACACACCTTTTGAGAGAGCCATACATGAATTAGAATTTGATAGAATACTATATGTGCTTCACTTATATCTTTTTGAGCTATGTAGTTTTGCTCTATGTGCTTCACTTATATCTTTTGAGCGTTATAATTTTGCTCTATGTGCTTCACTTAGATATTTTAGAGCACGGTGGTGGATTTGTTTTAAAGAAACTATTTATCTCTCATGCTTCACTTAAATTATTTTGAGAGTCTCTTACTAGCATGGTAATTTGCTTAATAATAATATGCTTGGTATTCAAGATTTGTGAAACTTTCTTTTGAGTGTGTTGAATACTAAGAAAAGTTGGATGCTTGATAATTGTTTTGAGATATGGAGGTGATAATATTAAATTCATGCTAGTTGAGTAGTTGTGAATTTAAAGAATACTTGTGTTAAAGTTTGTGATTCCCGTAGCATGCACGTATGGTGAACCGTTATGTGATGAAGTCGGAGCATGATTTATTTATTGATTGTCTTCCTTATGAGTGCGGTCGGGGACGAGCGATGGTCTTTTCCTACCAATCTATCTCCCTAGGAGCATGCACGTAATACTTTGCTTTGATAACTTCTAGATTTTTGCAATAAGTATATGAGTTCTTTATGACTAATGTTGAGTCCATGGATTATACGCACTCTCACCCTTCCACCTTTGCTAGCCTCTCTAATACCGCGCACCTTTCGCCGATATCATACACCCACCATATACCTTCCTCAAAACAGCCACCATACCTACCTATCATGGCATTTCCATAGCCATTCCAAGATATATTGCCATGCAAATTTCCACCGTTCCGTTTATCATAACACATTCATCATTGTCATATTGCATATCCCGGTACACCGCCGGAGGCATTCATATAGAGACATATTTTGTTCTAAGTATCGAGTTGTAATTGTTGAGTTGTCATAAGAATAAAAGTGTGATGATCATCATTTTTAGAGCATTGCCCCAAGTGAGGAAAGAATGATGGATAGTATGATTCCCCCATAAGTCGGGATGAGACTCCGGACGAAAAATAAATAAAAGAGGCCAAAGAAGCCCAAATAAAAAAAATAAAAAAGAAGAGGCCATAAAAAAGAGAAAAGTCCCAAATAAAAAATAATAAAAAAGAGAGAAAAAGAGAGAAGGGACAATGTTGCTATCCTTTTACCACACTTGTGCTTCAAAGTAGCACCATGATCTTCATGATAGAGAGTCTCCTATGTTTTCACTTTCATATACTAGCGGGAATATTTCATTATAGAACTTGGCTTGTATATTCGAATGATGGGCTTCCTCAAATTTCCCTAGGTCTTCATGAGCAAGCAAGTTGGATGCACACCCACTTAGTTTCTTTTTGAGCTTTCATATACTTATAGCTCTAGTGCATCCGTTGCATGGCAATCCCTACTCACTCACATTGATATCTATTGATGGGAATCTCCATAGCCAGTTGATACGCCTAGTTGATGTGAGAATATCTTATCCTTTTTGTCTTCTCCACAACCACCATTCTATTCCACCTATAGTGCTATATCCATGGCTCACGCTCATGTATTGCGTGAAGATTGAAAAAGTTTTGAAAAAGTTAGAGTATGAAACAATTTCTTGGCTTGTCATCGGGGTTGTGCATGATTTAAATAGTTTGTGTGGTGAAGATAGAGCATAGCCAGACTATATGATTTTGTAGGGATAACTTTCTTTGGCCATGTTATTTTGAGAAGACATAATTGCTTTGTTAGTATGCTTGAAGTATGCTTGAAGTATGCTTGAAGTATGCTTGAAGACACAAGCTCAAGAGGTAGCAATCAACACTATAGCCTCTCCGATGATGTGTGAGTAGTTTACCATAGACCTTCGACTCCATAGTTATTAGCTAGATGGCTTCTTCTCTCTCTTTGGTTCTCAATACAAAGTTCTCCTCGATGTTCTTGGAGATCTATTCGATGTAATACTTTTTGCAGTGTGTTTGCCGCGATCCGATGAATTGTGGATTTATGATCAAGTTTATCTATGAATAATATTGGTTCTTCTCTGAATTATTATATGCATGATTTGATATCTTTGCAAGTCTCTTCGAATTATCGGTTTAGTTTGGCCTACTAGACTGATCTTTCTTGCAATGGGAGAAGTGCTTAGCTTTGGGTTCAATCTTGCGGTGTCCTTTCCCAGTCACAGCAGGGGCAGCAAGGCACATATTTTATTGTTGCCATCGAGGATAAAAGATGGGATTTATATCATATTGCTTGAGTTTATCCCTCTACATCATGTCATCTTGCTTAAAGCGTTACTCTGTTCTTATGAACTTAATACTCTAGATGCTTGTTGGATAGCGGTTGATGTGTGGAGTAATAGTAGTAGATGCAGAATTGTTTCAGTCTACTTAACACGAACGTGATGCCTATATTCATAAGCATTGCCTAGATATTCTCATAACTATGCGCTCTTTTATCAATTGCTCGGTAGTAATTTGTTCACCCACCGTAATACATGCTATCATGAGAGAAGCCACTAGTGAAACCTATGCCCCCCGGGTCTCTTTCTTATTATATTGCATCTCTTTCTATTTACATCGCATCTCGTATACTATTTTGCAATCTTTACTTTCCAATCTATACAACAAAAATACCAAAAATATTTATCTTACTATCTTTATCAGATCTCAATTTTGCGAGTGACCGTGAAGGGATTGACAACCCCTTTATCGCGTTGGTTGCAAGGTTCTTGATTTTTTGTGCAGGTACTAGGTGACTTGCGTGTTATCTCCTACTGGATTGACACCTTAGTTCTCAAAAACTAAGGGAAATACTTATGCTACTTTGCTGCATCACCCTTTCCTCTTCAAGGGAAAACCAACGCATGCTCAAGAGGTAGCAAGAAGGATTTCTGACGCTGTTGCCAGGGAGATCTACGCTCAAGGCAAGACATACCAAGTACCCATCATAAACTCTTCTCCCTCGCATTACATTATTTTCCATTTGCCTCTCGTTTTCCTCTCCCCCACTTCACCCTTGCCCTTTTCTTTCGCCCTTCTTCCGTTCGATCTTGTGTTACCATGTACCATCTTTTTGCTTGCATCTTCACTTGCTAAAAGTTTATGGATCCTCATCCACTTTCTAATCTCTTTAAGAGATCCAATTATGATGAACCTATTACTAGTGAGTTGAGTGCACTAGATTATCTTTATGAGGTTTTGCTTGAAATTCATGAATCTGAAAAGTGTGATGAATTACTTTATGAAGCAATTCACGATAGATCTTTGAATACAAAGCATGATTGCAATGATTTTATTATAAATTCTATTTATGTAAATTGTGCTAATAATATGCAAAACCCTAAGCTTGGGGATGCTAGTTTTGCTATGTCCTCTACTTGTTGCAATGATCACGATTGGAGTGATTCTTCTTATGATCTTGAAATTTTATTTAAGCCCCATGATGAATATGAGATTGATAATAATGTTTGCAATAATATTGAAAGTGGGTTTGGAAGAGTGTCAACTTTAGATGTGACATATTTGGATGATGTCCAGTCTTATGAAGTTTTTGATAAAAGTGGGTTCGGAGAGGTCATGACTTTATTTTATGTTAATCCCGCTATTTTGGAAGAGTGTCAACTTTGCATGCATGTGGATCATGAAGAGAAAATTTTATGTGATAGCTATATTGTTGAATTTTATTATGATCCTACACGTAATTATTATGAGAGAGGAAAATATGGTTGTAGAAATTTTCATGTTACTAAATTACCTCTCGTTATGTTGAGATTGCTGTTGTTTCTTTCTGCTTCCTTGCATATGCTAGTTTTAGCTTGCCTTGATAGTTTATTTGCCTATAAGATGCCTATGCATAGGAAGTATGTTAGACTTAGATGTGTTTGTCACATGTTTCATGATGCTTCCTTCGTGTTCCAATTGCAATCTTTCATGTGAGCATCATTAAAATTATCAATGCCCACCTAGGGGCGTTAAACGATAGCGCTTGTTGGGAGGCAACCCAATTTTATTTTTATTGTTTACTTTTTGTTCATGTTTAGTAATAAATAATTTATCTAGCCTCTGTTATGATTGCTTTTATGTTTTAATTAGTGTTTGTGTCAAGTAAAGCCTTTAGGATCTTCTTGGGTGATTGTTGTTTGATCTTGCTGAAAAAATAGAAAGTATGCGCTCATGAAAATAATTTTCATTTTTACCAGAGAGGGATAAAATAACAATTCTAATGTAAGTATATCAATATACAAATTATTTAGGTCGTCCTAATTTTTCAGAATTTTTGGAGTTACAGAATTATTTGAAACCTCCAGATTTCTACACACTGTTCTGTTTTGACAGATTCTGTTTTTCGTGTGTTGTTTGCTTATTTTGATGAATCTATGGCTAGTATCAGGGGGTATGAACCATAGATAAGTTGTAATACAGTAGGTTTAACACCGATATAAATAAAGAATGAGTTAATTACAGTACATTAAAGTGGTGGTTTGTTTTCTTATACTAACGGAGCTCATGAGATCTTTTGTTAAGTTTTGTGTTGTGAAGTTTTCAAGTTTTTGGGTAAAGATTTGATGGATTTTGGAACAAGGAGAGGCAAGAGCATAAGCTTGGGGATGCCCAAGGCACCCCAAGGTAAAATTCAAGGACAACCAAAAGTCTAAGCTTGGGGATGCCCCGGAAGGGCGTCCCCTCTTTCGTCTTCGTCTATCGGTAACTTTACTTGAGGCTATATTTTTATTCACCACATGATATGTGTTTTGCTTGGAGCGTCTTGTATGATTTGAGTCTTTGCTTTTTAGTTTACCACAATCATCCTTGCTGTACACACCTTTTTGGAGAGACACACATGAATCGGAATTTATTAGAATACTCTATGTGCTTCACTTATATCTTTTGAGCTAGATAATTTTGCTCTAGTGCTTCACTTATATCTTTTTAGAGCACGGTGGTGGTTTAATTTTATAGAAATTATTGGTCTCTCATGCTTCACTTATATTATTTTGGGAGTCTTTTAGAACAGCATGGTAATTTGCTTTGGTTATAAAACTAGTCCTAATATGATGGGCATCCAAGACGGGTATAATAAAAACTTTCATATAGAGTGCATTAAATACTATGAGAAGTTTGATACTTGATAATTGTTTTGAGATATAAAGATGGTGATATTAGAGTTGTGCTAGTTGAGTAATTGTGAAATTGAGAAATACTTGTGTTGAGGTTTGCAAGTCCCATAGCATGCACGTATGGTAACCGTTGTGTGACAAATTTGAAGCATGAGGTGTTCTTTGATTGCCTTCCTTAGGAGTGGCGGTCGGGGACGAGCGATGGTATTTTCCTACCATATATCCCCCTAGGAGCATGCACGTAGTGCTTGGTTTTGATGACTTGTAGATTTTTGCAATAAGTATGTGAGTTCTTTATGACTAATGTTGAGTCCATGGATTATACACACTCTCACCCTTCCACCATTGCTAGCCTCTCTTGTGCCACACAACTTTCGCCGGTACTATAAACCCATCATTTACCTTCCTCAAAACAATCACCATACCTACCTATTATGGCATTTCCATAGCCATTCCGAGATATATTGCCATGCAACTTTCCACCGTTCCATTTATTATGACACGCTTCATCATAGTCATATTGCTTTGCATGATCATGTAGTTGACATCGTATTTGTGGCATGGCCACCATTCATAATTTTTTATACATGTCACTCTTGATTCATTGGACATCCCGGTACACCGCCGGAGGCATTCACATAGAGTCATATGTTGTTCTAAGTATCGAGTTGTAATTCTTGAGTTGTAAGTAAATAAAAGTGTGATGATCTTCATTATTAGAGCATTGTCCCATGTGAGGAAAGGATGATGAGACTATGATTCCCCCACAAGTCGGGATGAGACTCCGGACGAAAAAAGAGGCCATAAATAAGAAAAGGGCCCAAAAAAATGAGAGAAAAAGAGATAAGGGGCAATGTTACTATCATTTTTCCACACTTGTGCTTCAAAGTAGCACCATGATCTTCATGATAGAGAGTCTCTTATGTTGTCACTTTCATATACTAGTGGGGATTTTTCATTATAGAACTTGGATTGTATATTCCAATGACGGGCTTCCTCAAATTGCCCTAGGTCTTCGTGAGCAAGCAAGTTGGATGCACACCCACTTAGTTACTTTTGTTGAGCTTTCATACACTTATAGCTCTAGTGCATCCGTTGCATGGCAATCCCTAATCACTCACATTGATATCTATCCATGGGCATATCCATAGCCCATTGATACACCTAGTTGATGTGAGACTATCTTCCTCCTTTTTGTCTTCTCCACAACCGCCGTTCTATTCCACCTATAGTGCTATGTACATGGCTTGCGCTCATATATTGCGTGAAAGTTGAAAAAGTTTGAGAATGCTAAAGTATGAAACAATTGCTTGGCTTATCATCGGGGTTGAGCATGATGGGAGCATTTTGTGTGACAAAAATAAAGCATGGCCAAACTATATGATTTTGTAGGGATGAGCTTTCTTTGGCTATGTTATTTTGAGAAGACATAATTGCTTGGTTAGTATGATTGAAGTATTATTATTTTATGTCAATATTAAACTTTTGTCTTGAATCTTTTGGATATGAACATTCATGACACAATAAAGAAAATTACATTGAAAATTATGTTAGGTAGCATTCCACATCAAAAATTCTGTTTTTATCATTTAACTACTCGAGGATGAGCAGGAATTAAGCTTGGGGATGCTTGATACGTCTCCAATGTATCTATAATTTTTTATTGTTCGATGCTATTATATTATCTATTTTGGATGTTTAATGGGCTTTGATATGCTATTTTATATTATTTTTGGGACTAACCTATTAACCGAAGGCCCAGTGTCGGTTTCTGTTTTTTTGCCTATTTTAGTGTTTCGCAGAAAAGGAATATCAAACGGAATCCAACCGGAACGAAACCTTCGAGAGGATCTTTCTTGGAACAAACGCAAACCAGAAGACTTGGAGTGGAAGTCTGGAAGTCCATGAGGCAGCCACGAGATAGGAGGGCACACCCAGGGGGGTAGGCGCGCCCCCACCCTCGTGGGCCCCATGGAGCTCCACCGACGTACTTCTTTCGCCTATATATACTCTTATACCCTAAAAACATTAGGGAACCACGAAACCACTTTTCCACCGCCGCAACCTTCCGTACCCGTGAGATCCCATCTGGGGCCTTTTCCGGCGATCTGCCGAAGGGGGAATCGATCATAGAGGGCTTCTACATCGACACCATAGCCTCTCCGATGATGTGAGTAGTTTACCACAGACCTTTGGGTCCATAGTTATTAGCTATATGGCTTCTTCTCTCTCTTTGGTTCTCAATACAAAGTTCTCCTCGATGTTCTTGGAGATCTATTTGATGTAATACTTTTTGTGGTGTGTTTGCCGAGATCCGATCAAGTTTATCTATGAATAATATTTGGTTCTTCTCTGAATTCTTATATGCATGATTTGATATCTTTGCAAGTCTCTTCGAATTATCGGTTTAGTTTAGCCTACTAGATTGATCTTTCTTGCAATGGGAGAAGTTCTTAGCTTTGGTTCAATCTTGCGGTGTCCTTCCCAGTGACAGTAGGGGCAACAAGGCACGTATTGTATTGTTGCCATAGAGGATAAAAAGATAGGGTTTATATCATATTGCTTGAGTTTATCCCTCTATATCATGTCATCTTGCTTAAAGCGTTACTCTGTTCTTATGAACTTAATACTCTATATGCATGCTGGATAGCGGTCGATGTGTGGAGTAATAGTAGTAGATGCAGAATCGTTTTGGTCTACTTAACACGGACGTGATGCCTATATTCATAATCATTGCCTAGATATTCTCATAACTATGCGCTCTTTTATCAATTGCTCGGCAGTAATTTGTTCACCCAACGTAATACGTGCTATCATGAGAGAACCCACTAGTGAAACCTATGGCCCCCGGGTCTCTTTCTTATTATATTGCATCTCTTTTTATTTACATCACATCTCGTTTACTATTTTGCAATCTTTACTTTGCAATCTATACAACAAAAATACCAAAAATATTTATATTACTATCTTTATTAGATCTCACTTTTGCGAGTGATCGTGAAGGGATTGACAACCCCTTTATCGCGTTGGTTGCAAGGTTCTTGATTGTTTGTGCAGGTACTAGGTGACTTGCGTGTTATCTCCTACTGGATTGATACCTTGGTTCTCAAAAACCGAGGGAAATACTTACGCTACTTTGCTGCATCACGCTTTCCTCTTCAAGGGAAAACCAACGCATGCTCAAGAGGTAGCATCCTCATGCTCACCAAAAGAATGGTTCCGCTGAGAGAAAACATCGTCACATAGTTGATATGGGACTAGCACTGCTAGCAAATGCATCCATGCCACTTAAGTTTTGGGATGAATCCTTCTTAACTGCCAAATATCTCATCAATTTGCTTCCAAGCAAAGCTATCAAACTTGACACACCTATTACACGTCTCTTGGGTGTTACACCCAACTACACATCTCTTCGTGTTTTTGGATGTGCATGTTGGCCCAATCTCAGACCCTACAACACACGCAAACCCGCTTTTCGCTCTAAAAGATGTGTCTTTTTAGCCTATAGCTCTATGCATAAAGGGGTCAAATGTCTTGATGTTCCTACTGGTAGGGTCTACATATAAGAGATGTCGTTTTTGATGAGTCCGTGTTTCCCTTTGCATCACTTCATCCCAATGCCGGTGCACTCATTCACAAAGAAATTCTTGTTCTTCCTACACATCTTCGGTCTTTTGATCATGGGGGCGATGATTGTACTAACCAATGTGATGATATTCCTGCTGGTACTGGTCTTACTCTTATGCCTATGCAGGTCCCTGGAGAAAACGACACTCAAAATGATCAAAATCCCAAAAATATAGCTCAAAATGATCCTATATTTCATGCGAAAGAAGGAGACGAGCCTGGCACAGATAACAAAGACGATCCGGTGGTGCCTGATACACCTGCATGCGCGCAGTCCTTGGATCGCGTGACCGGACCCCCCTTGGATCGCGCTCCCACCAGCAGCAGTCTCAGCTCATGGGCCGGCCACTCTCGTGCCACCGCGTCATCGACAGGCGGGGATAGCAGCGAGACCGGATCTCCCTCGCCTCGCGTGCACATGTGAGGGAGTCTTGGACTAAGGGGTCCTTGGGCGTTCGGCCTGTTAGCCATCGGCCGGACTGATGGGCTGTGAAGATACGAAGACCGAAGACTGCAGTCGTGTCCAGACATGACTATCCTTGGCGTGGAAGGCAAGCTTGGCTACCAAATATGTAGATCCCTTTCTTTGTAACCGACCTTGTGTAACCCTAGATCCTCCCAGTGTCTATATAAACCGGAGGACTTAGTCTGGAGGATACTCATTATCATAACCATACAAGGTAGGCCTCTAGGGTTTTAGCTATTACGATCTCGTGGTAGATCAACTCTTGTAATACTCATATTCATCAAGATCAATCAAGCAGGACATAGGGTATTACCTCCATAGAGAGGGCCCAAACTATAGGAGATATGCCCTAGAGGCAATAATAAATGAAATTATTTATCTCCAAGTTCATAATTATGTTTACGTTCCATGCTATAACTGCTATGGTTCTCGAGTCTGCAATAACACGAGGCTCGGAGGAAGACTCATATGCACGTGTGGAATAATAAACGGTAAGAAGTATTCTTAGTCTAGCCTCTAAGACTAGCTCAAGTGTTGCATGATGGTTCTATTTTCCTGATCATGGGCATGCCAATGCCAGCAACTTTGAGGGCACAATGTTAAGAGAACATTTGTGTTGAATCGACCCGGATTGATCTTATGCTATGAGATTCATTCCTCACAAGTTTATGGTTGATAACATAGAAATGGTTAATGTTTGCATAATTCCTTAGACCATGAGAGTATCGAGTTTCTTCATACTTGCTTCATGAACTTTGGGGTTTGTTAAACGTCATCCGTAAATGGGTGGCTATTACAGTGGCTTACAGGTTCATGGAAAAGTGTGTCAAGTAACTTGATAGCTCAAGATTGGGATTTTCTTCTGCGACGATGGAGAGATATTCTCGGGCCCTCTCGGTGTTACGGTATCCATCATCATCTGGCCAGACACAGTGTGATTTGATCACAGGGATGCTGGAACACAGAAATGAGAAAAGAGAACAAAACCGGTAACGAGGTAACTTGCATGGTGGACAAATTGTTCGTCCACGGGGATGCAATAAATATCACCTCGGGTATTTGTGACATATCGCGAAGCAATAGGAATAGCTCACTGCAACTGGAGGTTCACTCGAATATTCATTCGTGTGGATATAGGGGTCAATATGGGTGTCCACGGCTCCGGTGTTGATCATTGATCGGAAAGTGTTCCGGTCATGTCTATGCTTCACTGAACCTATAGGGTCACACGCTTAAGGGTCATCTATTTGCTGAATACTAGACAGGGAGTCTGAGAGAAATTTACCGAAAAAGTTTTGGAGACAATGGAAGAGTTCCGAAGAGAGAATAGCGAAATAGTTTCGTAACACTGAAAAGTTGTTTCAGGATATACCATTAAGTCAAATTGGTTTCGGGACACGCCTGATAATTCTTGGAGGGTGCCAGAATTATTCTGGAAACTTCTGGGAATTTTTGGGGATAAAAACCGAAAATGTTTCGGAGCTGCTGGTATCGCTTTGGTTGTTTTTCGCAGATGAAATTCACTAATCTGAAATTGTTTTAGAACGAATACAAAATCATTTTAGTGGGTACTGGAATTATTCTAAGACCCACATAAATATTTTCGGATTTAATGGATGCGAAAAATTGTCTTCATGAATAGTGAAAACGCATTTTTGTTTGCTTTTCGCAGATGAAAATCACTAAACCGGAATTGTTTCGGAACACGTTGAAAATTATTTTAGTGGGTACTGGAAATGTTTTGAGCCCACATAAATATTTTCAGTTCGAATCGATGCTGAAAAATGTCATCATGAATAGTGAAAGTGCTTTTTGCTTGGCTTCTTGGAGTAGCCACCTTCAGGGCCTTTTGGTATTATCCCCTTGGCTTCTTGGAGAAGCCACCCTTGGGCTTGGACTATAAATAGGGGTGGAGGGGGCTGCCTAAATACACACTCTTGATCTCATACAAATGCCATGCATGATCTGGCTCTCTCTCTCCATCCCAGCGAAATAGTTTCGTAGAGCCGAAAGGCTGGCTGGGTTCTGGCAGGAACTAGTTCTACATGGCGAAGCCCTGCCGGATAGATGACACCGTATGTGTGCAACTCTGTAGAGAGATCATAGTTTCGGTCTTAGTTCGAGAGTGCCTCCCGAAGGGCTGTCCGTGTGACCGTCCGAGTTTCAAAGGTCCTCCCGAAGGGCTGTCCAAGTGATTGTCCGGCTTTCGAAGGTCCTCCCGAAGGGCTGTTCGCGACACTGTCCGGGGGCTGTCCGGCCACCTCCCGGAGGGCTGTCCGAGGGGAAAATGAGGGTATACATCCTCGTGATTGGAAGGTTGTAAATCCTAGCTGCGGGGATCTGCACCGCCGATCGTCATCGACTCTACTTCTCGCTGCGCTACGAGTAGGTAGCGAAAAAGATCAAACCATGTATGCAGTCTCCATAGTGGTCCTGGGCTGGTGCATAGGTCCAATTTTTTTTGTTTTCTGCTGCGTTACCCTACACGAACCTGGGTAAAGCATTGTGTCCCCTGTCTCCTGTTACCATCGACCTTAGACAGTTCGGGACCCCCTACCCGAGATCCGCTGGTTTTGACACCGACATTGGTGCTTTCATTGAGAGTTCCACTGTGTCGTCATCGAAAGGGTTGATGGCTCGACTTATCGTCAAGGAAAATATCACCTCCGGAGGAGCTCTGGCCTCTGGCCAAACCCTTTGGCTGGGCGGTTTTATCATGACTGCCCGTTCGGCCCATGAGCCGACGATGATGACCTCTCGAGTCATCAAAAATCGCCTCTGTGTTGATTCTGAATACGCCAAACGGATGGACCCGACGAATTTATCGTCTTTAAACGAACTCCTAGATCGCATTGCCACCTTGGGGGTCGCTACAGATTACGATCGGATTGGCCTTAAACCCGACCAGACAGAAATTAAATCTCCACCGATCACACACCAGATAGCGGTAGTCGAGGAGCAAGATAACTCTTCCTCTATATTGAGGACGAACTATGTTCGGATCTCCGACCTTGAGAAGCCGGACACCTACCGGCAAAAAGACACGCCTTGTCCTCCGAACATAGAATCGGACGATAAGCTTCAAATATTAGTTGATATCCCGGAGCTCGAGCCACTAAGTCCGGAAGATCTTCGTATTCCGGACCCAAAATTGGGTTAGGGTTCGGATTTAATTCCGCCACCCACCCAGACATAGGCGCTCTCTTTAGCACGCAGCAACAATCTCAGGAAACGGTCGACCACTTTTGGTCCAGATTCCTCCTTGTCAATAACAAGATCAAAGATTGCCGCGATGAAGATGCGATCTCAGCGTTTCGCAACAATTGCAGAGACGAGGGAATCTTGAATGCCATCAACCGCCGTCACATATTACACTTTGCTGACTTGGCAACTATCGTGCAGATAGCGCAATGGAAAGCACTTGGAAGACTCAGGCAGCACGGTGGGGACCAGAAGTCCCCACTCAACCCCTCGTTCAGACGA
This sequence comes from Triticum urartu, assembly GCF_003073215.2. Lineage (NCBI taxonomy): Eukaryota > Viridiplantae > Streptophyta > Magnoliopsida > Poales > Poaceae > Triticum > Triticum urartu. The sequence goes on along the minus strand of NC_053022.1, from coordinate 74,233,428 downwards.
AAAGGGCACACCCTGAGGGCACGCCGGGACAAATGGTAAAGAAACACAAGCCCGTTATGGGGCGCGGAACTGTTCTAGAAGGATGGCTCGACGGGCCATGCAAAATACACACAACACCGGATAGCATACCAACCCACAGCCTTAGAGCATGTTGGATACTCCAGCAGGTGGCCAAGAGTGGTGAGGATATCCTCACCAGGAATACCCAGAGCAACACCCCCGAGAAGATGACGACCTCAAAGTATTGACGGTATTCGAGACATTCGCTATCGGCATTCTGGGAATGGGGGCCCGCAGACTTGCCTGCCTACGGCCCACGACGTGGCTTTGCTAGCATGCCTGTACGGCCCATCTTCATCAACAAGGCATTCAAGACCCTCGCGAGGGGCCAAGCCTCGCGAGGCGGACGACACAAGACCTCCTTAGGAGCGGCCTCACCAGGTTGGCTCGCGAGGGGCGGTGAGTTCAAGGCCAGGCAAACCTCGCGAAGTTCTAGTGACGTGAGCCATGACGACCAAGGCTAGGCAGGCGCCAGCGCATGCAGTGTCCTTTTTTCCTCTTCGGTGCTAAGGAAGCAGGCGCAGGCGCGGAGTACCGAGGCTTCAAGCAAAGGTTTCCATATTAGTGCAACAAGACCAAGACCAGAAGGACGGCAAGACCGAGGTCACCGTGGAGCCCAAGACGGCGTCACCACCAGAGCCTTTGGCAGGCGAAGACCACTTTTGTCAGGATAAGCTGTACTAGCCGTCCCCTTTCAAATTGGCCGTTGTTGGCTCCCTTCCCGCCCAATATTTGGGGAGGGACCAGGGCCTCTATAAATAGGACTAGCCACCACCATAGCTAGGGAGGTGAGATCGAGAGAGACCAGAACACACACAAGTTCGCTAAGCACAAGCACACCTCAACCTCAGGAGGTTGTTCTTCCCTTTGTACTGTTCATCCTCAGCCTGAGAGGCAATCCACCGCCGCCACACTGGAGTAGGGTATTACACCACAATGGTGGCCCGAACCAGTATAAATCTTGTGTTCTTTGTGTTGCTAATTCGTCGAGTTAGTCCGTAAGATCTTAGCTGAGCTAGGACGTGGATCGGTAGGGGGGAGATCTTCGTGCGCACCCCAGAGTTCGAACCTTAAGGGTTTTGCCGGAACCCGTGATCCGACATTTGGCGCACCAGGTAGGGGTGCGCCGAAGCTTCCCTTCTGTCGCTCCGCGTCACGTCGCTTCATCGTCTCCATGGCGGACGCACGCCGCGCCCGCAACGAGCGCCGGGCTGCCCTCGCCAACCGCGTTGCTCAGACAGCCCCTGTCGGCGGACCACCCCGTCGCTCTCCGCCGCCTGCCAACAACGCCACCACTGGCCCAGCGGGGAACGAGCAGCAAGCATCCTCACTGCACCCCTCGGTGCGATAGGACGGCCGCACCGCCACTCCATCGCTGACTCCCGCTGGTTCGTCGTCTCATGCTCGTCGCGTTCCCGCAGACGCACGGGCCGCGCTCCTCATGGCACACAAGATCCTGCGCTACCGCCCAATCGACGACCTCTACGAGGACTGGCTTGACCGCACCACCGAGCTTGTCCGTGTCGCAGGGGGCTCCCCTGCGCCGTCCCTCTCTCCGCCAGCCACGGGCGACGCAACTCACGAAGCACGTCCACCACCTCTGCAGCAAGACGGCTCCCTAGCGCTAAGGCGCGCGGCTCCATGGCGCGACCCACCACGTCCGGCGCCCGCGCGTGAAGAAAGAAGCTATCAAGAAGTCCCTCGACCGCAAGAGAACGCTCCACCACTCCTTGCACCGCCACTTCGGGATCGTTTGCTGCGGCAAGGCCCCGCGCCGCTTCCGTAGCGGCGCGCGAGCGCCAAGACCAAGTTCCACCTCCAAGGCGGGCCCTGGTGACCACGGCCGGCTGCCGCGCCTTCACCCCTGAGCTGCGTAGCATCGCCTCGCCGGGTAAGTTCAAGCCAGATCTGCCTCCTCGCTACGACGACACCCCTGACCCCATGAAGTTCCTGCAGCTCTATGAGCTGAGCATCGAGGCGGCCAATGCGACGAGAAGGTCATGGCGAGCTGGTTTCCCATGGCCCTCAAGGATGGCGCCCGCTTGTAGCGCCCCATATGTAACTTGCCATATTTGTATTCCAACTCTTGCCATTTTCGGCACTAAGTTATGAGATTCCTCGTTGTTGGGTTTTGTCTCCGTGTTGCTTTTGTCTTTGTCATGCATCTCATATCATGTCATCATGTGCATCGCATTTGCATACGTGTTCGTCTCATGCATCCGAGCATTTTCCCCGTTGTCCGTTTTGCATTCCGGCGCTCCTATGTCCTTCGGCGTCCCCTTTTGCCTCTTTTCGTGTGCGGGTGTTAAACGTTCTCGGACTAGACTGAGAATTTCCAAGCGGCCTTGGCATACTACCAGTAGACCGCCTATCAAGTTTCGCGCCATTTGGACTTCGTTTGATACTCCAACGGTTAACTGAGGAGCTGTAAAGGCCTCGAGTGTGTTGCAGCCCAACACCTCTCCAAAGTGGCCCAAAGCCCACCTAAACCCACTCCATCATCTCGGTCGTTCGATCACGATCACGTGGCCGAAAACCGTGCTCAATTTGGAGCCTCCTAGCTCCTTCTATGTATAAATAGGCCCTCCCCATTCCAAATTCCGGATCAAACCCTACCCCCTCTTCCTCCGTGCGCAGGACACGTCCGCCCGGCGCCGGACACGTCCGCCGCGTCCACTCGCCCAATCGCCGCCTGCCATGTGGTGCATCGGCACCCACTTCGCCGCTGGCCCGTCCGGCCCGCAGCAGGCCCCCGCGGCCCGGAGCCGCCGTCGCCCGTTCCCCGCGTCCCCGCCGCCCGAGCATCACCGCGCCGCCCCGCCATCAACGCTGGCCGCCGCCACCGGAGCCTCCGCCGCCCATTTCGCCGGATCCCGCCGCCAAGCTCGCTGACCGCCGCCGCCTCAACTGCGCCGCCCCGCCCCGACATCACCGCGCCGCCCCGGCCAGGTCCGGCCGCGGCAAGGCCGGATCCGGCGCCCCTTGTTGGCCCCCTCTCCTCCGGCGGCCACTGTTCTTCTCCGGCGAGCTCGAGCCGCGCCTCGGTTCGTGTGCCGATCTGGATCTGAGACGAACCCTAGGGTTGACCTTTTCCCCTCACTAAGTCCCCAGTTTTGCATATTTTTTAGGCAACTTCATCGCATCATAACTTTGCATTCGTAGCTCCGTTTCGCGCGTGTAGCATATCAAATTGTTCGTCTGGTTGTGCACTTCATTTCATCCCATTGCACCATGTTCATTTGAGTTCATATTGATGCCCTAAATGCTGTTGCAAGAGTGCTATGTAATGTTAGTTTCAGATTCTTATCAGATTATGGACATTTGTCATTTTTTCCATGTGTAATGTGTGCCTCCTATGAACTTGTGCCCTACATGTGTTTTGTTATATGTCATGCCATCTTTACAGGGGTGTATTCCATGTATTTTTGTGATCTCTGTGGTGACTAGCAGAAGCATGCAAAGTAGCTCTCGTGATGTTGCTGATTTCAGGGACTTAGAATTCTTCTAAGTCATTTCCCTGATGTTATTTTTATGCCATGTATTCATGTTGCTACAGAGTGATCCATGCCTCTTTTGAGCATGTTCAGTAAGGATGATTTTGAGATATTGTTGTGCTCTATCTATCCATGTCTTTGTTTGCAATTATGGAGCACCCTAGCATGACTCAATCTTGCTCTACGTTTGCTATAAACTGTTCCTGGCAGATTGTTTACGTGTTAATCAATTTTGCCGAGGTTGTTGTAGTTGATCCATGCATGCTATGGGAGTGTTCTCACCATGGTTAGCTTATTTATCATGTCTACTTGCTGGGTGTATGCTTAGATTGTCATGCAATGCCTTGTGGTGAGTGCATTGAGCTCGTAAACATGCCTATGTAATTCTGTTTTTGCCATGTTCCAGTTTTCTGCTAAGTCTGAATCTGTTAACGAAACTTGCTATGTTCACATGGTTGCCATTGTATTTTCTGATCCCTTTTGGCTAAAGGTCAGTAAGGGACTTCTGTTATATGCTTTGGGTAGCTTCATGCCATGCCATGCCTTGCTTTGCCATGATATGTTCCTGTAGCATGTTGTTATCTTGATCTAAACATTGCTTCCTGATGTTAAATCCTGACATGTTATTTTCACTAAGTCTGTGAACCTGATATCTTTTGCACTTTTGCCATGCTTGTTTGAACCTGCTATTGTGTGAACTAGCCGTAGCTCAGTGTTCATCTTTTGTCAAGCATCTTGAGTGGATCACTGCCATGTGATTTGTTGTTCTGTTAGAGTGCAGTAGCTTGTTGGTCTTGATGCATTTAGATGGCCTCGTGCTGTTAATCGCAGATCGGTGCCATATTTGTTTTGCTTGTCATTTGCAAACCGTGCATCCGATTCCGGTGATCTTTATATCGATTTCGACCGAAATCAACTCATATTTCCAGCAGCACTCTTGGTTTTCCAAGTTGAGGCCTGGTTCAAATCTTTCCTTTCCGAAGCATGCATATGCATTACATATCACATCCCGCATATCATGACATGTTTTGCATCATGTTGCTTGCGCATTGCACCGTGGTTGATTGTGTCTCCCTTTGCTTGTGTTCTTGCTTTGGGTAGAGCCGGGAGACGAGTACGTGATCGAGGAACCCATTGAGAATGTTTACGAGGATCAAGCTTACGTCAACCCGGAGAACTTTGCAGGCAAGATGACCATACCCTCGAAATCACTTCTATCCTTGCTTGCTAGTTGCTCGCTCTATTGCTATGCCTATGATACGATACCTACCACATGCTTTATCATGCCTCCCATATTGCCATGTCAAACCTCTAACCCACCTTGTCCTAGCAAACCGTTGTTTGGCTATGTTACCGCTTTGCTCAGCCCCTCTTATAGCGTTGTCAGTTGCAGGTGAAGATTGGAGTTTGTTCCTTGTTGGAACATGTTTATTGTTGGTATATCACTATTATATCTTGTCTACTTTAATGCATCTATAAACTTGGTAAAGGGTGGAAGGCTCGGCCTTATGCCTGGTGTTTTGTTCCACTCTTGCCGCCCTAGTTTCTGTCATACCAGTGTTATGTTCCTTGATTTTGCATTCCTTACACGGTTGGGTTATAATGGGAACCCCTTGACAGTTCGCCTTGAATAAAACTCCTCCAGCAGGGCCCAACCTTGGTTTTACCATTTTCCACCTAGCCCTTTTCCCTTGGGTTTCGCGGACTCAAGGGTCATCTTTATTTTTTAACCCCCCCGGGCCAGTGCTTCTCTAAGTGTTGGTCCAAACTGAGCGATGTCCGGCGCCCCCTGGGCAACCAGGGTCTATGCCAACCCGACGTCTGGCTCATCCGGTGTGCCCAGAGAACGAGTTATGTACAGCTCCTATCGGGATTTGTCGGCACATTCGGGCGGCTTTGCTGGTTTAGTTTTACCATTGTCGAGATGTCTTGTAACCGGGATTCCGAGTCTGATCGGGCCGTCCTGGGAGAAGGAATATCCTTCGTTGACTGTGAGAGCTTGTGATGGGCTAAGTTGGGACACCCCTGCAGGGTTTTGAACTTTCGAAAGCTGTGCCCGCGGTTATGGGTAGATGGGAATTTGTTAATGTCCGGTTGTTGAAAACCTGAAACTTAACTTAATTAAAAATGGATCAACAGCGTGTGTAGCCGTGATGGTCTCTTTTCGGCGGAGTCTGGGAAGAGAACACGGTCTTGAGTTATGCTTGTACGTAAGTATTTCTAGGATCAATTCTTGATCATAGTTTCCCGACCGTGCCTTGCCTTCTCTTCTCGCTCTCATTTGCGTATGTTAGCCACCATTTATGCTAGTGCTTGCTGCAGCTCCACCTCATACCTTTTCCCTACCTATAAGCTTAAATAGTCTTGATCGCGAGGGTGTCATATTTCTGAGTCCCCATGACTCACAGATTACTTCCAAAACCAGATGCAGGGAACAATGATACCGTTCCAGGAGATACGACTGAGCTCAAGTGGGAGTTCGATGAGGACTCAGGACGATACTACGTTTCCTTTCCAGACGATCAGTAGTGGAGCCTAGTTGGGGCGATCGGGGACATTATGCATTTGGGGTTGTCTTTATTTTGGTTCCGTAGTCGGACCTTGAGTGTATATGGATGATTGTAATGCTATATTTATGTATTTTTTGAAGTGGCGATTGTAAGCCAACCATGTATCTCTTTTCTTATTCAGTACATGGGATGTGTAAAGATTACCCTTCTTGCGACATTGCCTACAATGCGGTTACGCCTCTAAGTCGTGCTCCGACACGTGGGAGATATAGCCGCATCGTGGGTGTTACACCGCTCCTGGCTCCTAAAGCTACCTCCAGGCTCGATCTCCTCCTGGGAAGAGATGCGCGACCGCTTTGTCGCCAGCTTCCAGGGCACTTGCAACCGCCCCCCGGTCGTGGGTGACCTGTGCCGCGTCAAGCAACAACTAGGAGAGACCCTCTAGAAGTACATCCAGTGCTTCAACAATGTTCGTCTCAAGATCCCAAGGTGACGGACGAGGCCATCATCTCCGCGTTCTCTGATGGTGTTCGTGACGTCAAGATGAAGGAGGAGCTCGCTATCCACGAGGAGCTGTGCACGTCTCTGGAGTTGTTCAACCTGGCGACCAAGTGCGCCAGAGCTGAGGAAGGGCGCCTCTCCCTCGAGCTCCCGGCTACGGACCCGGAGGAGAAGAAAGCCAAGGCCAAGGACGTGAAGTGCAAGGGAGCAGCTGTGCTGCTACCTCTTGAGCAATGCGTTGGTTTTCCCCGAAGAGGAAGGGATGATGTAGCAAAGTAGCGTAAGTATTTCCCTCAGTTTTTGAGAACCAAGGTATCAATCCAGTAGGAGGCTACGCGCAAGTCCCTTGTACCTACACAAAACAAATAAATCCTTGCAACCAACGCGAATAGGGGTTGTCAATCCCTACACGGCCACTTACGAGAGTGAGATCTGATAGATATGATAAGATAATATTTTTGGTATTCTTGGGATAAAGATGCAAAGTAAAATAAAGGTAAAGTAAAAAGCAAAGGAAATAAATAAGTAGTAGGAGATTAATATGATAAAGATAGACCCGGGGGCCATAGGTTTCACTAGTGGCTTCTCTCGAGAGCATAAGTATTCTATGGTGGGTGAACAAATTACTATTGAGCAATTGACAGAATTGAGCATAGTTATGATAATATCTAGTTATTATCATGTATATAGGGATCACGTCCGAAACAAGTAGACCGACTCCTGCCTGCATCTACTACTATTACTCCACTCATCGACCACTATCCAGCATGCATCTAGAGTATTAAGTTAAAAACAGAGTAATGCCTTAAGCAAGATGACATGATGTAGAGGGATAGACTCATGCAATATGATGAAAAACCCATCTTGTTATCCTCGATGGCAACAATACAATACGTGCCTTGCTGCCCCTACTGTCACTGGGAAAGGACACCGCAAGATTGAACCCAAAGCTAAGCACTTCTCCCATTGCAAGAAAGATCAATCTAGTAGGCCAAACCAAACTGATAATTCAAAGAGACTTGCAAAGATAACCAATCATACATAAAAGAATTCAGAGAAGATTCAAATATTATTCATAGATAGACTTGATCATAAACCCACAATTCATTGGTCTCAACAAACACACCGCAAAAAGAAGATTACATTGGATAGTTCTCCACAAGAGAGGGGGAGAACATTGTATTGAGATCCAAAAAGAGAGAAGAAGCCATCTAGCTAATAACTATGGACCCGTAGGTCTGAGGTAAACTACTCACACTTCATCGGAGGGGCTAAGGTGTTGATTTAGAAGCCCTCCGTGATCGATGCCCCCTCCAACGGAGCTCCGGAACAGGCCACAAGATGGGATCTCGTGGATACAGAAAGTTGCGGCAGTGGAATTAGGGTTTTGGCTCCATATCTGATCATTCGGGGGTACGTAGGTATATATAGGAGGAAGGAGTATGTCGGTGGAGCAACAGGGGGCCCATGAGGGTGGAGGGCGCGCCTGGTGGGGGTGGGCGCGCCCCCTACCTCGTGGTCTCCTCTTTTGTGTCTTGACGTAGGGTCCAAGTCTCCCGGGTCTTGTTTGTTGAGAAAATAACGATCCCGAAGGTTTCATTCCGTTTGGACTCCTTTTGATATTCCTTTTCTTCGAAACCCTAAAACAGGCAAAAAACAACAATTCTGGGCTGGGCCTCCGGTTAATAGGTTAGTCCCAAAAAATAATATAAAAGTGGATAATAAAGCCCAGTAATGTCCAAAACAGTAGATAATATAGCATGGACTAATCAAAAATTATAGATACATTGGAGACGTATCACGTGCTCACGGCGGAACCGGACACCAAGCGCGGCAGAGACCAGCCTGAGTCATCCGAGAGCAGCCGACCGTTCTGCGCCTTCCATAACCTGCATACCCACAACACCATCGACAATCAAGAGAACAGAGCCATTCGGGACGGACGCTTTGGTCGACGCCCCGAGCGCAGCGACCGGGGTTACGGCCGAGGGGGAGGATGTCGTGGCGGATGCTGGGACGACTGTGGCCCGCGCTAGGAGTGGCGCGACCGGCCTTGTGAGGACCGCTGGCAGGATCAGCCTCGTGAGGGCGCCAGGGTGGACCAGCCTCATGAGTATTGTCCTCAAGGAAACGCTGGCCTTCCTCCACTACCGCCATCAAGGCGAGGAGGCTGGGGGCTTCTAGGAGCCGCACGCTATTGCCTGCATCTTGGGCGGAGCTCAAGCCCCAGCCTTGCAGCGTATCTTCAAACAGTTTGCTCATGAGGTGAATGCAGTCCTCCCCAAGCTCGAGGCCACACGCCCGCTCAGATGGTCCAAGTGCCCCATCACGTTCAGTTCGACAAATCAGCTCAAGTGCGCAGCTACTACAGGCGTCCTCCCAATGCTTTGTTCACCAGTCATCAGCAACGTGCAAGTTACCAAGACCCTCATTGATGGTGGCGCAGGGCTCAATGTCATGTCCGTCAACACGTTCGACAACCTCCAAGTGCCATATGACCAGCTTCATCCTACCAAGCCTTTCTCAGGAGTGACCGACGGCTCTACTACCCCGATCGAGCAGGTCCGCCTCCCTGTTACCTTCAGAGAACGCAACAACTAATGCACCAAACTCATCGACTTCGACGTCGCCTACATCTGCCTGCCATACAACGCCATCCTCGGGTATCCAGCCTTGGCCAAGTTCATGGCGGTGACTCATCACGGCTACAATGTCCTCAAGATGCCGGGAAGCGGCGGAATCATCACAGTCCCATGCGAGGAAATATACTCGATGTGCTCCCTCGAGCGTGCCTTCCAAGCTGCAGCAATCAACGACCCCGACAGCCAGGGCGAGCGCCCTCCTGAGGCCACCCCCGAGAAGAAGAAGCAGTTGTGCCACCCAGGGCCTCAGGCAAGTGACGCCTCGTCAGGATCGGCGCCCGCGCCTGGGGCGCCTCCCTCCATCGCATAGGAAAGCGTGCCAGGTGCCCCTCTCGGGCAGGGCTCGGGGGCTCTCTTGTAGAGGGCCTCAGACTTTGCCAACATCACGAGGGAGTTGCTTGGGCACCACTTGGAGGCGTGCTTCGCGGCACGTTTCCCTTAGGAGAACACAGGGCAAGGAGTGCCCACCGTTCAAGAGTTCATCACCAAGACCACTCAAGAACTGGGCTACGTGTCTGCATCGATGTCCCAGGGCTCAACCAGGCCGCCTTTCAGGAGCTTTTCTAGCCTTCGCGCATGGGACACTGCGAGGGCCCACCTCACAGATACGTTCGCATGCCTTTTGGCCTGCCGAGCGCGGCGACCGCCTATCAGCGCAACCTGCAGAGCATCCTGGCGGCTCAGGAGGCCAGGCACCATGCTGTGCTGACGGAGATCAAGACGGTCCTCAAGGAACCCCCTGGACCCCCAGATCCTCCCGAGGCTCAGGGCCCCGGTGGCTCATAAGGAGTAGCCCCTTCGCCGCATACCTTCAGCTGCCCCAACTCTCCTTCATCAACAGAACCAGGTGACATTTTCCAAGTTCATTCAGCTGGGAGCGCCCCCAGGGCTGCATCATTCCCAGGCTGCGTGGGTCCGTCCCTGTGGCATGTATCCCTTTTTATGTCTTTACCTAACCTTGTTGGGGGCGCCCCTCGGGCTGCATCATCCCCAAGCCGCTCGGGCCTGACCCAGTGGCATGAATCTTCCCGGCATTTACTTGAGCTAGGTTGCCTTTCATGCTTAATCTATCTATGACTATCACCTGCTTGATTGTCGCCCACCATGGGAGCCGCGCGCTGACCGTCTTTCTTCAGGACCCTTCGCGTGAGTAAGTTAAGCACGACGTCTGTGCTCGGGCCCGTCCCTGCAGCGTCGATAAATTTAGCGGCTGAGCTCTGTCTGGCGGGCTGGCCCCGTTCACGTCACCTCCTGGGGCCATTGGTGCTTGGCCTTATCACGCGATGACCTCAGGGGATTCGTTCGGCGCAGGTTGTCTAACCACCTCACAGGACCAACACAGCAAACCAGAACCAAGACCAGGCGCAACCCGCCTTGAGGTAGGGCCTCGTGAGTCCCACGATGGCTCATGAGTGCCCAGATACACCTCGTCTAGCCCTGCCGTGCAAGCCACGTATCAGGGCGGGGCTGTACACGCCCCAGGGGCTCTCCGCAGTAGGGAGTCCCCCACCCACGCACCAGTGGAAGCACCATGCTCCGCGCTGGCCGTCGACACTGCCGAGGAGCGGCTATGCCCGTGCACAAGCGGAAGCACTATGCTCCGCACTGGTGATAAACAACTGAGGGCGGCCTCACGACCGTACCAACCTCAGGGAGCCCCAGAGCTCAGTGTCCGGCCTCACCGCAATGCCTCCCCTCGGGAGAGCCATGCGAGGGGGCTGGGCACGGGGGTTGCGCTCGGGTCACGCCCAAGCGTACGCCACCCAACCAGGTCCCCAGGACCTGGTCATCGCTCACCCCTCCCGAGCCGAGCCTCGGCGAGGGAAAATATATGGAGAATGTTTGCACGTCAAGGGGGACTCTTGAGCATCACGACTCAGGAGCCTAATTGGTCACGTAGCCCCTCACTCCTTGGTCCGTCCTGGTTTCCGGTCGGCCCAACGGCGGTTGAGGTATCCGCGGGGCCGTGCTCTGCCGACGTAGAACATTAACCTATCCACGCGTATCCTTCCTATAAGCAGTTTGCGCGTCAAGGGGGACTCCTGAGCATCGCGACTCAGGAGCCTAACTGGTCACGTAGCCCCTCACTCCTTGGTCCGTCCTGGTTTCCAGTCGGCCCAATGGCGGTTGAGGTATGCGCGGGGTCGGGCTCTGCCGACGCAGAACACAAAGCAAATAGGAAGAAAATCGCAAAATCTCAAAGCAAATATTACAAGACATATTGTTCTCACAATATCAAGCACGAGTTTAACGCCTCCACGAGGCATGGTGCATGTTGCAGGAATGAAACAGAAAAGCAGCCGCAGGTTACCCCTGGACACCGCCAGCACCTGCAAGAGGTGCCCCCTCCTAGGTAGCGTCGCCTTCACCTGCATCATCGGTCGAGGGCGCAGGGGCGAAGGCGTCGAAATTCTTCAGCAGGGCATCCACTTGACCATTCACGGCTGCGGCGGCAGCCGCGCAGTGTTCATCAGCTACAGGCTCCAGCAGCTCGTCAAGACGAGCGATTGGGTCATGAAGGTGCAGGTGGCTGAAGACCCGCGTCAGCGCGGCTGAGGAAAGGACGCGAGCCTCTACCTCCACCATGGGACCGATGCCCTCCACGACTTCCTCGAGAGCCTTCACCAAGAAGGGAAGCAGCTAAGCAGGGCCATCCTCGTTGGTGGTCAGCAGCCTCTCCAAGCCCTTCTCGTACAGTGACTTCAGCGCCACGCAGGACCTCTCATCGAGGAGCGAGAAGGCCACGCGGTCTTCAGCCAGGACCTTTACCTTGGCATTAAGATCAGCCTCCTTCGCCCTCGCATTCCGCTCCAACTCCTCCAGTCGGCTGCGCTCCGCGGCCTGCACCTTCGCCAGCTCCCCTAGCTCGGCGTCGCGGTCCTTCATGGCGTCCTCCTGGGCTTTCGTTTCCTCCTCCTGGAGATCTTCCCGCAGCTGGGCCATCTCCAAAAGGGCACGCTCCAAGACAGCAGAAGAGGCAGAAGAACCTAGGAATAATGGCGCGGGAGGAGGAAGAGGCGTCGTCACCATGGCCTGAGAGGCAGGAGGCTCCTGAGCCTCTTGGACCTCAGCACCCGAGCCGGACGCCGGCAGCCCCTGAGCCAGCGGAGCTTCGGGGGCCGATTCCTCCCGAGGATGCTCCACCGGGCATCGCGAAGATGGCTGGGCTGGAGAAGCACGAGCACCATCCCCACCTTTGCTCACGGAGAGGGGAGGCACCACCTCGCTCTCCCTTCTCCTCTTTGTCGTAGACGACAGCCTGGTTACACAACAAGGAAAGAGAGTCGGAAACAAGCATCAACAGCAGGAACAAGGCAAGACGGGGCACTTACTGGTCCACAACAACGTAGTCCACCTTCTGCTTGGTGAGCTTGCAGCCTGAGAGCTTCGTGACTGGAGGCGCGGGTGCACCAGCCCTAGAAGCTGAAGAAGGAGCAGCAGTTGAGCCGGAAGCAGCTCCAGCCAGCACTGGAGCAGCAGCAGAATCTCGGGAGATCAGCGCCGACCTGCTCCTCGTCGGGATCACGGCCAGTTCCTCCTTCTCCTGGGGAGCGCCGACCTCGTCATCGTCGGGAAAGGCGCGGAGGATGTCAGCCTTACTCAGGGGGGAGGTCTCCCCTGTCCCTTCGGGGGTCACCTCCGAGTCTTCCTCCTCCTCTTCTTCCTCCCCGCGGGACTCACCAGAAGACAACTCCACCGACATCGACGCCACAAGGGCCCCGGTGAGCGCCGGCGGCACCAGCCCACGCCCGTCAAAGGTCAGCTTGGAGGCCATGATCAGCGCCCCGTCCTTGTGGCGGAACAAGGGAGTAAAGAAATTCGGTGGATACTCCTGATCGTCCCCAACCAGGAGGCGGAGAGCTGCGGTCAGCTCCTCATCGGACAAGGCTGCTCAAGCGAACCTTGTCCTCCTCATCCCCAAGTTCCCACAAGGGGCGCGTGCGGGCTTGAAGCGGGGCCACGCGCAGCGCCAGGAATTCCCTCAGGAGCATGGCCCCTGTAATCTTCGCCACCTTTGCGTTGCCAGGCTTCAGGCCGTACTTCATCTGTTCCAGCACCAACGTCGCCCACTCATCAGTGAGCTTCGTGTAGGACCACCCCTTGTCGGACTGGGGCCTTTCCGTCGGCAACGCCAAGCGCGGGTGGACGCACTTGGCACCCATAATGACCCATTTGGCCCTGAGGTTGCCTGCCTTCTTCCCGGTGTTTGAGATCGAGTTGGCCTTGCCGGCCGTGATGAAATTGGCGCACCCAGAGATATGGCCCTCGCTGGCGCGGAGGAAGAAGAAGTGGCGCAGCAGAGCCACGGATGGCACCACGCCCAGATATGCCTCACAATAGTAGGTGAAGATGGACAAGAGAAGGATGGAGTTGGGATGGAGATGCAACGCCTACAGCCCGTAGTGGCCGAGGACCTCATAGAAGAAATCGAAGAAGGGAGGAACCAACCCGGCGGCGATACTGCTCATGAAGAAGGGGAAGAACGTGCTCTCCTCGGGTTCTGGCACGTCGGAGGCAACCCGGAGCTCCGTCTTCCCCCTTTCATTGCTCTCCCCCGCCATCAGCAAGCGCGTGGCGGCGAGGCTCTTCTCCGAGACGTTGGGCAAGTCAAGAGTAGGTTCATACCAAGCCGGCAACGAGGCGGGCTTGACCCTCCGGGGCGCCATTGGTCGCCGATGCAGGAAAGGATGGGAGCAGATCTGGAGAATTTTGGAGGCAGGGCGCAAGAAAGGGGATCTGAGCAAGATGAAGGAAAGCAGTGAAGGCAAGCGCTGCCACACCGGCCTACTTGTCAAGTCAGGCAGTTGTCGAGGCAGCGTGGGGAAGCAGAGACGCCCACGCCCAATCAACCACCATGCGTCGACCAAGGCCGCAGGGTGTTGGGGCCCGCGGCGCTTCGCACTTGACCTTTGGCTTCGCCTCGAAGCCAACCCAAGCGCGCCTTGGGCCCAGGGGCTACTGTCGGCATTCTAGGAACGCCCCCCCGAGACTTGCCTACCTGCGGCCCACGACGTGGCTTTGCTAGCAGGCCTGTACGGCCCATCTTCATCAACAAGGCATTCAAGACCCTTGAGAGGGGCCAAGCCTCGCGAGGCGGACGACACACGACCTCCTCAGGAGCGGCCTCACCAGGCTGGCTCGCGAGGGGCGGAGAGTTCAAGGCCAGGCAAACCTCGTGAGGTTCTAGTGACGTGAGCCATGACGACCAAGGCCAGGTGGGCGCCAGGCGGGAGCCAGCACGCGCAGTGTCCTTGTTTCCTCTTCGGTGCTAAGGAAGCAGGCGCATGCGCGGAGTACCGAGGCGTCAAGAAAAGGTTTCCATATCAGTGCAACAAGACCAAGACCAGAAGGACAGCAAGACCGAGGTCACCGTGGAGCCCAGGACGGTGTCACCACCAGAGCCTTTGGCACGCGAAGACCACTTTTGTCAGGATAAGCTGTACTAGCTGTCCCCTTTCAAATTGGCTGTTGTTGGCTCCCTTCCTGCTCAATATTTGGGGAGAGGACCAGGGCCTCTATAAATAGGACTAGCCACCACCGTAGCTAGGGAGGTGAGATCGAGAGAGACCAGAACACACACAAGTTCGCCTAGCACAAGAACACCTCAACCTCAGGAGGTTGTTCTTCCCTTTGTACTGTTCATCCTCAGCCCGAGAGGCAATCCACCACTGCCACACTGGAGTAGGGTATTACACCACAACGGTGGCCCGAACCAGTATAAATCTTGTGTCCTTTGTGTTGCTAGTTCGTCGAGTTAGTCCGTAAGATCTTAGCCAAGCTAGGACGTGGATTGGTAGGGGGGAGATCTTCGTGTGCACCCCAGAGTTCGAACCTTAAGGGTTTTGCCGGAACCCGTGATCCGACATTTGCCTCAAACAATAGGCGCAAAAGGGCACTCCGCAAACTTGCTGAAGTCTGCCAGATTGCAACAATAAACCCTTGGAACGGCACGGCGATAACCTTTAATACTGGCAACGAGCCAAAATACAGGACAGTCTGACCACCAGCCGCCTTGGTCCTCAGCCCAATTGTGGACGGCTTTCAGCTCACCAAGGTTCTCATGGACGGCGGCAGCTGACTAAACCTCATCTATGAGGATACAATACAAAAATGGAAATAGACAGGAGCCGCATCGAGCAAAGCAACACGACCTTCTGAGGAATCATTCCGTATCAGGAGGCATGGTGTGCGGGAAAAATCACACTCGATGTGGTATTCGGCACACCGAAGAACTATCAGTCCGAAGAAATAACCTTCCAAGTGGCCCCTTTCAACAGCAGATAGCACGCCCTCTTAGGGCGAGATGCATTTACGCGCTTCCAAGCGGTACCCCATTATGGATACATGAAGCTTATGATGCCTGGGCCCAACGGTATACTCACTCTAGCTAGTGATCCGGACATAGCACTACGCGCCGAGAATAAAACCGCATCCCTGGCCCTTGAGGCATTATCTGAAGCCCTCGCGGCTGAAGAATTAACCGTGCTACGCTCCACGGTAGACAGGGATGATGTGGTCCTAGAAAAATGACCCAAATCCACCTCCTTCAAACCAGCAGAAGAAATAGTCAAATTCCAAGTCCATCCAACGGACCCCAAGAAGATAGCATCCATTGGAGCACAACTAGACCCAACGGTTGACGCCGCGCTATGATAGTTCCTGTGCGAGAATTGGGATATATTCGCCTGCACCCTTCTGATATGCCAGGAATCCCAGACGTATTGGCCGAACACAGCCTCAATATACTGAAGGGATATAAACCGGTCAAGCAAACACTGCGGCGCTTTTCCGAACCCAAACGTCAAGCTATGGGGGAGGAGCTAGCCAAGCTAATCGAGGCAGGATTCATTAGAGAAATAAAACATCCAGACTGGCTGGCAAACCTGGTGATGGCGCCAAAGAAGGACAAGTCCTGGCGCCTGTGCATCAATTTCAAAGACCTCAACAAGGCTTGCCCTAAGGATCCCTTCCCCCTCCCCTGCATTGACCAGATCATTGATGCTACCGCAGGACACGACTCATTATGCTTCCTTGACGCATATTCCAGATACCATCAAATTAAGATGAAGGAGTCCGATCAAGCTGCAACAGCATTCATCACCCCATATGGGCCATTCTGCTTCAACACCATGCCCTTCGGACTTAAGAACGCCGGCGCCACTTATCAACGCATGATCCAAACATGCCTGGGGAAACAGATTGGAAAGATAGTTGAAGCCTATGTGGATGATGTCATAATCAAGACAAGGCACGTCGAAACACTAATAGACAATCTACGCCTCACATTTGACAACCTCCGCGCATATGACATTATGCTCAATCCGGAAAAATGTGTTTTTGGTGTCCCCATCGGAAAGCTGCTGGGCTTCATCATTTCCAATAGAGGAATTGAAGCAAATCCAGCCAAAATCCAAGCTCTGTCACAATTGGCTACGCCAACAGACCTTAAACGAGTCCAAAAACTCGCGGGTTGCATGGTAGCTGTAAGCCGCTTTATCTCCAGATTGGGAGAAAAGGCACTGCCACTCTATCGTCTTATACCACCACAAAAAAAAGACACATCCGTGACATTTTGGGCCAAACAATTTTTTTTCTATCATACTTATGACACTTCTATGACGATAATTGTGACAAAACCCGGTATCATCATAGATGTGGTGGGCTCCTACTTCTATGACAGAAAATGGGCTTTTCGTCCTGGGCGGTCCGGAGATGCAGCTGCATGACATTCTTTGGGCCGTCCATGACAGAAAAAACCGTGGTAGAAGCGAGGGCAAGGAAAATATCGAGGTGTTCCTGATTACGGTGGGTGGTCGGGGCCGAGCGATGCACGTTTCTCTCGTAAACGCACGCAAGTGGGTGAGAGGCATTGGGCTCTAACTGAACCCGAGCGAGGCGTTGGGCTCTAATTGAACCCGAGCGATTGCACTGCAGGCTACGCATTACTGAACTCGAGCGATCGATCAATGGCTATTAACTCCGATCGAGCGATTCCTTCACTACTACTGCTAACTGAAGCTGATCGATGCTGCCTCTGGATGAACAGTGAGCATTGCTGGGGGGTTTGGATGAACAGTTCCCGACGAGGGTGGATGAACAAGACCCCATGGTGTTGCCTCTGGATGAACAGTGAGCGTTGCTGGGGGTTTGGATGAACAGTTCCCGGTAGGGGTGGATGAACAGGACCCTGTGGTGTTGCCTCTGGATGAACAGGACCCCGATCGATCGAGCCGGTTGGGGCTGGATTAACAGGACCCTGTGGAGGGCTGGATGAACAGGACCACCCCGTGGAGGGCTGGATGAATAGTAGCCGGTGGAGGGCTGGATGAACAGTAGCCCATGGAGGGGTGGTTGAACATGATCCCGTGGAGAGGGCGTGTTGAACAGTAGCCGGTGGAGTAGCGCGCGGTGGAGGCTAGATGAACAGGAGCTCGTGGATGAATAGTCGCAGGTGGAGGCTGGAGGAGGTCAACGGTGGATGAATAGTAGCCCGTGGAGGCTGGAGGGGGTCGACGATGGAGATGACCAGTATCCCGTGGAGTCCCATTTTGCGGTACACCACACCCCTCCCGATGAATAGGACCCCCGTTTCAACTGTAGCGCTCCAACACAAGTCCGTTTCCTCCGTTTTGCGGTACGCCACACCCCTCCCGATCAACAGGACCCCCGTTTCGACCGTAGGAGGTCCGTTCCTTCATTTTGCGGTACGCCAGACCCCTCCCGATGAACAGGATCCCATTTTGACCATGGCCGGTCGAACACAAGGCCGTTTCCTCTGTTCTGCGGTACACCAGGCCTCGTTTCCATCGGCTGTTCCGTCCAAGCCCTCCCAATGAACACGACGACACATTCCGTTCCGACCCAGGCGGTTGGCTCCACATGAACACGACGACGACGCTGTTTCTCCGTTCCAACCCAGCCATGTACACGAGCCCTGGCCATACGTATGCGCGAGTAGGCGTTCGAGACCCTGCCCGTATGTACGTACATGGTTGTATTTTCTTTCTTGCACACTGGCCGCTGTACGTACGTGTACATGCTACGTGCGCGCCTCTACATCGACCAGTATGTATGTACACGTTCATGACCAGAATGACAATGCTATGTACGCTTCGACCAGGTGGGTCCCGACTGTCAGACACTTCCTTGCCTGCGAAGATGTAGCTGGTGGGTCCCAGCAGTCAGGGGGGCGAATCATTTTTTTGCCCAGACACACTTCCTTGCGTGCGAAGATGTAGCTGGTGGGTCCTAGCAGTTAGGGGGAAACGTTTTTTTTTCATGAAATATGGTGGCCCGTCCGGTTAGTCCCTGTTGTCAGGTGGAGGAATAATTATTTTGCGCGTAATAAGGAGGCACTTCCTTGCGGCCCGCCATGGACCCAGCTGTCGGCCTCTCCACGTATAGTACTCTTCCGATGGAAGTCGTTCCTTGACCACGTTGACCACGCCGCATCGAGAGCACCAGGGCGGTGGATGACGGCGAGCGGCGAGGCCTAGGAAGGGGACGACGCGGAGCCGGGGAAGACGCATCAGTGGAAGCCCGCGTGGAGAGGAGTACGAGGGTACACTAGTTTGGCTGCGGTGTGAGGCTGCCGTCGCCGCAGGGCCTGGCCAGCGGTGGGAATAGTAGGAGGCGGTGAGGCCTCCGCGGCAGCATAGCCGACCACGGGAGGCAGGAGCATGCGGCACGACCAGCACTACTTTGGGCGGCTGGAGAAAGAAGACCAGATGTTGAAGAAGCAACTACGGCCGTTGGATGGACATTGTACGGTCATTGGAGCTAGAATCGTTCATATTGACTAAGTTGACAAAGCACTCCGTCCCCGTCAACTTAGTAGGCCCACAAGTCAGCCTCCCACCAAGGTGGGTCCCAACTAGCAGGGGGACTATTCATTTTTTTGTGCGTAATAAGGAGGCACTTCCGGTGGGTCCGAGCTGACAGCAGGGGGAACATTTTTTCGTTAAATACGATGGCCCGTCCGGTGGGTCCCAGTAGTCAGGGGGGAAATGTTTTTTCGCCAAATACAGTCGCCCATCCGGTGGGTCCCTGTTGTCAGGTGGAGGAATAATTATTTTCCACGTAATAAGGAGGCACTTCCTTGCGGCTCTCGTGGACTCAGCTGTCAGCCTCTCCATGTACAGTACTCTTCCGATGGAAGTCATTCCTTGACCACGTTGACCATGCCGTGCCGAGAGCACCAGGGCGGTGGACGACGGCAAGCAGCGAGGCCTATGAAGGGGACGACGCGGAGCCGGGGAAGACGCGGCAGTGGAAGCCCGCGCGGAGAGGAGTACGAGGGTTCACTGGTTCGGCTGCGTTGTGAGGCTGCCGTCACCGCAGAATAACAGGGGGTGTGGGTGAGTGGAGGGATGGCCTGGCCAGCGGTGGGAGTAGTAGGGGGCGGTGAGGCCTCCGCGACATCACAGCCGGCCACGGGAGGCAGGAGCAGGCGACACGACCGGCGCTGCTTTGGGCGGCTGGAGCAAGAAGACCAGAGGTTGAAAAAGCACTATGGCCGTTGGATGGACATCATACGGTCACTGTAGCTAGAATCGTTCATATTGACTAAGTTGACAAAGCCCTTGGTACGCGTCAACTTAGTAGGCCCACAGGTCAGCTTCCGAAATGGTGCACCCCAGATGTTAGGGGGAGGAATCATTTTTTGGGCAGGTGAAGCTAGAATATCCGAGATTGTAGAAGAAGCACAGCATCCGTTGGATGGACATCCAACGGCCACTACTGCTAGAACCGTGTATTGACTATAATAAGTTGACAAAGCCTTGCATACGCGTCAACTTCTTTTTTCAGGGGACGCGTCAACTTAGTATGCCCACAAGTGTCGAGGGTTTGGTGCGACATATGCCAACGGATGGCTTATCATGGTGGGGGCGAGTAGAACATCGCCGGTGCCTGGAAACGGGATGAGGCGAAGACATGCACGCCGGCGAATCTTACCCAGCTTCGGGGCTCTCCGGGGAGATAATACCCCTACTGCTGCTCTACGGGGTCTCCACATGATCACTATGGTCAAGTGTTTACACGGTTGCTCCTTGAGCTGTGTCTGGTGGTAGGAGAGGGCAAGGCTAGCTCTCTCCTTCTATCTGGTTTGGTATAGAACTATTGGGATCCAACCCTTTGCATGGGTGCCCTGGGGGTTTATATAGGCCTACCCCCCAGGGGTACAATGGTAATTCGACTAGCCGTGGGCCCAGCCGTCAGTGCCTCCGACCTCCGACTTCTCCGTCGACTGCTGGGGCCCGCCGACTGGTGGGCCCCGCCGACTGGTCTGGCACGGAGCCGACAGGCCGCGTCCGCCGCGGGCGGGTCTTGCCAGCTGCTGATTATTGTAGCCGTGCTCCTGATGACGCAAGCTTGGTCATGGGGTTGTGGCAACAGCCCCGCCGCCTGGCGGGCGATCACTGTGGCCACTCCCCATCTCTTCTTGATTAATGGCGCGTGGGCCCCGGGGGAGGGCACGGCCGACTCCCCCGGGCCGACTCCCTACGGGTCCGACTGGCGGTTCTCCCGCCGTCTCCCGAGGTCTCGCTGACTGGTGGGCCCCGCTCCCTCCAGGCCGTACAGACAAGCCGTCGTGGGTGCAGGACCCGGTACAGTGGTGCTGATGTCAGGGCAGGCCGGGTAACAGTGCCACGCCGCAGGGAGATCTTCCCAAGTACGGCGTGCTGTAGCCATGCCTGCCCTTGGTAAGGGGCGGGGAGTGGGCTTCATTGTAGCCACGCCCCTGCCCCGTCCCCTTCGATGAGGTCACGGTTTGTTGGAGTCGCCGGCCGACTCCCCAAAGCCGGCTTCTCTGGAAGTCGCCCCTGGGACTCGGCCGTGAGCAGGCAGTTGGCCACCTTGCCGTAGAGTCCCCAGGAGGCGGCTCTTCGCCCTGTGGTCTTGAGGGGCGCAGCCTGCCCCGATGTCTTGAAAGGTTATGGGGCTCGGGTTGGCCTACCCGTGGCCCATTACTCCGACAGTAGTCCCCGAAGCTGGTGAGGCGCCGCGGACGATCGGCCGAGAAGCCTCAGCAGTTTCTCTTTCCGGGTGCTCAACACATGGTCTTGATTGACTTCTAGCAGGCTGACTAGAAGGAGTCGGACTCGCCCAACTTGGACTCACTCAATTCCGACTTGCTCAGTAGTTCAAACGTCGCGGCGGGATTTCAAGTGGCGTGGTAGCTAAGCTTCCAGGCTGCCGCCCGTTCTTGGCCTGTCACGCGAGGACACGTGGCCAGGACGTCCTGCCAGCCCACGCGCGCGACGGGACAGGCCCGTAGGCGGGGCCTGCCACTACTGCACCTCGGCGCCCGAGCGGATCCGCTACGGCCCCGGTGGACGGTTGGGATTCCCGTGAAGTTACTGCATGCAATAACTTTACGTGGATCGTGGGGTTGCGGGCGCAGTAAATCCCCATGTCCGCCCCCTCGGCTTCGCAGCCCACAGGGCTATAAGTAGGGGGAACAGGGGGGCACGCGCGCCCCTCCTTCCCACTACCCCTTGCTTTCTTCCTCATCGCAACTCCTCGCTCTCCTGCTTCCTCTTCTCTTCTTCGCTCCGCCGCACGCCCAGGCTCCGGCGAACACTGCGGTGACAGCTCGCAATGAGTTCTTCCTCCGTTGCCGCGCCTCCCCCAGTGCGCTCCGACACCTGGGACGGCTCCGAAGTCCACGAAGACAATATCGAGTTCCTCCGCCGGACCCGTCGGCTTCCCGGCAAAGATCGCGTGCAGGTGCGTCTTGCGCCGGTGGGGGAGATTTCCCCCGCCCCATAGGAGGGCGAGCGGGTCATCTTCCGCTCGCACTGCCTGCGCGGGCTGGGGCTGACGGCGAGCAGGTTTTTCCGGTTGTTCATGGAGTTCTACGGCCTCCAGCCGCACCACCTCACCCCAACACAATGGTTCTGCTGTCCGCCTTCGTGGCTCTGTGCGAAGGCTTCCTCGGAGTCCTCCCCACCCTCGAGCTCTGGGGGGAGTTCTTCTTCTCCAAGCTCAGCACCCAGGCCGCGGGCGTGCCGGCTCAGTGCGGCGCCTTCATCGCCGTGCAAAGGACAGGAGCAGACAACCACTTCCCCTCCATCTCGTTGTTGAAGTCAGTGAAGATGTGGCAGAGGTCCTACTTCTACGTCAGGAACGTCGCCACGAGGGGTGACTGGGTCAATCTGCCGGCTTTCAAAGCCGGCCCGCCGGCTGGCAGACTGCCCAACTGGTCGTACCGGGCCAGGTCGCTGACGCCTGCGGGAGCCGGCGCCATCACGCGACTCCGAGTGTTGGCGCAGTCGGAGGGTCTGACTGGTCCGGACCTGCTGGCCGCCTTCGTCTCGCGCCGAGTTCTCCCACTCCAAGGCCGCCCTCACATGATATGCCAGATGAGCGGGGGCCGCGACCCGAGTCGGATGTGCACCAAGGACATGCCTCACGAAGAGGTGGCCCTTATGGTGAACTACCTCTCGGACAGCAGGCTCCCGGAGGACTGGCAATTCGGCAAGGAGCCATACTCCCGCGCCAACCCCCCGCCCGTGGTGAGTCGCCTTTCTTTTCTTTCTTTGGATTGTCTTCTTCTTGCCGAGTTTTGTTCTGATCAGTCAGCTTTGGTTAGAATCCCCTTCTTCACCCACCAGCCGGCACCTCGGGGCCGGCCCGTGAGTTCGTCACCGACCGGGCGAAGAGTGACGTCGACGACCCCGATCTAGGGGCGGCGGCTCTGGAAGACGACGCCGAGGGAGGAGGAGGGACGACAGGCGAGTTCAGGCCCTCGGCTACCTTCGCCGACTGGCGTGAAGACGACATCGAGGGAGGAGTCGCCCCTCGCCATCGGCCAGGAGCCAGCCAGCCGGGCGCGGGCTCTTCCACCGCGTCGGGCGCTCCAGGCAGCCAAAGAAACCCAAGGGCTCGGCTGCGGTGACCCAGCGGGACGAGGCAGCCGCGAAGGCCATCCGCTTCCGTAAGGAAGTGAAGAAGCCGACGTTGGTCTCTGCGTAAGTATTCTGTCTTCAAAGTTTATTCTTTCTTCGTGTTTTGTCTGAGTCTCTGCTCGCCCCTCTTTCTTCAGGGCTCCCCTCTCTCTTGAGCGGGTCGCCGCCGCCTCCGTCATGGGGTCAGCGGAGACGCCCGCCACCACTCGGCGGATAGACCCCATTGCCGACCTCCGGGAGGCGACAGAGCAGAATGCGCATGAGAAGCGCAACGAAGAAGAAGCCCTCCACCTGGAGAAGGCGGAGGCCGACAGGGCGGAGGCCTCCGCTAAGAAAAAACTAGCGGAGGCCGAAGTCGCCGCCGCGGCGAAGCAGCACGCTGAGGAAGCCGCACGCCACCAGTTGGCCTTGCTTGTTACCCCGCTGAACTCTGCGCTGCCGCCCCCGGAGTTCACGGGGCGGACTGGAGAAGCCGGCGGGGAGAACCTCGTCGAGGAGAGGGAAGGCGGCGAGCCCTCTACTCCGGGCGTGAACGTTCCGCCGCGGCCTCCGCCGCCGTCTGAAGGCGTGCAAGGTGAGCAGCCAGCGGACCCTCCGGTACCGCCGACCGAAGACGAGGCCGTGGCGAGGCTACTCCTTCAGGTCGGCTCGCCAGCGCGCCATCGTCTGGAGAAGGCGACTTCAGCACCCCGCCCCCTGGAAGCCGGCACCGCCAGCTCGGCGGCTCTAGACGCCGAAGTGACGAGCGCCGCACTTGTTGGGTAGGTGCAAGGAGGCAGCACAGGGCCGCTGAATCGGGCGCTCCTGGACATCCAGGCGAAGCTCCGCGCTGAGGGTGACGCCCTCCAGAGTTGCACCAAGGCGTTCCTAGCGTCGCGGGCAGCCGTCCGGGTATGGTTTTTCTTTGGGCCTTTGTTTTTCTTGTTCCTCTCTATGGGGGCGCGCCAGCGCACCCACTGGGTGTAGTCCCCGAGTTTCGGGCCGGCTGCTGAGCAGGCGGCCCCGAACTCCAATTGATGAACTTCTGGGTACTAACTTTGTCTGAAATGCTTGTTGCAGGATTACCACATCCTCCGCGTCACTGCCTTCAACCGTAATGTTGAAGAGTTGGGCAAGCGGACCGCCGACTTGGCGGAGAGCCGGAGTAAGTCCTTCCCTCTTTTTTCTTCTCTATGGGGGCGCGCTAGCGCACCCGCGGGCTGTAGTCCCCGAGATTCGGGCCGACTGCTGAGCAGTCGGGCCGGATCTCCCCGGCGACCTACTTTATTGACGACTGTTGTCTTTCTTCCTTTCCTTCAGGAGCCAACGCTGCTCTTCAACAGGAGCTGAGCGAAGCCAACTCCGCCCTGCTTGCCAAAGGGGAGGAGTGCAGTAGGCTCGCCACAGAGCGCGATCTGCTGGCCACTCAGTTGGCAGAGCAGAAAGAGCTGCTTGCAAAGTCGCAGAGGGAGGCGGAGGAGACGGAAACCGCCCTCTTGGCCGAGTTCGCGAGCGAGCGCTCCTCCTGGTCTGACAAGGAGGCGCTGCTGTCCTCCGGCTTCCACGAGATTGAAGACATCGTTGATGGTGAGTCCCTTTATTTTCTTTCTTCGAGCTGCCAACTTAGATCGTGCCGACTCCTGGTTTTTGACTTGCTTTTTCGTTTCTTTGTGTCTTTTGCAGACTTCTTCCCTGGGCAGTCGCAGGCCGCTATCCAAGCCATCGAGGCCGATCGTGAAAGTCGGAGGGCGGAGGGCGCGGAGATCACCGCCGATGCCCCCCGAACTCTTGATGAGCACATTTTGAGCATCGAGGCTCGCCTCCGGCCGGCTCACCGGATGCTGCGCCGGCTTCAGCGCGTAGGTGCCTAGGCGATTTCCGCCCTTTGGCCGGATATGCAGGCTCCGTGCACCCCCAGCCTGACGGCCAACTGGTTGGAGGTCGCGGCTGGTCGCCTCGAGGCCTGGAAGGGCTCTTCGGCCCGGGCTGGAGCGCGCCGGGCCTTGGAGTTCGTCAAGGCGTGGTACCCGGGGCTGGATCTAGACCGGTTGGCCACGCTTCGGTCGGAGGCCCAGCCGGAGCTGGCGGCTGCGGAAGCGCCCTCGTCAAGCGTGCTGCAGCGATTGCCGAGTACACCGACACAAGCATCTTCGTCCCCGAGCGGTCTGACGACAGCGAGGAGGTACCGCCGGAGTGGTTTGGGATGAACCCAGACTATGGCGAAGACTCGGCGGAGGTGATTGGCTCCAGCGTCGAGGAGGAGGACGAGGCGGAGGATGAGGGCGAGGCGGAGGCACCAGAAGACGGAGCAGACGGCCAGCCTCAGCCCGACCACGCCTCCAGCAACGAGCTGCGTGTGACCGTCCCGACTGCTGCCGGAGGCGATCAAGCTGAGACTAGCCGGCCGACCGCCCCGACGCCTGACGCTGGCGCCTCCTCCGACCCCCCGAATCCGTCTGCCGCCTCCTAACCTGCCGCTGTGTCTTTTGTTTTATCTGCTTCAGTAGTCTTTTGAAGAACTTGTTAATTCGCACAATTCCACCCGCGAGGTGTATTTTGAACCCCTACTCGACAATTCGGCCAAGGGCCTATGTTATATATATCTATCTTTTCTTGCTCATTGTTCTTTTGGTTGTTTTCCTTTGCCGCTTTCTCTTAGTTGCCTGCCTTGCCAATCGGACAGCCACTCTGCGGACTGTTGCTGGATCAAGTGCTAGGCTACTTTGGGAAAGCAAGTACTTAGCCAATTTCAAGATTGTTTGAGCAAGTTGGATAGAAAACGACAATCCGACTGTCTGAGAGTCGGTTTGTGAGAAAGGCTGGAAGCCGTCTTGAGCTATGTTTTACGCTTTGAGTCCTTAGCCATTTTTCATGCGAGCACGCATTCTACCTTACCTCTGCCCACCGTACAGTCGCTCTGCGAGCTGTGGCTTCTCACAGAAGATGGCTTAGGTGTTACACACTACTTGTCCGGCTGCAGGAAGCATTTCATAGTGCAAGGCGGCAAGTCCCCGGGCCGACTTTTCGAGCCCGGTGCCAAGCGGCATGACAAAGAGTAACATACTTGTAGGCATAATTTTTATCATACAGACAAAAGAGGGCAGTCCCCGAGCTCGTCTCGGGGGGCCCAAAGTCTTGGTACTTTAATACAAAAGGTAGCATGGTACATACTGCATCAACTGTAAAATCTTCGGAGAAGATTTGCATTCCATGGCCGCTCTGTCTCCTTGCCGGAGTCGTCCCTCTTGCGTGCTCGGGGCTTTTGAGCATCGATCAGGTAGTAGGAATCGTTGCCTAGTACTTTGCTGATGATGAAAGGGCCTTCCCAAGGCGGCGACAGCTTGTGCTGGCCGGCTGTTCGCTGGATCAGCCGGAGCACAAGGTCGCCTTCTTGGAAAGATCTTGGCCTGACCTTCCTGTTGTGGTATCGGCGCAGGCTCTGCTGGTAGATGCTGGACCGGCTGAGTGCCAACATCCGGCCCTCTTCCAGCAAATCGACGCCATCTTGTCGTGCTTCTTCTGCTTCCTCCTCGGTGTACATGGTGACTCGTGGGGACTCGAAGTCTATGTCCGTTGGGATGACGGCTTCGGCACCGTAGACGAGGAAGAAGGGCGTGAAGCCGGTTGACTTGTTTGGAGTCGTGCGCAGACTCCAGAGGACGGCTGGCAGCTCGTCGAGCCAGCAGCGAGCCGAGCGCTCCAGAGGCTCAATCAACCGAGGCTTGATGCCGGACAGGATGAGGCCGTTTGCTCGCTCTACTTGGCCATTTGACTGCGGGTGGGCGACGGACGCTAGGTCCAGTCGGATGCCCTGTGTTGCCCAGAAACGGGCCAAGGCGCCTTTGGCAAAATTTGTGCCGTTGTCGGTGATGATGCTGTGTGGTATGCTGTACCGAATTGTGATATCGGTGATGAAGGTCACGGCAGTCGGACCGTTCAGTTTCTTAATTGGCTTCACTTCCACCCACTTGGTGAACTTGTCCATTGCGACAAGTAGGTGAGTTAGACCACCTCGTGCTGTCCTGAATGGTCCCACCATGTCTAGACCCCAAACTGCGAAAGGCCAAGCAATGGGGATGGTCTTGAGCGCGGAAGCCGGCTGGTGCGGCTTGGAGCTGAACTTCTGGCACCCTTTGCATTTTTGGACCAACTCCTTGGCCTCTTCCAAGGCAGTCGGCCAAAAGAAACTGTGCCGAAAAGCTTTGGCGACGAGTGCTCTTGAAGCCGCATGGTGGCCGCATTCGCCTTGATGGATGTCTTTGAGGATCGCCTGGCCTTGCTCTGGCTCTACATAGCGCTGGTAGACACCAGTGACACTGCGCCTGACCACCTCTCTGTTGATTATGGTATAGGCTGCCGCCCGGCGTTGTACTTCCCGAGCTGAGGTCTCATCAGTTGGTAGCTCTTTGTTCACCAGGAATTTGAGGATGGGCTGGGCCCATGACGGTGCTGCTATTTCTTCGACTACCAGAACTGCGACTTGGACAAGGGCGGCTGGCCTGGGAGGCGGCGGGCTGGAGTCAACAGCCGCTTGCTGGGCTGATGAAGTCCCCAGGCCGACTGGCGCGGTCCTTGGGCTGAGTTCTGGAATCTTCGAGTCCGTCACCGCAGTCCCCGGGCCGGGCTCGACTGTGGCAGCTTTGGAGTTGCCTGCCAAAGTCCCCGTTCTGACTGCCGGAGCTCTGGAGTCAGATCCACCGTCTTCGGGAGGAGCCGGCACAAAAATGGAGTCTGATTCTGGTGAAGGCTTGACAGACGGCTTGAGGAGGCGTTGAAGGGCGACGCCAGATGGTATTGCTTGGCAGGTAGAGCCGATTCATGCCAAGGCGTCTGCTTGGTCGTTGTCGTTTCTTGGCACATGGAGGAACTCGCATCCTTCAAAATACCCGCTGAGTTGCTGCACAAGGAAACGGTAGCTCACCATGTTTGCGTCTTTCGCGTCCCAGTCGCCAGATGACTACTGGACCACTCAGTCCGAGTCGCCATAACACAAGATCCGGCGGATGCCAAGTTCTTTGGCAAGCCGGAGCCCGTGAATGAGCGCCTCGTACTCGGCCATGTTGTTGGAGGTGGCAAAATGGATTTGCAGTGCATATTTGAGCTTGTCGCCTTTGGGAGAAGTGAGGACGATGACGGCACCCAAGCCGGTGCGCATCTTGGAGCCGTCGAAGTGCATCCGCCAATGGGTGGAGTCAGGTGCTGGAGGCAGGTACTGGGTCTCGGCCCAGTCGATGAGGAAGTCGACCAGTGCTTGTGATTTGATAGCGGTGTGGGGCTGGTAGTAGATGGTGTAAGGAGCCAGCTCTATGGCCCACTTGGCCACTCGACCAGAGGCATCTCGGCTACGGATGATCTCGGCAAGTGGATCCGTGCAGACCACTGTGATTGGATGCTCTTGAAAGTAAGGCTTCAATTTCTTGGAAGCAAAGTGCACGCCATAGCACATCTTCTGGTAGTGAGGGTAGTTCTACTTGGAGGTCAATAGTACCTCGCTCAGGTAATATACTGGTCTCTGGACAGGTAGCACCTTGCCTTCCTCCTTGCGCTCTACTATAATGACTGTGCTGACTACTCGGCTGGTGGCGGCGATGTACAGGAGCATAGGTTCCTTGGGAGTCGGAGCCGCCAGGACGGGTGGAGTAGTTAGCATATTCTTCAACTGGTGGAAAGCTTTGTTCGCCTTATGGTTCCACTCGAAAAAAGTTGTCTTGTTCATGAGTTGGTATAAGGGGAGAGCTTTCTCGCCCAGCCGACTGATGAATCGGCTGATGGACGCCAAGCAGCCGGTGAACTTCTGCACATCCAACAGTCGGCTGGGTACCTCCATTCTCTCGATGGCCTTGATTTTTACTGGGTTGCATTCTATGCCGCATTCAGAGACCAGGAAACCTAGCAGCTGGCCGGCTGGTACTCCAAAGACACACTTCTCGGGATTGAGCTTGATCTGGAACCGGCGCAGGTTCTCAAAGGTCTCCTTGAGGTCTTCCAGCAGTGTTCCTCGCTTTTTCGTCTTCACCACCACATCGTCCACATAAACATGGGCGTTCGTGCCGAGCTGCTTGAGGAGGCACTTCTGCATGCAACGTTGAAAGGTGGCGCCGGCATTCCTTAAGCCGAACGTCATGGAGAGGTAGCAGAATGCTCCAAACGGCGTGATGAAGGCGGTCTTCAATTTGTCAGCCGGATTTAGCTTGATCTGGTGATATCCTGAGTATACATCCAAGAAGCTCAACAACTCGCATCCGGCTGTGGAGTCTATCACCTGGTCAATTCTTGGTAGAGCAAATGGGTCCTTGGGGCAGGCCTTGTTGAGGCTCGTGTAGTCAATACACATTTGCCATTGCTTGTTCTTCTTTAGCACCAGGACCGGATTTGCCAGCCACTCCGGGAAGAAAACTTCCATAATGAAGCCGGCTACTAGGAGTCGGGCTATCTCTTCTCTGACAACTCTTCTCTTCTCTTCTGATAAGCGGCGCAGGGGCTGCCTGACCGGCTTTGCATCAGATCGGACGTGTAACTTGTGCTTGGCGAAATCCGTCGGTACACCTGGCATGTCCTTGGGAGACCATGCGAAGATGTCCCGATTCTCACGAAGGAAATCGACGAGCTCGCCTTCCTATTTGCTGTCGAGGTTTGCACCTACGACGGCGTACCTCTCTGGGCGCTCCGGATCCAAGGGTATCCTCTTTGTCTCTTTGGCCGGCTTGAACGAACCTTCGGCTTCCGACTCCTTTAGGTCGGGCGATATCTCCGGCTGCTTGCCGGCCATCGCCACAACTCGCTTAAGGAGTCGCTTCTCGGCTGCAATCACCAGGGACTCGGCCAGCCGACTGCTCTTGGTCGTGCAAGCGGACGACTTCCAGTAGTCGCCGGCCACAGTCAGAATTCCCCTGGAACTGGGCATCTTCATCTTGAGGTAGGCGTAGTGGGGGACCGCCATGAACTTGGCCAAGGCGGGCCGACCAAGTAGCGCATGGTATGGGCTCTCAAGGTCCACTACCTCAAACCAAACAGACTCTCTTCGGAAGTGATCTTTGTCACCAAAGAGGACGTCAATCAGGATCTTGCCGATTGGTGAGCAGGAAAGCCCAGGAACAATGCTGTGGAACACAGTCCGGCTGTTCTGAAGCTGTCTCTGCTTGATTCCTAACTTCTCCATGGTGTCCTTGTACAGGATATTGATGCTGCTGCCCCCATCTATTAGAATTCATGAGAAACGCGCGGCCCATTTGTCCGTGGCAAAGGTGGCGTCCAGGACCAAGGCGTAGGAGCCCGGACTCGGCATCACTTCTGGGTGGTCAGCCCTGCTCCAGCTGATGGGCCTCTCAGACCACTGCATGAACTCTGGCGTCTCTGAGGCTACTGCATTCACCTCTTGTCGCTGCAGCCGCCTGCTGCGTCGATCATCAGCCACACTGGTGAACACCACGTAGGCTCCGTGCTCTTCAGGGTATTCGTCTTGTACTACGCCGACTGGCCTGACTGCCGGCTGCTGGGGCGGAGGCAGAGGCGGCTGCCCAGCAGGCGGGGGTGGCAGGAGGCCGTCTCCCTTGGCGATCCTGGTGAGCCAGTGGCACTTCCGGGTGGTGTGATTCGACGGCTTCGCGCCGCTATGGAACTTGCAAGGTCCATCCAAGGTCTGCTCGTAGGAGAAGGCCGGCAACCAGTTCGGCTTGCCGCCTTTCTGTCGCTTGGGCGGAGGCCGCTCTTCTGGCTGCTGGGCTTCAACGGCCACGACCTACCGGCTGCTGGAAGCCGGCTGCGGGGCCTTGTGCTTGTTGTCGCCCTGCTGTTGTCACCGGCCGGCGTCTGCCGCCGGAGTTCTTGGAGCATGAGGAGCTACTTTGCCAGTCGTGCTGATTTGAATTTCGGTCTTCATGGAGGAGTCGGCCGTAGCGTACTTGTCCGCTCTGATCAGCAGCTCGTCGAGGGTTTCTGGCTCATCGCAGAGGAGCTTGTGCTTGAGGAGGGTGCCTTCTCGGCACCCGGCTGTGAAGTACTCGATGGCCTGCACCTCGTGCACGCCCTCGCAGGAGTTCCGGAGCTCAGCCCAACGCGTGAGGTAGTCACGAGTCGACTCGTCAGGACCTTGCACGCACAAGGAGAGCTGACGAGGCTTGGGAGGACGCTTGTACATGCTGGTGAAGTTGCGGACGAATGCTTCAGTGAAGTCGACCCATCTATTGATGCTGCGGGGCTTTAGGCTGTTCAGCCATGTCCGGGCTATGCCCTGGAGCATGAGCGGAACGCACTTTACGGCGACACGCTTGTTGCCGTTTGCTATGCTGACAGCCGTGGAGTAGTCGACTAGCCAGTCTTCCGGCTTCATGGAGCCGGTATACTTGGGCGTGTCTCTTGGGAGCGTGAACCCTTTGGGAAAGGGCTCGTCCCGAATGCGGGGCCCGAAACAAGGCGGACCCAGCTCGTCTTCTTCTTCCAGCGCCAGGGACCGGTGAAGTCGGTCGATCCGGTGGCGGGCGTCATTCTCTCCAACTCCCTCTCGGCGGCCAAGGCGGTCACCGAGAGTCGGATGGTCAACAGGCGGCGGGGAGACTCGCCTCTCCTTGCGGGGAGGGGGAGGCGGATAGTCGTCCCATTGTTCCACTGCTCTCGGGCGGCCGTCTCGGTCGCGCTCTATGGTAATCCGAGTCTGACTGTGGCTGACAGCCAGCTCCTTGTCCTTTCTTCCTCGGGCACCGCCAGTCGGCGTCCGAGACGTCGCGCCTTGATCTTGGTGCGGGTCGTCATTTGGCCACTGCGGCGCCTCCATGCGGCAGCCGGCCTCGTTCTGCGCGGCGGCCGCGTCGAGGAGCCGCTGGACTTGCTCCATCATGAGGCGGCGCTCTTCGCCCTCGAAATTGTCCAGCTCATCCGCCGCTGCCTAGGCGGCTCGGATGTTCTTCGCTGGCGTGGCATACATGGGGCGGCTAGCCCCAAATAGGCTGGCGATGGCTACGCTGCGCTGCTGAACCGCGCCAAGGCGGCTGGGCCCTGCCGGGGACGGCGAGCCGCCAATAGCGCGATCCATCTCCCGCTGCTAAGCTTCTGACAAGCGTCTCATGCTGGCCAGCTTCTTCGCGCCTTCAACAAGCTGAAGGCGGCGCGCTTCTAACGTCTCTGCGTCAGCAACTTCCGGAATGGGCGCAGCTAGGTCTTGTAGCGCCGCGCCGAGTGAGTCGGGCGCCCCTCCGCCAGGGAACTCGTCATGACTGATGACCAGCACCTCAGTGACGGTGCTTCCGTCACTCTCCGCGTGGGGGAGAGGTTCGTCGTAGACCACCACGTTGGTGGGGAACGCGTCGATCAACACGGTATCGGAGTCGACCAGCATTGGGTCAGTGGAGCCTACAGACTCCAAGTCTACGGCAGGCTCGCTGAAAACGTGGAGTTGATCGAGGAGGCCCGCGAGGAGGTTTTCGGGGCTGCCTGCGCCTGCGTCAGACGTAGGTTCGTCGGAGAGGCGGACCTCACCGACAAGTTCGGCCAAGGAGCTGGCTGCGCAGGCGATCTCAACGCCGCGCAGCGCGTCGACGCAAACTTCATCTGGCGTGCCTGGCTGGCTGCGCTCGCCAGGGAGGAAAAGGGTTCCCGTCCAGAACAGATCTCTGGACGGCGGTGCACCATGCCCCACGGTGGGCGCCAAATGTTGGGGGTTTGGTGCGACATATGCCAACAGATGGCTTATCATGATGGGGGCGAGTAGAACGTCGCCGGTGCCTGGAAACGGGATGAGGCGAAGACATGCACGCCAGCGAATCTTACCCAGCTTCGGGGCTCTCCGGGGAGATAATACCCCTACTACTGCTCTGTGGGGTCTCCGCATGATCACTATGGTCAAGTGTTTACACGGTTGCTCCTTGAGCTGTGTCTGGTGGTAGGAGAGGGCAAGGCTAGCTCTCTCCTTCTATCTGGTATGGTATAGAACTACTGGGATCCAACCCTTTGCATGGGTGCCCTGGGGGGTTTATATAGGCCTACCCCCAGGGGTACAATGGTAATTCGACTGGGCGCAGGCCCAGCCGTCAGTGCCTCCGACCTCTGACTTCTCCGCCGACTGCTGGGGCCCGCCGACTGGTCTGGTACGGAGCCGACAGGCCGCGTCCGCCGCGGGCGGGTCTTGCCGGCTGCTGATTACTGTAGCCGTGCTCCTGATTACGCAAGCTTGGTCATGGGGTCGTGGCAACAGCCCCGCCGCCTGGCGGGCGATCACTGTGGCCACTCCCCATCTCTTCTTGATTAATGGCTCGGCCGACTCCCCCGGGCCGACTCCCGACGGGTCCGACTGGCGGTTCTCCCGCCGTCTCCCGAGGTCTCGCTAACTGGTGGGCCCCGCTGTCTCCAGGCCGTACAGACAAGCCATCGTGGGTGCAGGACTCAGTACAGTGGTGCTGATGTCAGGGCCGGCCGGGCAACAGTGCCACGCCGCAGGGAGATCTTCCCAAGTACGGCGTGCTGTAGCCATGCCTGCCCTTGGTAAGGGGCGGGGGGTGGGCTTCATTGTAGCCACGCCCCTTCCCCGTCCCCTTCGATGAGGTCACGGTTTGTTGGAGTCGCCGGCCGACTCCCCAAATCCGGCTTCTCTAGAAGTCGCCCCTGGGACTCGGCCGCGAGCGGGCAGTCGGCCGCCTTGCCGTAGACTCCCCAGGAGGCGGCTTTTCACCCTGTGGTCTTGAGGGGCGCAGCCTGCCCCGATGTCTTGAAAGGTTATGGGGCTCGGGTTGGCCTACCCGTGGCCCATTACTCCGACAACAAGTGTGTGGCAGAGAACTTATAGCCCATTTGCGATTTGTAAGAATGTACAACCCATTTTTTAATTCTAATGGAATTTACTACAACCCATTTACAGTTTGTTAAAAGTGCAGCCCATTTTCTAGCTAGGACAACGATTAATAATTTCAACCAACCGTTCAAGACAGAATTCAATAAAATTTCCCACATTTTGATGGGATCCGAAATATTTTTATCCCGAAATTTCTAGTCAGATTAAATATAAATTTGTATTGCGTAAAAATCTAACGAAACATTGCGCGCGCAATAATTAAAAATTAAGATTTTCAAAATCCATAAATAATATTTTATAAACTAATTTCATGCTTGGTGCATTTTTTATAGTTACTGCTCAGTTTTTATAATTACATCCCATTTATTATTTTTAAAGCCCATTTTCCTGTTAAGCCTAATGCATCCATCCTAGGAAAGATTTGTAGCCCAGCGGGGCGGAGAATAACAAGTTGACATTGCCTGGTTATTTCTCAAAAAAAAACGTATAGCTGGGCTAGCCATTTTCATCTTGAAAAAAATTAATATCTGGGCTGGATATCTGTCCTGGGCTAGACGGGCTACAGCCTGCCTAGCTAATACCCTGCTCTCCTCTGAACAACAACGAAAACATCGCCAAGAAAACTCTGCAGTGCTCATGCCTCAAAAACACAAATACTGCTCGAGCTGCTTGGTCCCAGTTGTCGGCCGCACCTTGCGCAATTCTCTCGTTTATATTGACTACATAGGTTGACAATGGTGTGGGACCATGATGTCAGGAAACTAGGAGGAAGCAAAAAAATATAGTTGTACATAATAAGGAGGCACTTGCGTACGTATGGCTATGGCCCTAGTGGGTCCCTATTGTCATCCAGTCAAAATAAAGTCATCTCCTGAATCCTCATGTTCATTGACCATGTTAACAATGCTCAGCGCCACAGCGAGCGCAACAACTCGAAGGACGACGGAGAGGGCCTCGCGGGCCCTAAGGATGGTCTGATACAGCGCCCGCTGCTCATTAAGGAAGCCAAGATCATCGGACACCTATGAGCACCTTCGAGAGACTAAGACGACATGAAACGATAAGGCCGTGCTTGGGAGCTCTGGTTTATTTCACACATGTA
Source organism: Triticum urartu (assembly GCF_003073215.2). Taxonomy (NCBI): domain Eukaryota; kingdom Viridiplantae; phylum Streptophyta; class Magnoliopsida; order Poales; family Poaceae; genus Triticum; species Triticum urartu. The sequence continues at coordinate 74,198,447 of NC_053022.1, read as the reverse complement.
TTAAGATACAAGTGTAATTTGCTCATCATCGGAAACAATGCATAAAATATAGGCATAATGAAACTGAGGGCCCGAGGTCTGTATGTAAAACCAGCGGGTTACACGTGTAATTTGAGAGACCGGTGTATATTTTACTAGTCGAAATCGACCAACCAAGCGCTCCGCCCGAGACCATCTGCTTTTATTTACAACCGTCAGTTTTACAAGCGGTTTTGGTTGGAAAATGACGATCCAATCACGGCCTTAGATTATGAGTTGGTCGTAAGATCATATGGTTTCACGTTTAACCTACCCGACTTGTCGTATAGGCTATGAATGAAACATAAGACGATGAACTTCTTAAGCACGGAAACAACAGAAGAGGATGATCTTCCTAACAAGCAAACCACTGGCATTAGATCGACATGCAAAACAATACGAAGCATTATTCTCAGGAGGCACGGTGAACAGCTCGTGATGCCGCATGCCACAACATTCTAAGCTCAACTTTGCAATCAAACACAAGGCCTGACATTACATAGACAATATTCAGAACAAACTCTTAAAATATCTTACATAAGTCAACATTCATGTGACTATGCATCTCAGCAGAGTAAATATTTACTTCTGAACTGAAGACAGGAATAGGAAAAAATAATCGACGTTGCTCACAGCAAAGGGCGTCCCACTCAAAAATATCAAATGCATGTCTTCTGGCTAACATCAATGAGCAAAAGTTGATAAGGTTTTCCAATTCCAATATATTAAACTAATGTCAACTTTGACAAGCTTTTCCCATTCAAAATATGTAATGCCTATGATTGTGGAATGGGCAGGGTTTGTCATCAGTTTGTCATCTGATAGTCCGGTGGCTCAAGGTGACGACGAATGATTAGAGAACCATTCGATGTATTGTGCATGATGTGAAGTATTATGGAGGACACGAACCATCCGAACATTTTGTGCAGTTCCACTAAAATCGAGCTGAGCATCCTTGTGGATATCGTATTTATAAGCTGCAAGAAAACAAAGACACAATAGCACACACATGAATATTGGCCCCAGTGTCAACCCACCAATTGGTGGACTAACAAACTGAAAATACGGTAAACAGATTACCATACCCAGATGCCCCGTCATTATTGCTTAGAATGACATTGATAGATTTGGAGTCCTGTCCTGGCTTCCTGTACTTGTTTGGGCACTTTTTGCCCAGTGCACTCCACGTGTTGTAGAGTTTCCTATGCTCTCTGTAGACTAGTCATGTCACCAACGTCTACTAATACTCTATAAAGCTTCTCGATCATTCCTTGTGTAATGTAGCGCAAACAGTGACTGCTTCTTTCTGCAAAGTGGTAAGACCAACTGGACCCAATAATGCAGCAGTTTTCCTTAGACACATTGGCTCCTTTTGTGTAGTTCAACTAAAATCAAAGTCAGAATAAAACCGAGCTTTAATTTTGATATCCCTGTAAGCAACAAAAGGTATAAGGGAAACAATTACTGAGAAATAACGGTTGATGACTTGTACTCCCAGAAGAAAAACATCTACTGATCTACCTTATCTTAATGGGGAACAAAGCAGGAGAGTAGCAATTCTCAATCAGTGTGATTCATTCATATTAACTGAGACATGATCTTAACAATACCTTGTTTCAACATGTATAAAGATCGACAAAGCAGAAAAGTATCATTCGTAAAACAATGTGACTGATTCATTTTAACAGAGACATTATCTTAGCAATACCTTGGTTAAACATGTAGAAAGAACTACAAAGCAGGATAGTACCATTTGTAAAACACTGTAACTGATATATAATAACAGAGACATTATCAGAACAATACATTTCTTAAACATGTACTCCGGCCGATCCCTAATAGAAATGGTACTCCCACCAATCCCTAACAAGTGTTGCAGTTTTGAACTAAGATTCAGTAGTTAATTCCGAGGAAAGTCGGTACTGACCTTTCAAGACGAAGATTTGAAACAACTCGTGAGGAAGAGCTGAGAGAGATCTTAACACATATATGGAAATCCGGTCTCATTTTGTGCAGTTCAACCAAAATTAAGCGAAGCAAAATGTCGCAATAGCAACAAGTTGAATAGATATCCCTATTTTAACAGAGGCAAAAAAGGAATCAATTACTGGCCAATAAAGGAGGATGAAACATGTGGCCACAAAAATGGTAATCCCGCCAATCCCTAACAAGTGTTGCAGTTTTGAAATAAGATTCAGTAGTTAATTCTAAGAGTGGCATTGCTTAATTTTACCAGCGGCATTAGATTAACAAAAAACATAAACAGTTCTAGGGAGAGTGGGCGCAACAACAACATGTGCTTCCATCTACTTATAAAGGGGGTGATGTAGAGTTTGTTGTAACAAAGCAACAAGCATAATGTCTGGGTTGGTCCCATTTTTGTTCACTACTTAATGGGAAAAGATAGCAATACAATAGCTTCAATTCAACATTTATTTAAAATAGTACCAATACAAGTAGCACAACATCTAAAACACACTGCACGATCATGTGGATGAAGGCAAGTACCAACCTGTCATGACGCACACAAGATCACGTACGAATCTGCCAACACAAATAGGAAATCCAATCTCGTTTTGTGCAATTACTCTGAAATCAAGTAAAGTCGTCGGTGTGACATTTAAGTTTGCTATAGCAACAAGTTGAATAGATATCCCTGATTTAACAGAGGCAAAAAAGGAAACAATTACTGCAAATAAAGGAGGATGAAACATGCGGCCACAAAAAGAAGCATCTACCTTATCTTGATGGAAAACAAAGTATAGGACAGTAGCATTTCTAAAACGGTTGCATTGATTCATATTAACAGAGAAATTTTCTTAAAATAGTTCAGTAGTTAATTCTGAGAGTGGCATTTCTTAAAATACAATAGCTTCAATTCAACATTTATTTAAAACAGAACCAATACAAGTAGCACAACATCTCAAAACACATTGCACGATCAAGTGGATGGGACATGGGACATGCTAGCACCATGTGCGTCCACACGTATAAATGGGTGATGCAGAGTATGTAGCCAAGCAGCATATCTACGTTGGGCCCAAATTTGTTCCCTTTGAAACTTTTTCCGATGTGAGGGCAGCAAATCTAGTCCTGCACAAACTACCTGACCCCCCAGTTTCTTTCCCTTTTCAACAAAGAGTTCGGTTCCTTACAGATGTGTGTACTGGGTTACCCCCTTTTCTCCTTTTCGACCAACAAAGCGGCTGGATAGCTAGTCTATACTACTTTCCCTCCCTCCTTTCCTCATTGAACCACGTCCTAGATTCATGCTCCACCCCACCGCACCCTTCTTTCCTCTTTGAACCTAGACCTAGATTCGACTATAGAATCAAAGAAGATCAGCATACAGCTAGACCAATGACAGTTTCAAAGAAACTTATACCTTAGGGTTGTCGGGATGTGGCAAGGCGTGCAGCGGGAGGTCGGATCTGCCCACACTACATACGACAGTGAGGAAGAAGGGGTCGGTGGCCCTCCCGCATGATGACCCACAAGTATGGGGGATCTATCGTAGTCCTTTCGATAAGTAAGAGTGTCGAACACAATGAGGAGCAGAAGGAAATGATAAAACGGTTTTCAGCAAGGTATTCTCTACAAGTACTGAAATAAGTGGTAACAGATAGTTTTGTAATGAGATAATTTGTAACGAGCAACAAGTAACAAAAGTAAATAAAGTGCAGCAAGGTGGCCCAATCCTTTTTGTAGCAAAGGACAAGCCTGGACAAACTCTTATATAAGGAAAAGCGCTCCCGAGGACACATGGGAATATCGTCAAGCTAGTTTTCATCACGTTCACATGATTTGCGTTCGGTACTTTGATAATTTGATATGTGGGTGGACCGGTGCTTGGGTGCTGTTCTTACTTGAACAAGCATCCCACTTATGATTAACCTCTATTGCAAGCATCCGCAACTACAACAAAAGTATTAAGGTAAACCTAACCATAGCATGAAACATATGGATCCAAATCAGCCCCTTACGAAGCAATGCACAAACTGGGGTTTAAGCTTCTGTCACTCTAGCAACCCATCATCTACTTATTACTTCCCAATGCCTTCCTCTAGGCCCAAATAATGGTGACGTGTTATGTAGTCGACGTTCACATAACACCACTAGAGGCTAGACAACATACATCTCATCAAAATATCGAACGAATACCAAATTCACATGACTACTAATGGCAAGACTTCTCCCTTGTCCTCAGGAACAAACGTAACTACTCACAAAGCATATTCATGTTCATAATCAGAGGGGTATTAATATGCATAAAGGATCTAAACATATGATCTTCCACCAATTAAACTAACTAGCATCAACTACAAGGAGTAATTAACACTACTAGCAACCTACTAGCACCAATCCCTGACTTGGAGACAAGAATTGGATACAGGAGGTGAACTAGGGTTTTGAGATGAGATGGTGCTGATGAAGATGTTGATGGAGATTGCCCTCTCCTGATGAGAGGAGCGTTGGTGATGACGATGGCGAGGATTTCCCCCTCCGGGAGGGAAGTTTCCTCGGCAGAACAGCTCTGCCGGAGCTCTAGATTGGATCCGCCAAGGTTCCGCCTCATGGCGGCCGAGTTTCGTCCCGAAAGGTTGCTTCCTATTTTTTTTCTCGACGAAAGACTTCATATATGAGAAGATGGTCATCGGAGAGCCACCAGGGGGCCCACGAGGCAGGGGGCGCGCCCTAGGGGGGGCACCCCCACCCTCGTGAGAAGGGTGTGGGCCCCCTGGTCTTCATCTTTGGCGAGGATTTTTCATTATTTATTATAAGGTGTTCTGTGGAGTTTCAGGACTTTTGGAGTTATGCAGAATAGGTCTCTAATATTTGCTCCTTTTCCAGCCCAGAATTCCAGCTGCCGGCATTCCCCCTCCTTATGTAAACCTTGTAAAATAAGAGAGAATAGCCATAAGTATTGTGACATAATGTGAAATAACAGCCCATAATGCAATAAATATCGATATAAAAGCATGATGCAAAATGGGCGTATCAACTCCCCCAAGCTTAGACCTCCCTTGTCCTCAAGCAAAAAGCCGAAATCAAAAAATATGTCCATATGTTTAGAGATGAAGGTGTCGATAAAAATAAAATACGGAGATGAGGGCATCATGATCATTCTTATAACAACAACTTGTATAATTTTTGTCATATGATATCTAATGCTAGAGTAATAATTCAATCACAATATCAGGTATGAATCGTAAACTTCATTGAAAACTAACAAACTACAATCTCGGTCATTGAAGCAATTGCAATTTATCATAACATAGGAAAGAGTCAATGTATAAGAGCTTTTCAGCAAGTCCACATACTCAACTATCATATAATTTTTCACAATTGCCGACACTCGCGCAATACTTATGGGTATGGAGTTTTATTGGGACACAGAGAAAGATAGAGGCTTATAGTCTTGCCTCCCAACATTTTACCTCAAGGGTAATGTCAACAGTAATAGTTCATGAAAACTCACATCCAATTAGCCATATATACCAGGATCTTTCCAAAATACTGTGCTTGCCAAAGGATAAAGTGTAAAAAGGAAGGGTGAAAATCACCATGACTCTTGCATAAGGTAGAAGATAATGATAAAAGATAGGCCCGTCACAGAGGGATGCACAAAATCTTAATGCGAAAGAACGTCACTTTATATTGCCCCTTGTGTATGAACCTTTATTATGCATTCCGTCGCTTTTATTACTTCCACATCACAAGATCGTATAAAGCTTATTTCTCCCACACCAATCAGTCATACATATTTAGAGATCAATTTTTATTGCTTTGCACCGATGACAACTTACTTGAAGGATCTTATTCAGTCCATAGGTAGATATGGTGGACTCTCATGGCAAAACTGGTTTAAGGGTATTTGGAAGCACAAGTAGTATCTCTACTTGGTGCAATGAATTTGGCTAGCATGAGGGGGAAAGGCAAGCTCAACATGTTGGAAGATCCAAGACAATATAATTTCTCTCAGATGTAAGAAAACATCACCCATTACGTTGTCTTCCTTGTCCAATGTCAACTGTTTAGCATGTCATATCTTAATGAGTGCTCACGATCATAAAAGATGTCCAAGATAGTATATCTATATGTGAAGACCTCTCTTTCTTTATTAATTCCTATTAATTGCAACGATGACCAAAACTATGCTTGTCAACTCTCAACAACTTTTATTCATCATACTTTTTCTATGTGAACTCATTACTCTCCATGAGATCCATATGATCTCTTTGTTTCTTTTTATTTCTTTCTCTTTTATTTTATTCACTTAGGATCATGGCAAAAATATCAAGCCCTTGACTCAACACTAATATTTATTATATAGATCACTGACTCGCTTACATACAAGGATAATAAAGCAAAACTCACAACTAGATCACGCCACAAACTTTATTCTACTAGATCAAAATACTACTAATAAGATCGAACTAAGGAAAACGGTAAAGGTAGGAGTTGTGATACGATACCGGGGCACCTCCCCCAATCTGGGCGGTTGCCAAGGGGAGTGCCCATACCCATGTGATTATGTCTCCTTGGTTGGTGAAGAAGGTGGAGGTTTTGTTGATGATGGATAGTCACACATCGAGCGTAGGAGGTCTTCTAACTTGCGGATAATGCCCTTGAGTTCGAGGATATGCTCCTTAAACAAAATATTTTCACATGTGAGATACTTATTTTGTATATGAGCCAACTCAATCATCTTGAAAGCTTCGATTTCTGTAGGGGTAAGAAGATTATGATCCAGTTGAAGGGTGTCTTCTGTTGCTGGAACTTGGTCATCCACGGCCTTCTTGATCCCTTCATCCTTATTGATCTCCATAGGTTCTTCTCTCTTCTGCTCTATCTTCATTAGCCAAGCATCATTGCCCTCATGGTTGGAGGAGGAGGGAGACGACATAGTGCCTGGTTTTGAAAACCCTGACAGAAAACAACTCGAAACAAAGACAGGAGATTTTTGCTTGATACGGGAGTCAAAACCCCCGGAACATTATATAATGAATTTTTACCGACCAAAATACGTATCATGCAAGAAAACGGAGTCCGGAAGGCACACGAGGAGCTCACGAGGTATGGGGGTGCGCCCTAGGGGGGGGGCGCCCTCCACCCTCGTGAGGCCCTCGTGTCCTTCCCGGACTGCTACTTAATTTTATATTTTTCTAAATATTCCAAAACAGAGAAATATTGCCTTAAAAATTGTTTTAGAGTCGGTGTACTTACCGTACCACATACCTATTCCTTTTCGGAGTCTGAAACGTTCTGGAAAGTGTCCCTTATGTATTCCTCCGGGGTTACGGTTTCAATAATATTGGTTTCAACATTTATGGGATTACCTAAGATATAATGTTTGATTCTTTGATCGTTTACCACCTTCGGATTTGTGCCTTCGAAGTTGTTGATTTTTATGGCACCGGAACGATAGACCTCCTCGATAACATAGGGGCCTTCCCATTTAGAGAGAAGTTTCCCTGCAAAAAAATCTTAAACGAGAGTTGTATAGCAATACATAATCACCTACATTAAACTCATCCTTTTGTATCCTTTTGTCATGCCATCTTTTAACCTTTTCTTTAAACAACTTGGCATTTTCATAAGCTTGGGTTCTCCATTCATCAAGTGAGCTAATATCAAATAACCTCCTTTCACCGGCAAGTTTGAAATCATAGTTGAGCTCTTTAATAGCCCAATATGCCTTATGTTCTAGTTCGAGAGGTAAGTGACATGCTTTTCCATATACCATTTTATACGGAGACATACCCATAGGATTTTTATATGCAGTTCTATAGGCCTATAATGCATCATCAAGTTTCTTGGACCAATTCTTTCTAGACCTATTGACTAACTTTTGCAAAATTAATTTGAGTTCTCTATTACTCAATTCCACTTGAACACTAGACTGTGGGTGATACGGAGATGCAATTCTATGATTGACGTCATATTTAGCAAGCATTTTACGGAAAGCACCATGAATAAAATGTGAACCACCATCATTCATTAAATATCTAGGGACTCCAAACCTCGGAAAATAACTTCTTTAATCATTTTAATAGAAGTGTTATGATCAGCACTACTAGTTGGAATAGCTTCTACCCACTTAGTAACATAGTCAACAGCAACTAAAATATGTGTATATCCATTAGAGGCAGGAAAAGGTCCCATATAATCAAAGCCCCAAACATCAAACGGTTCAATAACAAGTGAGTAATTCATAGGCATTTCTTGACGTCTACTAATATTACCAATTCTTTGACATTCATCACAAGAAAGGACAAACTTACGGGCATCCTTGAAAAGAGTAGGCCAATAAAAACCGGATTGCAATACCTTATGTGCAGTTCTATCTCCCGCGTGGTGTCCTCCATAAGTTTCGGAGTGGCACTTGCGTAGGATCTGTTCCTGTTCATGCTGAGGTACACAACGTCTAATAACACCATCTACTCCTTCTTTATAAAGTTGTGGGTCATCCCAAAAGTAATGTCTCAAATCATAGAAGAACTTTTTCTTTTGTTGGTATGTGAAGCTAGGTGGTATAAATTTAGCAACTATGTAATTAGCATAATCAGCATACCAAGGGGTACTACGAGAAGTACTTATGACATTTAGTTGTTCATCAGGAAAACTATCATCAATAGGTAGTGGGTCATCAAGAATATTCTCTAACCTAGATAAGTTGTCTGCAACGGGGTTCTCAGCTCCTTTCCTATCAACAATATGCAAATCAAATTCTTATAGCAAGAGAACCCATCTAATAAGTCTAGGTTTAGCATCTTTCTTCTCCATAAGATATTTAATAGCAGCATGATCAGTGTGGATAGTTACTTTAGAATCAACAATATAAGGTTTGAACTTATCACAATCAAATACAACTGCTAAAAGTTCTTTTTCAGTAGTAGCATAATTTCTTTGAGCATTGTCTAGAGTCTTACTAGCATAATGGATAACATTTAATTTCTTATCAACTCTTTGCCCTAGAACAACACCTACAACATAATCACTAGCATCACACATAATTTCAAAGGGTAAATTCCAATCAGGTGGCTGAACAATAGGTGCAGAGACTAATGCTTTCTTAAGTATTTCAAATGCTTCTACACAATCATCATCAAAGACAAATGGTATATCTTTTTGTAATAAATTATTCAGAGGCTGAGAAATTTTTGAGAAGTCCTTGATGAACCTCCTATAAAATCCGGCGTGACCAAGGAAACTTCTTATACCTTTGATGTCCTTAGGACATGGCATCTTTTCAATAGCATCAACCTTGGATTTATCAACTTCAATACCTCTTTCAGAAACTTTATGCCCCAAGACAATACCTTCATTAACCATAAAGTGGCACTTTTCCCAATTCAAGACAAGATTAGTTTCTTCAGATCTCTGCAAAACTCGATCAAGATTGCTCAAGCAATCATCAAAAGAAGATCCATAGACGGAAAACTCGTCCATGAAAACCTCACAAATCTTTTCACAAAAGTCAGAGAATATAGCCATCATGCATCTTTGAAAGGTAGAAGGTGCATTACATAAACCAAAAGGCATATGTCTATAAGCAAAAGTACCAAAAGGGCATGTAAAAGTAGTCTTTGATTGATCTTTAGCCGACACAGGTATTTGAGAGAAACCATAATGACCATCTAGAAAGCAGTAATGTGTATGTTTGCATAATCTTTCTAGCATTTGATCGATAAAAGGTAAGGGGTAATGATCTTTCTTAGTAGCCTTATTTAATTTGCGGAAATCAATTACCATCCTATAACCGGTAATAATTCTTTGTGGAATCAATTCATCTTTATCATTAGGAACAACAGTAATGCCTCCCTTCTTAGGGACATAATGAACATGACTTACCCACTGACTATCAGCAATGGGATAAATTATACCTGCTTCTAGAAGCTTTAGTATTTCTTTCCTTACCACTTCTTTCATTTTAGGATTCATACATCGTTAAGGATCACGAACTGGTTTGGCATCTGCTTCCAAATTTATTTTATGTTGACATAGAGTGGGACTGATGCCCTTAAGATCATCAAGAGTATATCCAATAGTAGCACGGTGCTTCTTCAGAGTTTTCAATAATCTTTCTTCTTCATGCTTTGAAAGGTTAGCACTAATAATAACAGGATATATCTTCTTATCATCAAGATAAGCATATTTAAGATTATCAGGCAACGGTTTAAGCTCAAACACGGGATCACCCTTAGGTGGAGGAGGATCCCCTAGGATTTCAACAGGCAAATTGTGTTTTAGCACAGGTTCTTTTTTAAAGAATACTTCATCTATTTCCCTTCTTTCATTCATAAACATATCATTCTCATGGTCTAGCAAATATTGTTCTAAAGGATCATTAGGAGGTACGGCAATAGAAGCAAGACCAATAATTTCATCCTTACTAGGCAATTCTTCTTCACGGTGTTGTCTACTAAATTTAGGGAAATTAAACTCATGAGTCATATCATCCAAGCCAATAGTAACAACATTATTTTCGCAGTCTATCCTAGCATTAACTGTATTCAAGAAGGGTCTACCAAATATAATGGGACAAAAGCTATCTTGTGGAGAACTAAGAACAAGAAAATCAGCAGGATATTTAGTTTTCCCGCACAAGACTTCAACATCTCTAACAATTCCCATTGCTGAAATAGTATCTCTATTAGCAAGTTTAATTGTGACATCAATATCTTCTATCTCAGCAGGTGCAATTTCATGCTTGATTTCTTTATACAAGTCATAAGGTATAACACTAGCACTAGCACCCATATCACATAAGCCATGATAACAATGATCTCCTATTTTAACAGAAATAACAGGCACGCCTACCACAGGTCTATGTTTATCTTTAGCACAAGGTTTAGCAATTCTAGCAGTTTCACCGCAGAACTGAATAACATGCCCATCAATATTATCAGACAAGAGCTCTTTAACAATAGTAATATTAGGTTCAACTTTAACTTGCTCAGGAGGTGTATATGTTTTAATATTGCTTTTACGAACCACAATTGAAGCTTTAGCATGATCCTTTATCCTAACAGGGAAAGGTGGTTTCTCAACATAAGAAGTCAGAACAATAGGATCATTATAAGTGACAGTCTTTTCTTCAACTTTAATAGGTGCAGCTACTTTTACTTCTATGGGAGGATGATATTTAAACCACTTCTCCTTAGGGAGATCAACATAAGTAGCAAAAGATTCACAGAAAGAAGCTACTATCTCAGAATCAAGTCCATATTTAGTGCTAAACTTACGGAAAATATCGGTATCCATAAAAGATTTAACACAATCAAACTTAGGTGTCATCCCTAACTCCTTAGCATTGTCGAGGTCCCAATATTTAGAGTTGCGTTTAATTCTATCCAATAAATCCCATTTGAATTCAATAGTCATCATCATAAAAGAGCCAGCACAAGAAGTATCAAGCATGGTGCGATTGCTATCAGAAAGCCGAGCATAAATTTTTTGAATAATTGTTTCTCTTGGAAGCTCATGATTGAGGCATGAATATAACATTAATTTAAGCCTCCCCCAAGCTTGAGCGATGCTTTCTCCTTCGCGAGGCCAAAAATTATATATAATTGCGATCACGATGAACAAGATGCATAGGGTAATACTTTTGATGAAATTCCAATTTCAATCTTCTATAGTTCCATGATCCCATATCATCACATAGCCTATACCATGTCAATGCGTCTCCCTTCAAAGATAAAGGGAAGACCTTCTTCTTAGAAACGTCATCGAAAATACCTGCAAGCTTAAATAATCCACAAACTTCATCCACATATATTAGGTCTTCATTAGGATGCTTTGTTCCATCTCCTATAAAAGGATTAGCTAGCAGTTTTTCTATTATACTCGAAGGATACTAAGGGAGTCCTGGATTAGGGGGTGTTCGGGTAGCCGGACTATACCTTCAGCTGGACTCCTGGACTATGAAGATACAAGATTGAAGACTTCATCCCGTGTCCGGATGGGACTTTCCTTGGCGTGGAAGGCAAGCTTGGCGATGCGGATATTCAAGATCTCCTACCATTGTAACCGAATTTATGTAACCCTAACCCTATCCGGTGTCTATATAAACTGGAGGGTTGTAGTCCGTAGGCAATCAACTCCATACACAACAATCATACCATAGGCTAGCTTCTAGGGTTTAGCCTCCTTGATCTCGTGGTAGATCTACTCTTGTACTACCCATATCATCAATATTAATCAAGCAGGAGTAGGGTATTATCTCCATCGAGAGGGCCCGAACCTGGGTAAAAAACATCTTGTCCCTTGTCTCCTGTTACCATCCGGCCTTGACGCACAGTTCGGGACCCCCTACCCGAGATCCGCCGGTTTTGACACCGACAGATACTCATAAGGAATTTCATTTTCAATAGGTTCAGTAGGTTGAGGATCAACTCTTTGCTCTACTGGTCGGGGTGAAGATACCCCGAACAAGCCCCTCAGAGGATTACTTTCCATAGTAACAAGTGACAGTAAATTTCAGCACACTATATAAATTTTTCCTTACCAAATTCCACCTACCAAAGGCGCTTCACTCCCCGGCAACGACGCCAGAAAAAATTCTTGATGACCCACAAGTATAGGGGATCTACACCTTTCGATAAGTAAGAGCGTCGAACCCAACGAGGAGCAGAAGGAAATGATAAACGGTTTTCAGCAAGGTATTCTCTACAAGTATTGAAATGAGTGGTAACAGATAGTTTTGTAATGAGATAATTTGTAACGAGCAACAAGTAACAAAAGTAAATAAAGTGCAGCAAGGTGGCCCAATCCTTTTTGTAGCAAAGGACAAGCCTAGACAAACTCTTATATAAGGAAAAGCGATCCCGAGGACACATGGGAATATCGTCAAGCTAGTTTTCATCACGTTCATATGATTCACAATCGCTACTTTGATAATTTGATATGTGGGTGGACCGGTGCTTGGGTTCTTTTCTTACTTGAACAAGCATCCCACTTATGATTAACCTCTATTGCAAGCATCCGCAACTACAACAAAAGTATTAAGGTAAACCTAACCATAGCAAGAAACATATGGATCCAAATCAGCCCCTTACGAAGCAACACATAAACTGGGGTTTAAGCTTCTGTCACTCTAGCAACCCATCATCTACTTATTACTTCCCAATGCCTTCCTCTAGGCCCAAATAATGGTGAAGTGTTATGTAGTCGACGTTCACATAACACCACTAGAGCTAGACAACATACATCTCATCAAAATATCGAACGAATACCAAATTCACATGACTACTAATACCAAATCCTCAGGAACAAACGTAACTACTGAAAAAGCATATTCATGTTCATAATCAGAGGGGTATTAATATGCATAAAAGATCTGAACATATGATCTTCCACCAATTAAACCAACTAGCATCAACTACAAGGAGTAATTAACACTACTAGCAACCTACTAGCACCAATCCCGGACTTGGAGACAAGAATTGGATACAAGAGATGAACTAGGGTTTTGAGATGAGAAGGTGCTGATGAAGATGTTGATGGAGATTGCCCTCTCCCGATGAGAGGAGCGTTGGTGATGACGATGGCGATGATTTCCCCCTCCGGGAGGGAAGTTTCCCCGGCAGGGTTCCGCCAAGGTGATGACTGGATCTGCCAAGGTTCCGCCTCGTGGCGGCGGAGTTTCGTCCCGAAAGGTTGCTTCCTATTTTTTTCTCGACGAAAGACTTCATATAGGAGAAGATGGTCATCGGAGAGCCACCAAGGGGCCCACGAGGCAGGGGGAGCGCCCTAGGGGGGCGCCCCCACCCTCGTGAGAAGGGTGTGGGCCCCCTAGTCTTCTTCTTTGGCGAGGATTTTTCATTATTTATTATAAGGTGTTCCGTGGAGTTTCAGGACTTTTGGAGTTGTGCAGAATAGGTCTCTAATATTTGCTTCTTTTCCAGCCCGGAATTCTAGCTGCCGGCATTCTCCCTCCTTATGTAAACCTTGTAAAATAAGAGAGAATAGCCATAACTATTGTGACATAATGTGAAATAATAGCACATAATGCAATAAATATCGATATAAAAGCATGATGCAAAATGGACGTATCACCGCACAGGTGTTGGGTGAAAGAGAAAAGCGCAGCCGGCAGTGGATTGCCTCGCTCGCCAAAGGCGATAGAGTGAACGCTGCACCTCCTCCCCTTCCCGGTGCGACGGGATCCGGACGCCACCTTCGCCAGCTGTGAGGGGGGTGAGAGAGATAGAGGCCACAACGCAGTCTTGTTTAGATCTGGTGAAGAGGGTGAGAGACAGTGAATATAGCAAACCCTAGCAAAGGAATGCCGAGCCTCCAGCATGTGTATATATATATATATGTAGTGCGGCGAGAGTGTGGAGAGTGCAAACCCTAGCGAACAAATGCTGAGGCTCCAGCTTATATATATACTGTAGTACGGACTGAGCTCTGGTGCCTTAACTGCACCTGCTTTTGGCTGTATGACAGGTGGGCCAGCCACATTTTGGGCCCACCTGTCATAAACCCAAAGGCAGGTGCACTAAAGTCAATGAAGCTGCGTCCATATATTACTCGTGTATGCGACTAATATATAGTGGAGTGGTTTTCTTATTCTCTCCATAACAATCGTTTTAAATTGTGTAACTACGAAACAGAACTCTTTATTTAACATACCAGTGAAGAAAAACTACTGTCCACGCGTCCCGGTCGCACTTCCTGTCCTTCACGTGCGGTACACTACCCTCCCTTAAGTGAACAACCACACATGCACCAAATTATCGGAAACGTGTGAGAGTGTGTACAAATAAAGAATTCTAATTTCAACTATCGGAAAGGTTTGAGAGTATGTATAGTTTGCCCTCTCTAATAATTATGGTTTGTTGTGTTTGGCCTAAACTTGGTCAAACTTTACGAAGTTTGACTTCAGTCAAATCTAATATGCGGAGTAAATAAAAATGGAGGGCTACTACGTCCATCCGGGTTTTTAGTCCACACCATTTTTTAATCAAAGTTAATAGTTGTACAAATAAAATTACAGGGGAGCTGGAGACAAAGCTGTGAGAAGTCTTAGAAATAAATACAAAACTTATGCTCTTAGTACCAACGTCAATCCTTCTTCGAGGAAACATTTGGTTCATAGCCAATTGTGTGATAGAATTGCACCAACGTGAAAGACGACTGCGTCTCCAACGCAACCAAGGTGAACTGATGAAGGATATTATCTTGGTGGGTAACAAGCAAAGAGCACTGATGGAAGACATGTTGTTTTTCATTGAGAATCGATCAGCTTCACCGGCCGACGCAACCATGAGGCGCAACCATGAGCATCGATAGGTCATCGTGGTGATGCATCATCAATTTGGCATCAAGTTTGGGTGAGGCACCTATGAAGTTCGACAAATCCTCACTGTGGTCCGTTTCTTCTCAGTAGTCAAGCTCGAGGAAGGAAGAACCACGTGGCAGAGGACAGTGAGGCGGAACAACAATGGCCATCCAATTTTGTGCAGTTCCACTAAAAATTGAGGAAGACATGCCCAGGTATGGAGATACACATCGTTGTTTCCAAAAATATAAAAAGGGATATAGTGTTGTTACTTTGTTTTACAAGATTAACAATGACATCTCAATTGTCAATAAGAATTATGAAAAGTACACCAAGAAACAGAAGCATCATGATTATCTTGATGGGAACTAAACCAGGATACCCGAGAAAAAAAGCATTTCTTCATTTAACCAATGATAGTATTAGATTAGCAGCAGCAATAGGAGCATATGGACAATGACCGCACAACCACCATGTACTTTTTGTCAAAACAACATGTATACCTCCAACGAGGCATAAATCAGGACAACTTTTCGAGTGGCATTTCCTCTATAATAGTAGGTGATGTTAGACTAGCCGACGAACCCTAGCTACTATACATGGGGAGCTAGGGAGTAGTCGCATCGAAGAAAGCCCGCATGCAGCGACCTAGGGAGCTAGACCAGTACAAGAAGTTATACCTCAGGTGGGCGAGATGTCGCTTAGGCGGGCGGGCGGGATCTGCCCACACGACGGCAGCGAACAAGGGCATGGAGGACCTTCATCCGCGCCAGCAACGGCTCCGAGAGGACGGTGCGCATCGGCTTCCTCCATCGCCGACGGCGACAACGTTAATGCTACACCTCCTCACCTCCTGTAGCGGACGGGATTCGGCCGGATCTGTGACCACCGGTGAGGAGAGAGATAGTGTGGACACTGTCATCTTGGTTTGATATGAAGAGGGTGAGAGAGCGATATGCGAGAAACTCTATCAAACAAGAGGCTATAATGGAGTAAAACAATCTCTCCATAGCAGTGGTTTTAAATAGAATACGCGTGTTCCTGGAAAAAAGAAACGAAAACTGGCGGACAATTTTTTAACGTACCAAGAAAGAAAACTCGATCAGAAACACGCCCCCGCTTCCAGGTCGCGAGAGTCGTCACACACACACACATAGACATAGACATGCATATCTGTGTTTACGTAAAATTCCATTTCCATTTCCATCTCCAATCATATTTGTCCAACTGGCACATTATTTACGTTGTTAATTATATATGCAACAATATTAACGTACATCATCTCTTGTTTGCGGGCGTCCGGACCGCTGCCACGGCCGCTCCTGACCAACCCGAACCCTCTTCATCAGCCGCGCGTGCTTCCCGCCCGAAACGGTCAGTGCCGCATTCATGCCCGGGCATAGCGGATGCGACCTCTCACTGGCGTCGGCATTGAAGTGGTGCGCCGGCTGAGAGAGCGTCGCCCGCGCCGCTTCCTGGTGCGCGCGTCTGCTCCGCGTTCAAAGGTCGCAATAGCCGGCCATAACATGCATGTAAAAAGTTCTTGGGAGTCTATGCCACAACTAGCTGTCCTCCCCCAACTCGTCAATTTCTTCCAGTAGTACCAGTACTCCATGTCGCGATCCATTGACAAGCAGGCAGGAAAGTTATCGTATACTCGGTTTGCGGTGAGTGGCATGTCGAGCGACCGTGTGGGGTCGAGCCGTGGAGGAGGGTGAGACACGAACGCGACATGCGTGATTTAAACGTTGGTTTTGCTCGATGGCGCGATCCAACGAAACGAAACGTTGGTTTCTCTCCGTTTCCATTTTTTCTCCGAAAAAAATGGAAACTTTCCACTCCATTTTCATTCCTACTCCAAGGTTGCCCCGTTACAACATTCCATCAAATAAAAAGGAAAACTAACATGCATGCTGATGCATCTCAATGATTCACAGATCATAGCCAATATTTACTTCACAACTAAAGACAAAAGTTGTGAGAGCGTGTACGAAAGAAAAACTACTGATGGGGTCACTACGACTTAAACCCTAAACCCTAAACAGGATTTAATTTCCTAGCCAGGTAGAACCTGTCAAAGGAAAGACGGCTGGCACCCTCGGATCATATGATGCTTTTGTGCAGTTCCACTAAAATCGAGCTGAGTCCCTGATGGCAAATATGTTGAAGAAATGTGATTAGAATAATAGTACTGGCACTTGTTCATGAGACATAAACTCATCACAAGTAGAAGCTGGTAGAAGTAAAGAAAGATCGACATGGGGATGGAGCTACGTGGGGAGCTGCGGCAGTGGAGCAAGTCGGCTCCAAAAGGAAGATGGACTACCTGGGACTTCGGGCTCTAGCTAGAAGGGTAGTTGGCACGCGGCATCGGCCCATACCGCGGTGACCCCCGATTGGGACACACCGACTGTGGATTTTCTCCCTTGCCGATGTCGACCGCGTCTACGCAGAACATTGTTCCCTTCCCCCAGCTGCGGGATCAGGCCGGATATGTGACCAGTGGTGTGGCCACCATCATTATATGCTTGTGAAGAGAGCAACCCAAGCAAGCAGGCTTGTAGCTTAGGCTCCTGCTAGTGTATATATAGTGGGCTTCTTTTTCTCTCCATATCAACCATTTTATATTGCGTACATGTCATTGAAGAGTGAAATGATGGTTGCTTTGTCCGACTAACTTACTCTGTGATTTGACTGCTCCTTTAGTGGCCCCTACACGTACTCCCCCTACGTGTATGCAACAGTCACACGTACACATGGATGCAAAAACGCGCGATATGCCCTAATGCATGCATGTCCGAGCACATGACGGAACACACACGGTCACGCTCAAGTGCTCAACCTACACATGCATGCACACACATACTCAGCCAGGGTGAGCTAGTGACCGTATAAACACCGTAAAATGTATATATTGAGCGCAATGAGCGTATTATGAAGTCCACTGAACGAGGAGAAGCTTGCAAGATGGGAGAAGCTTGCGCGCGGTGACTCGCAACAAAAGGAGAAACTTTTGACTAATGCAAGCTCTCCTTCGCTTAGGCGATGGACGTGCAACAGTTAATTCGGCGTCAGATTGCCAGAAGCATACATTGTACTAGTACTATTATTGTTGCACTTCCCGAAGAGGCAAACAACCAAGCGCAAAGTTTACTGGTACTAGTACTACTACTATAGTCTGTAGACTATAGAGGTATGTACTATACTAGTACTAGGAACTAGATGGAGGAGCGTCTGCACTCTTACAATATTTTTAAAATGTGATAAAGCAATCTTCAACACATTTGGTTCTCTTCGAGGGTTCTCGCATGTGATAATGGAAGTTGATTGCATGGAACACTCGCCACAATTCTCGCTTAATTCTGGCTCGTATCCTGTTACAAATAGGAGCGCTTGGTAATATTTCCTATTTTTTGTTATTCAGCATGTAAACAGGCCAGCAAACCTTGCGGCGCATCTTTCTCGAACCATGCTTGCTGCACTTTGAATGTGGCCGAGAGCTGGCTTGATGAAACACCTCACTTCCTACTTTTTTTGCGGGGTACCTCGCTTCCTAGTGACTAGTGTCTTGGCTGATCGTCTTAAGAATGCTTATATATGAATAAAGCTCTCTCATTTGGTGTGTCCTCGCAAAAAAGATTAAGCATTATTAACCGGAAAGGAGGGAGTATGGACTAGCACTACTTGTTGGTGTGTCCCGTCAACTCGCAGCACAAGGAGAAGCTTGCAGGACAAGGTGAAGCTCGCTTACCCCTTTTGACTAATGCAACATACCCTCGCCCAGGCGGTGGACATGCATCAGTTCATTCGGAGTCAGATTGCCAGAGGCATACACTGTACTAGTACCGAACATGCGGAGCAACATCATTTTTCGACTTCACGAAGAGGCGAAGAGCCAAGCGCAAGCTTTAGTAGTACGAGTAGTACTACTACTAGAACCACATGGTGGAGCCTTTGTAATCTTATTTTTTAATCTCTGATAAAGTACACATTTATTTCGGAGAAGGGCGGAAAACGGCAGCCCAACATGTAATGATGATATCGATATACCATGCTCAAATATATCTTGGCCTTCATGCGAGCCCGTCTGTGTGTTCTTGCTCCTCGTCTCTCTCAAGGAATGGTGGGTTGGCCATTTTGCCGTCAATTGAGATCAGTTTGCTCAAACTCCAATCCCACATGTCAGTGATATGCCAAGAGGAGGTGCGTTGACCGACTGGCCATACACGTACTTGGTTTTGCACCTTCATACTACTCCTCCCTCCGTCATAGTTTACAGGGCGCGCTTCATTATGATGCATTTCTCTCAATGCATTTCCACCACTAGAGAGACTTTAGACGCGTTTGGTTTAATGCTCAATTAATTAGGGCGTGGTAACCGCAATTTTCTCTCGATGTAGTACTACGGAGTGGAGTAAGTGCATGCATGTGTGCACCCGGGGTGGAAGCACTACATGCATGTGTGTACACATTATTTCCTCTAGTAATAGACGTCGTGCTATAACTACCAATGCTATTTTTTAGGCCGATCGCTAGTCGCCTTGGTCCCAGAGATTTTCTCTTTTTCTGAAGTGCGCTCTATAAACAGTGACGGATGGAGTAGTATGAGCGGATTCAAAGAAGAGCGTATTGATGGTTGCTTCTTCCGAGCAACTTACAGTGGGAAAGGTGGGGCTTATCATTTGACTGCTCATTACTCACTATTAATGCGGCGCAACGACCGGTCTGAGTCTCCCATGCGGCTGTGTACTACCCCCTCGATTCTTAAATATACTCTGGAGTATTTGTCTTTCTAGAGATTTCAATGAGTGACTACTCAAATATTTGTCTTTTTAGAGATTCAAATGGACTACTACATACAGATGTATATAGACATATTTTAGAGTGTAGATTCACTCATTTTGCTCCGTATGTAGTCACTTGTTGAAATCTCTAGAAAGACAAATATTTAGCAACGGAGGGAGTACACATACAAAGCAAAATGAGTGAATCTACACTCTAAAATATGCCCATTTGAAATTTCTAAAAAGACAAATATTTAGGAATGAAGGAGTATAATTTTGTGCATGGTACATGGACCCGGATGCCAAAGAGGCTTCTGGCAATGCTATCAAGCTTCTAGCATTTGTTTACATAATTGTCGTACTATACAAATAATTTTCCAGCGACATGAAATTGTACAATGGTGTGAGCTTTCAGCTTTTGTTTCGTGTGTCTTGCCATCGATGCTCCTTCGGAAACAATAAAAAACTAACTTCCTTGGTAATCAGAGCTAATATTTACATCACAACTGAAGGCAAAGTTGTGAGAAGGTGTTACATTAAAATTGATCCATGCTTTCATTGGCAGCAACGTCCCCCCAGCTCTGTCTAAATCAACAAGGCATGTTGGGAAAAAGTAGCTGTCTGGAGCATGCAACATTCCGATCATTTTGTGCAGTTCCACTAAAATAGAGCTGAGTGTCCCTGTTCCAAAGATATTAAGTGTGATTATGATAATAGAGGACTGCTGATGAAACAATAAACACACAAATAGAAGCCGGTCACCTTTGCAGTCTCTCTTAAGACTAAATAGTTGGAGAAGATTAGGCTCGCAGTTGGATGAGGAGGATAGAGCAAAACCAATCTCCCTTTGTGTAGTCGCACTAAAATGTAGAGACGTTGCCCGTGTGACATTTTGGTAGAACTGCACAAAACACTCTTAAGAAAAAAGTGATTTGTGCAGTTCACCAAAAGGTCGCAATAGCAACAAGGTGAAATGGATAGCCCTGTTTGCAAAAAAGAGGTAGAAGGAAACAATTACTCGCCAATAACAGTTGATGACACATGCGACGGCAAAAAATAAGCATATTCCTTGTCCTAAGGAAAGATAATAACACGGTTGTGTTTGTCTAAAATAGTGTGAGGATGAGATTGCAATATGGAAAGTACGCCGGACGAGCTACGTTTTGGGCAAAGAACTATGGAAGATCCACATGCAGCGACGTGGGAAGATGGACAGTGGAGCAAGGCCGAAGGGGATACCTGGAGGTCGTCGGGATGTAACTAGGTGAGCGGCGGCGGGCGGAATCTGCCCATACTATGGCAGCGAGCAGGTGGCGTAGGCCCTACCACGCTAGAGCTTGGTCAGAGAGAACGACATGTACCACAGATCAGGACGTGCTGCCTCGGCGCTGTCGAACGGAGAAACGATGCATGTCCTCCCTTTCCGTCGACGGACGGGATGCGGCCGGATCAGTGACCAACGGTGAGAGAGAGAGAGGCCACCACAGCCTTGTGTGAGATACACTGAAGTGAGACAAACCAGGTAGGCAGGCTCCATTGTATATAGTGGAGCGGACTACCTTTTTCTCCATAAAAATCATTTTATATTCTGTGTACGTGCCATTGAGTGATATAACTTTATTTAAAAATAACGCGCCAACGCATCAAGTCGAACTTTGTTTCGTGCACGCATGGTACACGACCTCCATAGGTAAACCACTGCTACACGCGTTCAAAATAGCACATGGGCTGCCATTTCGTAGAGAAATGAGCTCCACCATGTATCCCCGCATGTGTGGCTGGGCACGAAGCGTGAGTACGTGCACGGTGCACCTATTCTCTTCTTGTATACGTACACCACCTGCGTGGGGTTGTGTGAGAGAGATACAAACATAGAGAGATAGTATAGTGTTTGGGTTCGTGAGAGTTTTTTTGGGGGGTGGGGGGTGGGGTCAATCAAAAAATGTAACATATGCAATGTGTGTGAAATAGAGTCCTGGATATATCATATATATAGAGGGGGCGATCCACGAGAAGAGAGTGGAGGTATCATCGGCTTGAGGTGTCCATAGAATGGAAGAGAGGGATGATGATGTGTGTGTGCGCGCGATCGATAAAGAGTGCCATCAAATTTGTGTGTGCCCACGTCAAAGATATAGAGTGGCTGGCCTACTAGAACGTGAGAGGGGACAGGTCCAGTTTGTCTCTGTGGCATGGATACCTACCTACAGCGCTCGACTATCAGTGTGTGGTGGGGGGGGGACGGAGGCCTAATTAACTATAGAGGTACAATGGCTGGTATATGTGTGGAGGAGGAGAGAGGCCTACCTCATGTATTAAGGGAGATCGATCTACCTCATGTACTAAGGGAGATCGATCAACATCCATGCATTTCTGTAGGAGAGGAATAAGGTTGGGAGAGAGACATAGCTAGAGTGTTGGAGGGGGTGGTAGTGGAGTTGCTTCTAACAAATGGTGGGATAGGCTTGCTAGACAACCGGAGGGCACACCTGCAATATCAATAAGAGAGGGGTTGGCTGCCTGTCTATGCACGTGCGTGTGAGAGATGGGTCAGGAGGCATGCACGAATGATGAGGGGGGGGGGGATATGGCTGTGGTAAGCAGACATAACTACATAGGAAGATCAATCGTCCTTTGTCAGAGAAAGGAGAGACATAACTTGTGAGGTACGTCGATCGATGGGGGGGAATAGTTAAAGTCAACCTAGGTATATGTTGGGAGATCGATCGGTATACATGCATGTGTGTGTTAGAAGCAAATGAGGCACGAGGAGAAGGATAGAGAGAGAGAGAGGGATGCATCTAGGAGGTGGTGCGAGAGTCATACTATATCAAGGGGGAAGGAGTGTGTGAGTACGAGATCGATGAAAAGAGTGGTGGGAGTGAGGCATGGACGGTGATAAGAGAAGAGGGGAAGCTTGTGTTTTGTGCTAGGCACACCTGGCTAGAGAGGCATATCGATCGATGTGTGCCGTAAAGAAGGAGCTGGGGGGCCTACACACACCGTGGGTGAACGACCTAAAGTGAAAAGACGAATTTGCGCGATGGAGCTAGAGAATGCTAAGGGAGGGTGAGAGGGATGCGGGCGTGTGCATGCATGAGAGAAAGTTAGCGCTAGCTAGCTCCAAAGATGAGAGGATTGTGTGGGTGTAAAAGACGAATAGAGATCATACTTCCTTATAAAAAGCGAATTCGGATATTTGAAGAATTTATCATAGTGTTTTAAACCGACGCATATGTGAATATATATAACGGTGATACACATGGTGTGGTTATGAACATGTTATACTAGATATAATATATTTTATCTCTACTCTTATGAAAAACGGAGTTGTTGATGATAGTGTGCCTGCCATCCTGCAATATAGGCCGCCCGATTTATATCTGACGGATAGGAAGGAAACTATGGCAATTTCGAAAAAAATATACCCACACCCCTCTCCATATTTGCAAATTAGGCCTCCCCTTGATCATGTTGATGTTTTGTGGAACGCATGGGCATCTTGCTAGTACTACGTATAATATATAGGAAATTGATCATAATTTGGGCTAATGTGTGGCTTTTGCAGCTCAGGTCTAAATACTTGTCATAATGTAGGGGGCGGGGCACAATACTATGTGTGATAAACATGGTGTACACGTATGGAACATGGTTTAGATTATGAATATATAGTTAGTACATCAAATGTACTATTATTTGGAATCAACATCAAGTGTATTCAAAAAATAGAATTCGAGTTCATGTAGTACACATAGTTCATATCTATCTCTATAGTAATCATGTGGTGTGTTATTAAGGTAATACACGAAACGAATTCAAATTCAGTTCGAATTGTAGCGGTAGTATAGACATTTCGAATGCACTAAAATGTTGGTATGAGTAGGTTACATGCATTATACAACAAGCGAAAAAATTTAATTGGACATAATATGGATTCATACTCCCTCCTTCCATCTATATAGGGCGTAATGCATTTTTTAAGACCGCCTTTGACTATTGGCAAGATTAATAGTACATGACAAGCACAATGTGAAAATTATATCATTAAAAGAACCTTTCATAGACGAATTTAATGGTGTGCTTTGTGTAAGTTGCATGTCATATATTATTGCTCTAATATTTGGTCAAAGTTAGCATCGAAAAACGAATTAGGCCCTATATAGATGGAAGGAGGGAGTAGCTTTGAATAGCATTTTATGGTAAAACAGGGCAAGACTCTCTCTTTGTGTGGTGTGAATATTTTTAATTTTTTTCGTTTTCTTTTTGGTTGAGGGAAGTGCAAATTGATTTGGTACGCACAAGTACAATATTACATGTTAGGCTTGTCCCTATAATTCAACCCGTTCCTTGTTATATCCCGAAAATTCAGATATCCTGCTCCCAAAACTGGCGCCTTCACAACCCACGCGAAATGCTGACACGCGAAATCCCCCTCCAGCTATCCCGAAATTACAACACGTGCGAAAACTCCCTCCAGCTGCCAAATCCCGACATGCGAAATCCCCCTTCTAACCATGAGCCGAAAGGGCCGCTAGTTCAAATAAATGGGGGGTACTTTTGTAACACACCCTACATTTTGGACAAGCGCGTCCCTAAGTCATGGTTCACCCCTCCCATCGCCTCCTTTTTGCCATTCGAAATCCTAGGACGCCATAACCTCTCCGCTCCAGCCGCGAAACCCCACCCTCCTCCGTCCGCCACCTCACCGCTGCCCAACCGGAGCCTCTTCCCCGACGAGGTCGTCCACCGCAACAGCTCGACGTCCCTCGTCCACCTCCCCGAATGAGGATCCGTCCTCCATCTCGTCGTCTCGCCGGTTCAGCCACCCCGTCCTCCACCTCCAAGGAGCTGATCTGACGATCGCCTCGTCTATCGCGGTTGCTCCATCCCCACAGTGCCTCCTTAACCTGCTCCATCGGAACCATAGCATCCTCACCGACTCCTCGGATGAAGCCAAGGCCTACTCGGTGCCACCAAAGAGGTTGTACACTCATCACATCACACCTTCTCCTTAGCTCGACCTCCCGGCGCCGACGATGCTCCATCCCGCACTCCCATGGAGCGGCTATCATGAAGTCGGCGCTGCGAGCGACATCTCCACGACGGCTCTCCCCTAGTGCGAGGCCCTTTCGGCGGTGGCGTCCCTACCAGCCAGATCTGCTACTGTTGCTCCGGCTCTCGCTCGCTCACTCGCGCTGCTGCTGCTGCTCCTGCTCTCTCTCGATCGCTCGCTCGCCCAGCTGCTGCTGCTCTGGCTCTCGCTCACTCGCTCGCTCGCGCTGCTGCTACTGCTCTCCCCTCGATTGTGCTGCTGCTCTGCTCCGATTTAGCTACACTTCAGTCGACTGAGTCGAATTTTGGGTCAGTCGATTTTTAGGGGGTGGGGGGGCTCGCCAGAGTTAAGGAAGAACCACCCGCAACGGGGACGGGGGCTCGTCGGAGAGGTACCCCACTATCTATCTTAGGGTTCAGGGTGGGGGCGGGAGGCCTATAGGGCTGGCCGCGACGGCGGCGGACCAGCGGTGGAGAGTTGTTTCGGGGCGGCGAGGCGGCACTGGGGCCGATGGTTCGGTCGGTGGTGGCTGGCGGCTTAGGGGGGTGCAGGTTGAAGATGAACTGCAGGCCCTCCCTAAACTACATGTCATGTGCCTCTCTCCTACCATTGTGTTCAGTTTCGACAGTAACATTCAGGTTCCACAGTAAATTTCAGTTTCGACAGTTAAGTTTAGAGTCAACAGTTTTTACCTCATCTGTTGTAGTCAGGTGGTTTTTGGTGATGTAAATTTTACATCTATTTTACATCATTTATTGCAGATGCTATTAGAATCCCACTTGAGATTGATGATGGCTATCTTGTGCTGCTTCAGCCTTGATGTCTTACGGCTCACCGGGGCTGCTCCAACGACAGAATGATCCATCATAACAGAGCAGTGCCCTGGACGTCGTCTACAGATTCCTCAGATCTTCCTCCACACCTCCGACAGCCACCTCTGCCTCAACTGCTTCAGCGACCAACCCAATGATGCCGAGGTCGACACGGCTACGGCAAAGAGGTTGTACACTTGTTGCATCACTTATTACTATACATTCATGTCAATCCATTAGGGCTATTTTGGTTCGACGGAAAAACATAGCAATAGGGAATTTTTCAATGGCACTCTACTATTCAATTATTCATGCATTTTGTTGAAAGGAATGAAGCAAAACATCCACCTGGACCTACTTTTCAAAATCCTATGCATGAAAACAAGACCAAGTGCATTAGTGTCAGAATAACATTCTAACTATACACGCTTTCATATGGTTTCACTTTATTTTGGCCATGTTTCTTAGCATTCCTCTGCTCTTCCAATTCCTGTAAACCAAAAACTCAAGTTGGCAGAAATCTTGTGTTTACAAATCCTCTATTTACCATGTGCATTCCTATCCTATTCCGGTGTGTTTTCCTATCCCTGCGTTTTTAGAATCATGCAAGCCAAATGAGCCCTTACAGAATTAGTTCAGTTACAGGTAGGTGTCGAAGGGAACTTTGTGTGGTTTGTCCTGCTCCTGCCGCGACGTCGTCCACCTCAACTAAGCTGCTCCATCAACGGAAACATCCACCAAACCAGACATCATGACTCTTAACCGTCTTTCGCCGCCTCAGATCTCCTTCCCTACCGCCGGCACCCACCGAAATGGCATCACCATCATCGACTCAGCAGATGAACCTGAGGAGTACATGGGTCCACAAGAGAGGTCACACTCTTTTGTTTCTGCTTATGTTATGCATTGCTTAAAATTACCTGCTACTTTATCGTCCTGTTCACCTCTTGGACTCCAAGTCAGGTCCAAATTAATGTTCAAACTTGAGTTATAAATTAGTTGTGGGGCACATATCGAGGAAGCAATGAATAATATCTCTGTCTAATATCTGGTTCACCTAAGGTATGCCTATGTTGTTCATCTTGGAGATAGAAGACTTGGTAGTTTAATCCTGTCCACCTTACTAATGAACTGGTTCACTGAAATGAGTTTCATATACTAGTACATGCTAAACCTGTTATGTGTCTGCTTGTTTCTTCTTTTAGAATGCTGACAGAATATTGGGGAAGAGTGCCTTATTAAGCAATAGTAAAGGAAGTAATGTAGGTAAGATTCAGGATAGTGACACATCCTTGTTGGTCTCCAACAAAGCTGATAAAACTACTAAGGAAGACTATCTCGAAGACAGTGAGACAACCCCAAAGTTCTGTCTTGGTTTAGTGTTTGAGTTACTGGCCACTACCGCTTGCATAAGCTATTAAAACTCACTGTCTGAATCAGTTCGATTTCTTGAGTCTCAACTACAAGCTGAAAGAAATTGATCAGTTGTGTTGCGACAAGAAGCGGAAGGACTGCGGAAGTCCGTGGAGCATTCAGATGCATACTTTCTGGTGCAACAACAAGCATTGGAGGATTTTAGCGACACACAAGACAAAGCTAATAAGCTTGCTAAGTTTATTGCCAGCATGGTGGATACCGCGTTTCCTGAGCTCTTCTGAAGTTGTTTCAGTTATGCTCTTGTTTTGCCGCCGCGTTTATTTGCACTGGTGGCCAATTTTGACGGCCAGTGTATGTAATATGCTGCTTTGTTCCCTATATTTGCATTGGTGGCGAACTTTGATGCCTAGTGGATGTAATATGTGTAAAAGCGGTAATAGGCTAGCGTTAATTGCTTGCTTATTTATTTCCTTATTGTCTTTTTTAGTTGTTTGCTTGTAGCTGCAGTTCTTTTTCTGTGTTTTTCTAGTGGCCCCAATAACTTATTTTTGGAAACTAGGCCAAAATAATCATGGCAACATACGGACTGTTGTAACCATGGGCCTCCTGCGGGACGTATGATCCATGGGCCTTATACGGGCCGTAGGATCCATTGGCCTTCTATACGGGCCGTAGGATCCATTGACCTTCTATACGGGTCGTAGGATCCATTGGCCTTCTACGGGCCGTACGATCCATGGGCCTTCTATGGGCCGTAGGGTCCATGGGCCTTCTACGGGGCATATCATCATTTCGCCAATCATGGGTTGTACGATTCATGGGCAATAACGGGTCGTTAATAGGCCGTATTTGATAACTCTATGAAAACAGCCCAACGGGTTTTTTGACATGAAAACGGCCCAACGTATTAACAGGCCACAAACGGGCCGACTGTAACCACGGGCTGAATTTGGCCCACGAGCAAAAAATGACAGTAATGGGCTGTAAGTAACCGAATGCTAGAAATGAGCCCAAGAATAAATGGGCCCTGAGAAGGCCGAAAGATAACATGGACTGGAAACGGCCCAATGAAATAATGGGCCATTAATGGGTATAAAGTGATACACTGTTCATTATGGGCTAGTTTTACCACGGGCTGTTAAGAGGCCGAGGGTTACTAAGGGCCTCATATGGGCAGAAAGACATCATGGGCCGTACATGGGCCGGAAGTTAAAACGGACTGGAATTATATTGGACTGCCCAGATGACGCTACCGGGCCTAATTCGGATAGGTCGTAAACGGGCCCTGGGATAGCGGGCTGTAAATGGGCTATATGCGAACAGGCCGTTAACAGGCTTGCCGTGGGCCGGCCCGCCACCTTTTGACCAAGTCAAACGGGCCGGCCTTTTCACAGGAATGGGCCTCTGTTGGGCCGTGCCACGTGTCGACGTATCATAGGCGCTTTGGGTCCAATGAGTGGATGACATCTGTCCCAACGGTGTGCTGACACGTGTTTCCTCCAGCCAATGATGATTTTACACGTGGAAAATCCCCATGGGTCGGGCCTGTTAATGGGTTATCGGATCCAAAACCGGACCCGATAGCTTAACGGCGTTCGGTTACGGTGGATGCCACGTGTTGGTCACCCTTGATGAAAGCACTTCTGTGACACACGATTTATCGTCATGGAAGTGGAAACTTCCGTGATGATAATTCTGGTAATGTCATGGAACACTTCTATGACAGGACAGGTATGACTATCTTGATTCTGTCATAAATTTACATGGATGTACATGCATGACAGAAAACGTGACCTACTATGACAAACAGGTATCATCACGGAAGTGTATTTTTTTGTAGTGTACGGCGAACCGATCACTTCGAGTGGACGGACGCGGCAACAACCGGACTAGAAGAAATAAAAACCCTTCTAGCGAGAAACCCAATCCTGGCCGCACCAAACATCGGCGAAGCCATGTTGCTATACATATCGGCAACACATCAGGTGGTGAGCGTCGTACTCGTCGTTGAACGAGAACAGGATGGACACAAATTCCCGCTTCAGAAGCCAGTATACTACGTATCCACTGTCCTTACACTATGCAAATGCTGGTACCCCCATTATCAAAAGATAGCATACGCGGTCTTCATGGCATCCCGAAAGCTAGGACACTACTTCCAGGAGTGTTTGATCACGGTGGCTACCGAAGTACCACTCAACGATATAATAAACAACCGCGATGCCACAGGCCGGATTGCCAAATGGGCCATTGAAATCCTCCCATTTGACATTACATATAAACCGTTTCGAGCTATTAAATCCCAAGTACTGGTTGATTTCGTCACTGAATGGACAGAGGCCGAACCCCCTAAAGAGTATGGCACATATTCCAATTGGGTTATGTATTTCGATGGCTCCAAAATGCTGGCACGACTAGGAGCGGGCGTCGTTTTAACGTCCCCTACTGGAGATGTCGTTCAGTATGTACTCCAAATACTATACGCAGACTCCAATAATGCAACCGAATACGAGGCCTTATTGCATGGTCTCCGGATGGCCGTCTCCATGGGCATAGAACGCCTGGAAGTGCGCGGGGACTCAAACCTCGCAATATCTCAAATAAATGGAGACTTCAATGCCAAAGACCCGAAGATGGCACCTTATCATAATGCTGTCCTAAAAATGTCGGCTCGGTTCGAGGGCCTCGAGTGCCATCATCTGGCCCGAGAAAGTAATCAAGCGGCGGACGTTCTTGCTCACATAGGCGCTAAGCATGACCCCGTCCCACCTAACATTTTTCTGGAAATGCTTTTTAAGCCATCCGTGGTGTGGCAGGGGGGGGGCAACACTAGTCCAGATCCGAACACAACCCCAGATTCCGAACACACCGATATCGTCTCAGAGGCTCAACCACCGAAATAACACCATCGGCCCATCTCATTATGGCAGTCATTGCCCAATGGACTGAACCCTTCTTGGCCTACCTTAATAAGAAGGAGCTTCCCGAGGATTAGGATGAGGCCCGCTGCATTGTCCGGCGTTCGAAGGCCTACAAGGTTCATTACGGAGATCTCTATAAGAAAAGCGCTACCGGAGTTCTTCAAAGATGTATCTTCGAGGAAGAGGGGCGGCAGCTCTTGGCTGAAATTCACGCCGGAGTCGGCGGTCTCCACGCTGTAGCTCGGGCCCTTGTTAGCAAGGCCTTCCGTATAGGGTTTTATTGGCCGACGGCCCGAGCAGATGCACATGACCTTGTCCAACGTTGTGTCGGATGCCAACTCTTCGCCATCCAAAGCCATATGCCCCCACTTCCTTACAAACAATCCCCATCACTTGGCCATATGCGGTTTGGGGACTCGATATGGTCGGACCCCTTAAAGGAGGAAGCCATAAGAGAAAGTATCTGCTGGTCATGGTGGATGAATTCGCTAAGTGGATAGAGGCCAAACCAGTCAAAACGGCCGAGGCGGGGCCGGTAATAGATTCCATATCCGGCGTGGTACACCGTTATGGTGTTCCACACAGCATCATCACCGATAATGGCTCTAATTTCACAGCCGATGAAGTGAAAACTTGGTGTGCTAATCTAGGCATTAAGCTCGATTATGCCTTTGTCTATCACCCGCAGACAAACGGTCAAGTCGAACGGGCTAATGGTCTTATTATGAGCGGCATCAAACCTAGACTAGTGCGGTCTTTGAAAGAATCAGACAAGCACTGGGTGGAGGAACTTGACTCCGTATTCTGGGGGTTGCGGACCACGCCCAACCGCACTACTGGATATACACCTTTCTTCATGGTGTACGGTGTAGAGACAGTGTTACCCTGCGACATTATTCATGTCTCACCTCGAGTGTGCATGTACGAAGAGAGAGAGAGAGGCCGAGCTTGATCGGTAGGACAACTTAGATGCCCTGGAGGAGGAGTGCGACGTCGCAAAATCCTGTTCCCCATTTTATCAATAGCAGGCTCGCAGGTATCAAAGCAGAGAAGTGCGGGCCAAGACAAACAACGTTGGTGAACTCGTTCTACGCCTGCCGGAGAAGAAAAAGGACAAACTCAAGCCCAAGTGGGAGGGTCCCTTCATCATTGACACAGTTCTCACCGGAGGAGCGTACTGCTTGCGTGATGTGTCAAACAATCACCTGAGCCGAACCCCTGGAATGCAGCCAGACTCCGACGATTCTATGCCTAGCGCCGAACTCTGTGTTTGTCTCCTTCCTCATGTTATTAACATTATTTTTTCTCTCTTTTCGTTTTTCTCTTTAGCCCTACGGCTTTAGTACGGCTAGACCGTGCTCCCCTGATGCGTACATATCCAAATATGTACATCCATTATACGTGGGGGCTTCTTGTACAAAAGCTTGCTATTATTCTTCGAGCATCATGCTCACCACATATGCATTCTTTCCATATGTACCTTTTCTTCGCCATTATATGCATCGATATGACTTAAGTTTTGGCCAAGCTGGGTTGCCTGGCTCCTGTGCTTATGCCCTACGTTCCCGTTAGTTCGGCTAAGGCATAAAGGGAGGACATCTGCGATTGTTACTGCCAGGTCATCCGAATGTGTACCTCAGACTAGGTGAAGCTGAAAACTAGCATTCTTAAGGGAATATTCGGTCGGTGAATTAAAGAAGTTTCCGCATTCACTCCATTGTGAAACCCCAGAAGTTACATACTCTACGATTTTTTCAATCACAGTTCGGACATGCACATTAAACGCATGCACACCCAGGGAAAGGAACCCTTAACGGAAATATTCTCTTTGGAAGATGTTTCTTACATAATGTAATATAACATAACTAGTCGGATACACATTGTCTGTTCAAGCAACTATGACCCCTACACCCGGTTCCCATGCATACCCCGGTATATTCTACCACTAGGGTATTCGGAAACACTCCGCACCTTCGGGTCCAGAGGTCGAAGCGAAAAGGTCGGCCATGACAATTGTTTTTACAATCCAGCTAGAAGGAAAGTACATAGTAACTTAGGACTTAAAGACTTCCTCCTCTATACCGTCCAATAGGCGGTCTAACTTAAAATCCTATTGGGAATATCTCGCGGCCACCTCTACTTGGTCATATACTAAACTAACGGGAATTTCTTCCCCATTTGACCCTAGCGGTCCGAGTCGGGCCATGTGATTCGGATCCAGCTTGCTATACTGCGTTTTTACCATGGCCCAGGCCTCTCGTGCACCCTCTCGGCAGGCCGGTATCTTCCATAGTCGGATACGCCGCCGCGCTCCCTTGAACAACTCTACAAGCTTCTCCATACCCCCTGGAGGGGAGGCGGATGGCCATAAGGCCTTGGCTACACTCCGCATTGCCTGCCGAGCTTGCTCGTGTAACTGCGACAGCCCTTGCAGAAGATCACTTAATGATCTGGACACCTCCTCTTCAGGACGGCCCGTCAACATACCTGCAATCACAGCTATATCAGCTAAGTTTACCCCCAAACTGTTATAAGATAAATTTGGCCACATACTGAAATATGCCGCCTCGCAGCTTTTTGTTCTCCTTCACGGATTCGGCTAGCTGGGCTCGCACATCTTTCAGTTCTTCGCCCAGTTTGGTGTTTGTATCCTGGAGTTTGTTTTTCTCCTCTCTGACTCGGGTCAAAACGCGCTCGCCTGCCGCATGTTGTCTCTTCGCCTCTTTTTCGATCGTTTGAGAGGCCTTCAGTTCCTCTCCCAGTTGGCCCGATGACCCTGTTATGAGACAAATAGTAGTTGCAATACAGCTGGCATATAAATTTTTGTTTCTCGATGGAGGGAAATATTACCAGAGGACGCCTTCTTGAACTTTTCTAGTTCGGCGGTAGCAGCAGTTAC
Source organism: Triticum urartu (assembly GCF_003073215.2). Lineage (NCBI taxonomy): Eukaryota > Viridiplantae > Streptophyta > Magnoliopsida > Poales > Poaceae > Triticum > Triticum urartu. The sequence goes on along the minus strand of NC_053022.1, from coordinate 74,165,291 downwards.
CTGTGTCCGGCCCTGCTCCAGCTCTTGGGCTAGCATGTCGTTCTTCTCCATAAGATCCTAGTTATACAATGCTCCTTAAAACATTTGTCCCAACTGCTTCAAGTCTCGGGGGCTACGGGCACATGGTTATCAAATTCGGACAAGGTAAACTTACCTGCACATCTTTCAAATGTTACTTGGTGGCTCTGTTAAGCCCATCTCAAGCAGCTCGGATGTATGCATCAGCCGAGCTGAAGGCACCGAACGCCTCTTTTGAAAAGCGGGGATTTCGTAAAATGGCCCTCCGGCGCCGGTGATTCATGGCGCTCTCCACTTCCGAATTGGTGAAGGACATATTTTCTGAACCCTTGGCAGAAGGACAGTCCGGCGCCACTCCCATATCGGGCCCCGTCTCTTCGGCTGGGACCGAATCTTGGTTATCAGGAGTACGACTGGTCGGGTCCCCGGACACAGTCCGTCGAACCTTTTCCCTGATACAAAATGAACATGTGAGTCATAGTTGGACGCAACTGCTAAAAAGAGCATAGTTGCAAACTTGCCTTCCTCTTCGAAGGCCTGCCCAACGTAGGAGCCGCTCTCTCCGGACATGCCCTGGGGACAGCACGACGAGCCAAACGCCTCCCCTTCTGAGCACAGGATGGTGCAGTGAGTGAGGAAGAATGAGAAAAACCTCTCGGACAAAGTGTCTCTTGATTACTTACATGAGAAGCAGGGAGAAGACCGGGGTAATCGGCGATGATAGGTACATCTGTGCCGTCATAGCTCGTCTGATAGAAAACTCCATCTCTGAGCTCCACGAATATGTCCGGATCTTCCTCATATCCGGGGTCAAGATCCCGATTGTGATTCTCCGGCTGAGGGGCTGGGTAATGGATCCCCTCGACAGCCTTTCACCATTCCTGTCATGAATGAATAAGATACCGCCCTTCAAAAATAATTTAGGGAGAGGAGTCGAATAGTGGAGTTAGAGCTTACCCAGCTAGGAGAATTGTACATGGAAAACCCGTCTCGATTTTGGAGACGGGTGAACTCCTCCTACTCCCCTTTATACAGTTCGGCCAATATTTTGGCTAGAGCGGCGGGAGTCTTCGGGCCCTTCTGACCACAGCAGGAGGCATCATCTTCCCCATTGTAATGCCACATGGGTAGCCCTCTATATTGGAGTGGTTGGACCCCCCGCATTATGGAGACCGCATTACCTCGACTATTGATAATCCGGACTGGGCGAGCATCTTAATCTTACCCAGCAGTAGACTGATCTCTACGCTATCCTCTTCCTCAAGGCTCGGAGGACGCCAGCTATGGCGCTTCTTCAATGGAGCACTTGAAAATTCAGGGAGGCCCATCCGGACTGGGTCGGGAAGAGCAACGTCGTCAATATAAAACCATTCAGAGGTCCACTCTTCGGAAGCTTTCTTCGGTGTGCCGGATAGGTATCCGGTCTCAGCAATATACCATATTTCGGCCCCGCCCACCTCAAATATCGATCCCTCGTGGTTGCGCGGGACAAGACAAAATAACCTTCTCCACAAATCAAAACGGGCTCACAACCCAGGAATAGATCGCATAAAGCGACATAACCCGCAATGTGCAGGATGGAGGCTGGGGTAAAATTGTGTAATTGGAGGCCATAATACTACACAGGCCCTCAGAGGAATGGGTGAATTGGAAATCCCATGCCCGTCAGCAGATAGGGGAGGAAGCACACTCGTTCCCCCGCAGATGGATTGGGGAAATCTTTCGCCTGGGTTTTGCCGTTGAAGGAAGCCAACCCTGCTTGAACAGGGATCAGATCTGCAGGGGGGAGAAATCCCTGCTTTTGCAACTTCGCTAATTGGCTATGGGACACAGAGCACCTCTCCCACTCGCCTTTCTCTGGGTTGGAACGGGAGGAGGAGCTGGGAACGCTAGCCATGTTGGAATGATCTTTCCTTGCAATCTCTGAGGATTTTTTCCACGTGGTGCCGAATGGATATGAGACCCAATCTCTTTAAATATACGCTCTTTCTTGCATGGCCAGGGTGTTATTTGCAAAAAATAACCTGACCGTCCGCATTCGCCCGACACATGGAAGCTGAAGTTATCGATGCACAGAAGTCGAGGGGTGCGGCATTGAACTGAAAGCCGAATACATCACTTGGAAGATGTCAGAGGAGGAACCCGCCTTGCAATGCCGAAGACAATATTTGCGCCGAACACCTCGTCATTGAAGCCTAGTTCGGGGGCTACTATGGGAGTCCTGGACTAAGGGGTCCTCGGGCGTCTGACCTGTTAGCCATGGGCCGGACTGATGGGTTGTGAAGATACGAAGACCGAAGACTGCACCCATGTACAGACATGACTCTCCTTGGCGTGGAAGGCAAGCTTGGCGACCAAATATGTAGATTCCTTTCTTTGTAACCAACCTTGTGTAACTCTAGATCCTCCCGGTGTCTATATAAACCGGAGGACTTAGTCTGGAGGATACTCATTATCATAACCATTCAAGCTAGGCCTCTAGGATTTTAGCTATTATGATATCGTGCTAGATCAACTCTTGTAATACTCATATTCATTAAGATCAATCAAGCATGACGTAGGGTATTACCTCCATAGAGAGGGCCCGAACCTGGGTAAAACATTGTGTCCCCTGTCTCCTGTTACCATCGACCTTGGATGCACAGTTCAGGACCCCCTACCCGAGATCCGCCGGTTTTGACACCGACAGCATGCGGCCGTGGTCAGGCAGCGGATCCGATGTGTCGTGCCACACGGTTACTTCCCGCGTGCCCATAGGAGCGGAGGCCGCACCAGTGGCCACAGGATCCCCTGTGCATGCCGCGTCAGATTCCTCTTCATCAACACCTGATTCACCTGGATCGGCTGTGGCGAGTGCACCTGCAGTCCAACCTGTGGCTTCTTCAAGAATCATGACCAGACTACAAAAAAGTATATGAAATCCTAAAGTAAGAACAGATGGGACTATACCATACGATATGTTGTGTATTTCAAAAGAACCAACAACTGTGAGTAGTGCACTTGATGTCCCAAATGGAAGAAGGCAATGGACGAGGAATATTCTGCACTTATGAGAAACAAAACCTGGCATCTTGTACCAAATCATAAAGGTAAAAATATAATTGATTGCACATGGGTATACAGAATTAAAAAGATTGCAGATGGCTCCATTGATAGGTATAAGGCACGTTTGGTTGCAAAGGGCTTCAAGAAACGTTATGGCATTGATTATGAGGACACCTTTAGTCCTGTTGTGAAAGCTGCAACTATCAGACTTGTGCTAGCCATTGTTGTGTGAAGAGGATGGAGCCTAAGACAGCTAGATGTACAGAACGCGTTTTTGCATGGTGTTCTGGAAGAGGAAGTGTTCATGAGACAACCACCTGAGTATGAAAGAAAGAAACTTCCACATTTTGTTTGCAAGCTTGATAAAGCACCCTATGGCTTGAAACAAGCACCTAGAGCATGGTACTCCAGATTGAGCTTACAATTGAAATCTCTTGGCTTCATTGCTTCAAAGGCTGATACATCCTTGTTTATTTATAACAAGGGAGGAGTAGTTATTCTCTTGCTTATATATGTTGATGACATCATAGTTGCAAGTTCTTCACAAAATGCCACTAATGCTCTTCTGCATGACCTGAGTTCAGAGTTTGCCTTGAAATACCTAGGTGATTTGCACTTCTTCCTAGGTATTGAAGTCAAGAAAACTCAAGATGGCATTATGTTAGAGTAGGAGAAATACATCACTGGACTTTTGTCTCGTATGGGAATGAAAAATTGTAAGCCAATACCTACACCATTATCTTCTTCAGAAAAACTCTCACCATATGTAGGAGAGCCACTTCAAGAGGAAGAAAGTACAAGGTATAGGAGTACTTTGGGAGCATTGTAATATTTAACTCTCACACGTCCAGATATCTCATTTGTTGTCAACAAGGTTTCTCAATATCTACATGCACCTACTTCTGCACATTGGACAACTGTCAAGAGGATTGTAAGATATGTGAAGCATACTATGGGAATAGGACTTCATTTCAAATGTTCTAATTCCACTCTTGTGAGTGCATTTTCTGATGTTGACTGGGCAGGATGTAGTGATGACAGAAGATCAACTGGAGGCTTTGCAATATTTTTTGGGTCTTATCTCATTTCTTGGAGTGCCAGAAAACAAGCCACTGTGTCATGTTCAAGCACAGAGGCTGAGTATAAATACTTGGCTAATGCAACTACTGAAGTTATTTGGGTTGAATCACTTCTCGGAGAATTGGGAGTTAAGAATAATCGTGTCTCATGCTTATGGTGTGATAATTTGGGTGCAACATATTTGTCTGCAAATCCAGTGCTTCATGCAAGAACAAAGCACATAGAAATTGATTTTCACTTTGTGCAAGAGAGGGTTGCAGCAAAGAAACTGAGTTACGATTTATTCCTTCCAAGGATCAAGTGGCAGATGTTTTCACCAAGGCACTACCAACAGGATCATTTGAGGACTTCAAGAGCAACCTTAATTTAGGATAGTTGAGATTAAAGGAGGGTGTTAGAGAATATGTAATCTCAACCTCTTTCCCTTGTTGTATCCTTTTCAAACTCTTGTAACTCTATGTTGTACACCAAGGCATCTCATGCCCCATATCAATATATACAGATGTGGCTCCCCTCAATGGGAGTAGGAACACTCGCAATTCTTACACATTTAGATGGAATGCGAGGCGCGCTAAGCAAATCTACGACATAAAGGGAAAAACGTTGCACATCTAGCATATATTACAAGAAATTACATGCATCGGGCAATCAAAGATTAATGCTAGTGCAAATAAATGAACCGAACCTAACGATCTACAACGTCACAATCTGCAACCTCAGCGCAGAACAGATGACGCCCATAAGCATGTGGGCAAGTTTTTCCTGCTTTGCTACACTGTCTCTAAAAACATTGATCAGTTGTTGTTGCGCTAGAATGTGCACCTCTGATTCCTCCACCATTTCCATCATTGCTTATGCCACTAATCGGTTCACAAACATACATTTTCTCCATTGCATTCGAGAAAAAGGAAACTAAATAGATTCAGATGGCGATTTTGGCAGGCTTGTATTATTGATAGTGGAGAGTGTCTCTACCACTGCATCATAATATAAATTAGGAGGGGAACTGATGAAGCTATGTACCTAGGGTAGGGTCATGGATCTGTCCAACATACCCTCCCCAAGGACATCTCTACAAAGAATCAGAAGCATTCGAAGAGAAACCATCATCCACTCGACCATGAAGATGTGTTCACTCGACCACCTTGAAGACACTCGACCACTAGAAGATGAGGAGCCCTTCGCTTCGCAACGGTCAGGGTTTAACTATAGCTTTATGGACATTTATAGCACTTTACTTCGGACGTTACCACTAACGCTCCTCCTTTATGAACATTGAACCCTATGTAACGGAGGGGAGCTGGGGTCTTGGCGCACTCTATATAAGCCACCCCCTCCTCTGGGACAAGGGTTCGCACTTCCTGTAATTCACACACATATATCAAGTCGACCGCCTCCGGGCTCCGAGGCATAGGGCTGTTACTTCCTCTGAGAAGGGCCTGAACTCGTAAAACTCGTGTGTACAACTCCTCCATAGCTAGGATCTTGCCTCTACATTCCTACCCCCTATTCTACTGTCAGTCTTAGAACCACGACAGTTGGCGCCCACCGTGGGGCAGGTGTCTTAGCGACTTGTTGGAGAAGTTGCAATTTTTCCGATCCCCTTCATCATGGTTTCAGGCGGAGGTTTGGCTGAGGACCGCGAGATCCGTCTTGGCGCGCTCGTTTTTGTCGCCGACGACTCCGCTTGGCTTCAGGAGGCTCCACTCAACGTCGACGCGCTCCCCGCCCGCGGGGCGACGCACTTTCGCGCGTGCATCCGCGACGTCCTCCTGCGGTAGTCGTCGACCCAGTATCAGTCGACTCCAGCAGCTTTCCCCCTCCCTGCGGCCCGCCGGAGCAAATGCTTCGGTCGGTCGAGGCTTCAGTGGTGGGTGAGGCATGCGGTGGCCCACCAGTCGGCCACTCCTCAAGTCGCGGCGATCGAGCCCGATGAAACTCTCTACGGCTTGTTCGATCTGTCGACTGGCTCCTTAGAGACCGCATCCGAGTGCGACAGCAGCGACCCAGCGGCTGATGTTCTGATGGTCAATGGACCACGCAGCCCTCCTGGGTTCACCCGTGAAGACGGAGGCGACGGGAACGGCGATCCATCGCGCGTTCATGAAGAGTACCGCCCCGAACCCCTCTCTTCGCAGCAGAGGGAGGAACTTCGCCGCCAGAACATGGATGCGCTGCATACTCCTATAGTTGGAGAAACCCCTGAGGCCCAGGCCTTGGAGCAGGCGCGCTTGGCCAACTTGGCTAAGCACACTCGACTGGAGAACCTCCAGCGCGCACTCGATGATCGCGCTCGGCAGCGCGCTCCCGAATCCAGTTGACGCCAACTTTTTCCTCCTCCGACTCAGGTGTACCGAACCCCGATCCAGAATCTAGCAGCTGCTGCTCGGATAGCGGAGTCGATCCAACCCTCCCAGTCAGAAGTTGGCCGAGGTCTTGTGTAGATCCGATCCTTTCTCCGGGCGGCGGGAGAACAGAATACGGTTGTATCTCAGTCGCGGAATAGGATCCATAGTAGATGCGTGGTTGCAGACACAGTTCAGTCAGCCCATAGCCCAAGATCGCCCCCGAGGCGTGAGGGACGTGGAGATCGACGAGATTAGTACAGAAACTGAGAGAAGTATGATCACCGAGTCGATCGCGATGATCGTCATCGAGTGCCCACGCCTCCCCCAAGGAGTGGGTCATACGTGCCTCGGCAACATGAAGACAGACGCCCTCACAGTGTTGGGCGGGGTATTCCAGTCGACCCCAGGGAGCCAGGCTTTGATGCGAGATCTATTCTCGTTCAGGGCTTGGTCGACAGAAACAGAGCTCACCGAGAGGGCCATGACAGGGATCCGCAAACCAGCAACAGAGCGCATGTCTCAGGACCAGACTGCTTCAGCAGAGCTATCAGAGGTGCAGTGATTCCCCCCAACTTCAGGTTGGCGACTGGAGTCAGTAAGTTCACTGGTGAGTCCAAGCCGGACACTTGGCTTGAAGACTACCGAGTGGCTGTCCAGATTGGCGGCGGCAATGATGAAGTGGCCATGAAACACCTTCCTTTGATGTTGGAGGGCTCGGCTAGAGCATGGCTGAATCAGTTGATGCCTAGCAGTATTTATACTTGGGAAGATCTCGCCCGAGTGTTTGTCAGAATATTCGATGGCACTTGCAAAAGGCCGACAGGTTTGACAGAATTACAGTGTTGTGTTCAGAAACCGAATGAAACTTTGAGGGATTATATCCAGAGATGGATCACCCTACACCACACGGTAGAGGATGTGTCAGATCATCAGGCAATTTGTGCCTTTAAGGAAGGTGTCAGGTATTGGGAGTTAAATATGAAATTCGGCCGGACGAGAAATATGACTTTGGCTCGGATGATGGAGATTGACACCAAGTATGCCAATGGTGAAGAAGAAGAATGACTCCGGAGTGGCAAGCACAAAGCAGTCGCCCACGAAGCCGGAGGAGGAAACTCCGATCGGAAACAGAAGCGCAAGGCCGAGCCAGCTGCTCCTGGTGAAGCCTTGGCTGTGGTTCAAGGAAATTTCAAGGGGCAGCCCAAAGGGCCATGGAACCCCAAGAAAGTAAAAGATCAAGATGGAAATGACGTGTTGGATCTGCTGTGCCTCATCCACACCAAAAAAGATGAAGAGGGTAATTTCATTTATCCGAAGCACACCACTCGGCAGTGTCGGCTCCTAATCCAGCAATTCCGAGAGAAACAGCCCAAGGAAAAGGAGAAGGAAGCAGACAAGGCTGGGGATGAGGAAGGGGATGGTGATGGTTATCCCCATGTGAATTCCACTCTGATGATTTTTGCTGATGTTGAGAGCAAAAGTTGATTGAAAGTCATCAATAGAGAAGTGAACATGGTCGCTCCGGTGACACCCAGTTATTTGAAGTGGTCACAGACTGCCATTACATTCGACCAGTCCGATCATCCGGCACACATAGCCACCCCTGGGAGGCAAGCACTGGTGGTCGACCCGGTGGTCGAAGGCACTCGACTGACAAAAGTCCTGATGGACGGTGGCAGTGGCCTGAACATACTGTATGCATAGACGTTGAAGGGAATGGGCATTCCGATGTCCAGACTCAGCGAGAGCAATATGAGTTTCCGTGGGGTCATTCCAAGCAAGAAGGCTGCATCACTCGGCCAGATTGCTCTCACTGTGGTTTTCGGTGATTCCAAGAATTACTGCAAAGAAAAGTTGACATTTGAAGTTGTGGATTTCCAGAGTGCTTATCATGCCATTCAGGGCAGGCCAGCTTATGCACGTTTTATGGCTCGACCATGTTACGTGTATCTCAAATTGAAGATGCCTAGTCCCAAAGGGGTGATCACTATCTATGGTAATCAGAAGAAGGCAGAAGAGTGCTTCCAGAAGGGCTCAAAGATCGCCGATGCTCAGATGGCGGTGCTAGAATTGCAAGAATACCAGAAAAATGCAGATCTGAGTGATTTGTTGCGAGCCAAGAAGCCAGCCACAGATTCAGCATTCCAGTCGTCTCGTGAAACGAAGTCGATTCACATTCACCCGACAGACCCCAATGCTGCTCCGACTCACATTTCAACCACACTCGACTCCAAATAGGAAGAAGTGCTCATCCAGTTACTCCATGAGAAGTGGGACATCTTTGCATGGAAGCCTTCTGACATGTCGGGTGTTCCCAGGGGACTGGCTGAGCATCATTTGCGAGTCGACCCAAAAGTGAAACCAGTTAAAGAACATCTTCGACGGTCCGCTGTACAGAAGAGAAAGGCAATCAGTGAAGAGGTGGCTCGGCTTTTGGCAGCTGAGTTTATCCGAGAGATTTACCACTCCGAGTGGTTAGCCAATGTTGTCATGGTCCCAAAGAAGGACGACTCATTTTGCATGTGCATTGATTTCAAGCATATCAATCGTGCTTGCCCGAAAGATCACTTTCCTCTACCTCGCATTGACCAGAGAGTCGACTCGACTGCTGGATGCGAGCGTTTGTCCTTTTTGGACGCCTACTCCGAGTACCACCAGATCCGTTTGTACGGAACCGATGAGATAAAGACAACTTTTATCACCCCATTTGGGTGTTTCTTTTATGTCACAATGCCATTCGGTTTGAAGAACGCTGGAGCCACATTCATGCGGATGATTCAGAAGTGCCTGCTCACTCAGATCAGTCGGAATGAGGAAGCATACATGGATGACATTGTGGTCAAGTCACATAAAGGTTCCGACCTACTGACTGACCTTGCTGAAACCTTTGCCAGCCTCAGAAGGTACGATATCAAGCTCAATCCATCAAAGTGCATGTTTGGAGTTCTGGGCGGAAAATTACTCGGTTTCCTCGTTTCCGAATGAGGGATCGATGCTAACCCAGAGAAAGTGGGTGCTATACTCCGAATGAAACGCCCTGTGCATGTGCATGATGTCCAAAAGCTTACTGGTTGCTTGGCCGCCCTAAGTCGATTCATTTCTCACCTCGGTGAAAAGGCGCTGCCTCTTTACCGACTGATGAAGAAATCAGATAAGTTCGAGTGGACCCCAGAAGCTGATGTAGCATTTGCAGAGCTAAAAGCCCTACTTTCCACCCAGCCATTGCTTGCTGCTCCAATCAGCAAAGAGCCTTTACTGCTTTATATAGCAGCCACTAGACAAGTCGTTAGTACAGTACTTATGGTCGAGCGGGAAGAAGAAGGAAAAGCTTATAAAGTTCAACGCCCAGTTTATTATATTTCTGAAGTCCTGACTCCGTAAAAGTAGAGATATCCGCACTATCAGAAGCTCGTCTATGGGATTTACATGACCACGAAGAAGGTTGCACACTATTTCTCTGATCACTCTGTTACAGTCGTCAGCGACGCTCCATTGTCAGAGATTCTGCACAACAGAGATGCAACTGGTCGAGTGGCAAAATGGGCGATTGAACTCCTTCCCTTGGATATCAAGTTTGAGGCAAATAAAGCTATCAAGTCCCAAGCAATAGCATATTTCCTCGCTGAGTGGATCGAACAGCAACTGCTGACTCAAGTTCACTCGGAGCACTGGACCATGTTCTTTAACGGATCCAAAATGCTGAATGGTTCTGGTGCTGGGGTAGTACTGGTATCCCCCTGAGGAGACAGGCTCAGATATGTCCTCCAGATTCACTCTGATTCCTCTAACAATGAAGCAGAATATGAAGCACTCCTGTATGGGTTGCGCATGGCCATTTCACTCGGCCTCCGTCGCCTCATGGTCTACGACGACTTAGATTTGGTAGTCAATCAAGTGATGAAGGAGTGGGACGTCAGAAGCCCAGCCATGACTGGTTACTACAACACGGTGAGGAAGCTGGAAAAGAAGTTTGAGGGGTTGGAGCTCCATCACATACCCCGACTGAAAAATCAAGCAGCCGATGACTTGGCAAATATAGGTTCCAAGAGAGAAGCCATTCTCAGCAATGTGTTTTTGGAGCATATTCACACGCCGACAGTTCAGGAAGATCCTTTTACTGAAGAGCCCCCGCAGCCTAAGAGCGCCACAGACCCAACTGAAGTCGAGGTCCCAGTCGTGGTCGACCTGATCATGGAGGTGATGGCCATTACTCCCGACTGGACAGTGCCCTACATTGCATACATCCTCAGGAAAGAACACCCAGAGGATGAGGAAGAGGCTCGACAGATCGTCTGTCGATCCAAGGCCTTTACTGTGATAAGAGGACAACTGTTCAGGGAAAGCGTGACTGGAGTCGGTCAGAAATGCATAATACCAGAAGAAGGTCGAATGATCCTCAATGACATCCACTCGGGGACCTGTGGTCACCATGCGTCCTCTTGGGCCATCGTGGCTAAAGCATACCGAGCTGGATTCTATTGGCCACGAGCAAATGAAATGGCGAAAGATATAGTCGACAGATGTGAAGGCTGCCAGTTTTACTCCGACATGTCTCACAAGCCAGCGTCAGCCCTGAATACCATCCCCTCATCTAGCCCTTTGCTGTTTGGGGACTAGATATGGTTGGACCATTGAGAACTGGCAGGAGCGGCTTCACTCATGTGCTCGTTGTAGTCGACAAGTTTACCAAATGGATCGAAGCAGAACCTATCAAGAACCTTGAGGCCAGCACCGCTGTCAGTGTTATCAGAGAATTGACATTCAGATATGGAGTTCCACACAGCATCATCACAGACAACGGGTCAAACTTCAATTCTGATGAGTTTAGAGCTTTCTGCGCTTCTCAAGGCACATGAGTCGACTATGCTTCAGTCGCTCACCCGCAGTCAAATGGACAAGTAGAAAGAGCCAATGGACTAATTCTCAAAGGACTGAAACCCCGACTGATGCGTGATCTCAAACACGCAGCAGGTGCTTGGGTTGATGAACTTCCGTCAGTTTTGTGGGGTTTAAGGACAACTTCTAATCGGTCAACCGGACGAACTCCTTTCTTCTTAGTCTATGGGGCCGAAGTTGTTCTGCCAAGTGACCTGCTCCACAACGCACCCCGAGTCAAGCTCTTCTCCGAAGAGGAAGCAGAGCAGGCCCGGCAAGATTCAGTCAATCTCTTAGAGGAGGAAAGAGAGATGGCCTTGATCCGGTCGACCATTTATCAGCAAGACTTGCGTCGATTCCATGCCAGAAATGTGAGGGGTCGAGCCTTTCAAGAAGGAGACCTGGTTCTTCGAGTGGATCAACAGAAACCACACAAGCTCGCCCCGGCTTGGGAAGGCCCCTTCATCATCACGAAAGTTCTTCACAACGGAGCATACCATCTTTATAGTGTTGAGCATCAGAAAGACGAGCCACGGGCTTGGAACGCGGAGCTGCTCCGCCCCTTTTATACTTAAGCACTCGTTCGAATAAAACGTAATAAGAAACAGCTTTGTAATTTGTTTATCAAAGACAAGAGCTTACGGTCCTCTCATACGATTGTTGTTGTTCTTATTTACTTCTGAAATCCACCAGTGGGTGGGCTTAGTCGCGAATCCGTTTCGCCTAAGTTCGAAAGAAAATCCGACCGAGTGGAGAGCAATCCTCCCACTCGGGGGCTTAGCTGTAGTCCAGTACTCGCCTAAGTTTTCTCACTCGGAGACTTAGCTGCAGTCCGGTACTTGCCTAAGTTTGAAAAATCCTACCGATTGGAGAGCAATCCTCCCACTTGGGGGCCTAGCTGCAGTCCATCACTCGCCTAAGTTCTCTCACTCAGAGGCTTAGCTGCTGTCCGGTACTCGCCTAAGTTTGAAAAAATCCTACCGAGTGGAGAGCAATCCTCCCACTCGGGGCCTTATCTGCAGTCCAGTACTCGCCTAAGTTCTCTCACTCGGAGACTTAGCTGTAGTCCGGTACTCGCCTAAGTTTGAAAAATCCTACTGAGTGGAGAGCAATCGTCCCACTTGGGGGCTTAGCTGCAGTCCAACACTCGCCTAAGTTCTCTCACTCAGAGGCTTAGCTGCAGTCCGGTACTCGCCTAAGTTTGAAAAAATCCTACCGAGTGGAGAGTAATCCTCCCACTCAGGGGCTTAGCTGTAGTCCAGCACTCGCCTAAGTTCTCTCACTCGGAGGCTTAGCTGCAGTCCAGTACTCGCCTAAGTTTGAAAAAATCCTACCGAGTGGAGAGCAATCCTCCCACTCGGGGGCTTAGCTACAGTCCAGCACTCGCCTAAGTTCTCTCACTCGGAGGCTTAGCTGCAGTCCAGTACTCGCCTAAGTTCGAAAAAATCCTACCGAGTTGAGAGCAGCCCTCCCACTCAGGGGCTTAGCTGCAGTCCAGCACTCGCCTAAGTTCTCTCACTCGGAGGCTTAGCTGCAGTCCAGTACTCGCCTAAGTTTGAAAAAAATCCTACCGAGTGGAGAGCAATCCTCCCAGTCGGGGGCTTAGCTGCAGTCCAACACTCGCCTAAGTTCTCTCACTCGGAGGCTTAGCTGCAGTCCAATACTCGCGTAAGTTTCAAAAAATCCTACCGAGTGGAGAGCAATCCTCCCACTCGGGGGCTTAGCTGCAGTCCAGCACTCGCCTAAGTTCTCTCACTCGGAGGCTTAGCTGCAGTCCAATACTCGCCTAAGTTTGAAAAATCCTACCGAGTGGAGAGCAATCCTCCCACTCGGAGGCTTAGCTGCAGTCCAGTACTCACCTAAGTTCGAAACATATCCCTATCTGCAAGGACAACGAGATGCAGGTCGACTGCAACCTTCTCCTTCGGAGCTACGGCACAAGTACAACGTACGCTCCATCCCTATCCACGAGGACGACGAGGTGCAGGTCGACTGCAACCTTCTCCTTTCGGAGCTACGGCACAAGTACAACATGCACTCCATCCATATCCGCAAGAACGACGAGGTGCAGGTCGACTGCAACCTTCTCCTTCGGAGATACGGCACAAGTACAGCGTGTGCTCCATCCATATCCACAAGAACGGCGAGGTGCAGGTTGACTGCAACCTTCTCCTTCGGAGTTATGGCACAAGTACAGCGTGCACACCATCCCTATCCGCAAGGACGACGAAGCGCAGGTCGACTGGAGCCATCACTTTAGAGCTGCATCTCCAGCGCAAAGACTATTCCGAGCAGTGAACAAAGTCCATTCAAAGGCAAAACGCAAGCACATTTGGAGATAAACCAAATTCGGATAAATCCTGAAGTTCCAAGCAGCAAATCAAAAGAATTCGGGCATCCAGCCCGAAGGAGTTTAACGGTTACAACCATTACTCGGCATTCCTAGGAAAATTTAAAGCAGATTCAAGTCTCATAAGTTTGTTCACTCGGCAAGAGGAGGGCTGGCAAGCTCCACGAATGAGTCTAGGTTGATCCCATCAGTGATCCGAGTAGCGGCAGCAATGAAAGTCTCCATGAAGGACTGGAAGTCATGCTTTTTGGTGTTAGAGACTTTGATCGCAGCCAGCTTGTCTTCACGAGCCTGCTTGCAATGGACTCCCACCAAGGCCAGCGCCACGTCAGCGCCACACCGGGCGGAGGACTTCTTCCATTGTTTCACACGGTCAGGGATCTCGTTCAGTCGAGCCATCAGGGATTCCAGGCCATTTTGAAGCGTCACCCCTGGCCAAAGCAATGAGTCGATTCGGGAGACTACCTCCTACAGGCACATGAGGTAGCTTGTAGTGCTGGCGATGCGGGACTCCAGTCGGAGCACGTTCATTGCAGTTTCGTCGCAAACTGGAGAAGCGATAGGGTCCAGACCCGTCTCGACCTTTCCAGTTTCCTCGTCGAAGTCTTGGCAGAATTCTGCAGCCAAAAATTAGTGAGTCGATCGAGCAGGATCCGATCGCAAGCATCAACACAGTCGGTTTAAAAGAAATACCTTCCAGCGTGAGATAGAGCTTCTTGGCAAGAGTCCTCAGATAAGCTTCCGTGTCATTCCTCTTGCGGATCGCGGACTCCAGCTTTTCATTCAGGGCAACCTTGTCCTTCTTCAGACTAGTCACTTCATGGTTAGCTTCATTGAGACAAGATTTCAGTTTGTTCACCTCCCCTTCCAGCGTTCCGACTGAAGGAAGCTTCTGGTCTGCGAGAGCAGTTTTATCTTGGGCTGCTTTTTGCGCGGCTGCGAGGTCCGAGTCCTTCTTATCCAGAGCCAACTTCATTTTCTCTGCAAAAGAAGCAATCGAATCAAACAAGAGATCAAAGAAATATATTGAAAGTCAGTCGACAGCCAGTTACCTTCCATACCAGCAGCTTCGTCTTGAGCTTTCTTCAGATTCTGCTGGGCCAATTCCAAGTCGAGGTTGAGTTGCCTCTGCTTCTCCTCAAGTTCAGCAAACTTGGAAATAAGAGTACAAGACTTCTGCAGAAGGCAAAAGACGGGTCAGTCGATAAGATCAAAGGTTGTTTACTTCTGAGTGAATAAAACCTAAAGAAGTTCGCTTAGACCCCAGCCGACTGCACACAGTCGACTGCGGTCTCGGGGGCTACACCCAGCGGGTGCACTTGGCGTGCCCCCGCTGATTAAGACCCAACTCGACCGGTCCACCCAGACCAAGTCAAAAATAAGGGTTGTTCAGACCACAGTCGACTGCCAGCAGTCGACTGCGGTCTCGGGGACTACACCCAGTGGGTGCACTTGGCGTGCCCCCACCGGTTCATATCCTACTCGACCGGTTCGACTGAGTCGAGTGGAAGAAAAGAAAAAGAAAGGAAGGTAGAACTCAGACCCCAGTCGACTGCCAGCAGTCGACCGCGGTCTCGGGGACTACACCCAGTGGGTGCACTTAGCGTGCCCCCACCGGTTCAGATCCCACTCGCCCAGATCGAGTGGAAGAACGCAAACAACAAAACACCCAGTGGGTGCTCTGATTTGACGCAAACAACAGGAGATTGTGTAGAAGAAAATTTTTCGGGTAGCATATCCTCATAGAACAAGAGCAGTCGGAAAGCCTACTTACCTGGACATTGGCCTGAAGAGCAGCACTGGCGTCGTAGGCAACCTGGCTATTCGCATGCACCGTCACCTGCTCCATCATCACGTCAGCCTGTCGGATGGCTTCCGCAGCCGCTTCCGACTGGTTGTCCGGGACGGGGTAGCTGGTGAAAAAGAGAGCAGACGACCCAGGTGTGGTAGCTTGGAGCTCCGTGGCGTGGAGTTGGACGACTGGAGGGATCACCGGTGCAGTCGACGGTGCGAGGTGCTCACTCGACAAGGGTGCATCGAAGGTTACAGAGGCCCTGCCCGCGTCTTCAGGTTGACGGACGGGTGGTGTTGTTGTTGGCCCTTGCCGAGACATCTTGCCAGCTGCTACCTTCTTGCTCTTCCTTGGCTTAAGAGCCACATCTTCATCGTCATCTGGAAGATCGATGACGTTGGGTGGAGCTGCAAGATAGATCATTCGACCCCAAGTGAATCAAGAACAAGATCATAAGAGTTTATACCTGGGTTAGAGGTAACCGCGTCTTCCATCTCCTCATCTCGGTACTGGAGAAAAGAGGTTCCTAACATAGCAGCACTACAAAGACTCGCATCCACTCGGTTAAGTTCTGTTACTCGGGTCGACGAGAAGAACAGGTCAGATGATTATCCGGAGATAGTAGGGACGATCACTTTGATCCTGGGCAAAGCCTTTGGCAGTTTGGAGGAGGTGGCTTTCGGTGCTTTCGGCGCTGGAGGCGGCACAACTTTAGGCTGCTTCGGAGCCTTCTCAATCGGCATTGGGGAAGACGTCCTGGGATGCTTCGAAGACTGCACAATCGGCGCGACCACCAGGCCCGGAGCGCTTGCCGGGTCATGAGCGTGTTCGGATCTCCTCTCCTTGCGGGGAGGCGAGTCGACCTCTTCATCATCAGTCGATTTGTCGCTCTCCTCGTCCTCCTCGGCATCCTAGTACCCTTCGCCACTCTCGCCCCCGCTCGCACCTTCCTCGACGTCTTGATCCTGCACTCCGTTGGGCATTGAGTACATGTCGATGAGGGCCTGAAAAGACAACGATCAAAATAAATTCAGTCGACCATCAACAAGATGTCACATAGTGAATCAGAAAGATACTTGATAAAACAGAATCATACCTGCTCCGGCTAACGTGAGTGGTCGAATGGAATCACCCTCCTAGACCCCCGAGGGTTGTCTTTGTTGCTGGTGATCCCCATCAGCCACTTCTCCAAGGTGTCCTCGCTGACGTCCTCTGGGTGGATCCGAGTGGAATCCTCGAGCCCAGAGTACATCCACATCGGATGATCACGTGCTTGAAGCGGTTGGATGCGTCGACCGAGAAAGACCTCCAGCAGGTCCATCCCAGTCACCCCGTCGCGGATGAGTTGGACGACTCACTTGACCAGCACCTTGACCTGCGCCTTCTCTTCTGGAACCACCTTCAGGGGGGCGGGCTTCTCCACTCGAGCCAAAGAAAAGGGAGGAAGTCCAGTCGACTGACCCGGGGTCGGCTGGTCCTTGCAATAAAACCAAGTCGACTACCAGCCTTGGACCGAGTCGGGAAGGATCATTACTGGGAAGGTGCTCTTGCTCCTCATCTGGATCCCCAGGCCCCCGCACATTTGGATCACTTGCGTCCTCTCATCACTCGGATTGGCCTTTTTGACCGACTGGGAGCGGGAGGTGAAGATGTGTTTGAAAAGACCCTAGTGCGGTCGACAGCCCAGGAATTTTTCACACATTGAAACGAAAGCAGCCAGATAGACTATGGTGTTTGGAGTGAAATGGTGGAGCTGAGCCCCAAAGAAGTTCAAAAAGCCCCGGAAGAAAGGATGGGGAGGCAGCGAGAATCCGCGATCTATGTGGGTGGCGAGGAGAACACACTCACCCTCTCTTGGCTGCGGCTCGGTCTCGTTCCCTGGGAGCCGTGCCGACTTGTGGGGGATCAGTCCCCCCTCCACCAGGTCGTCGAGGTCGTCCTGGCTGATCCTCGAGCGGATCCAGTCGCCCTGGATCCAGCCCGGCAGCAGGCCGGATCTCGACGAGGATCCGCCCTGG
Source organism: Triticum urartu (assembly GCF_003073215.2). Classification (NCBI taxonomy): domain Eukaryota; kingdom Viridiplantae; phylum Streptophyta; class Magnoliopsida; order Poales; family Poaceae; genus Triticum; species Triticum urartu. The sequence continues at coordinate 74,147,765 of NC_053022.1, read as the reverse complement.
CTGGTCCGCTTGCCCTTCGCCTTCGTGGTTGCCTTCTTCGCTCGCTCCAGCGCCACCGTCTTCTCTTTCCCCATGGCAATGGATCGAGTTCGAGCGAGGGTTCGGCGACGAGAGCAGAAGCGAGCGTGGCGGAGAGGTCGGAGGAAGAAGAAAAGAGAATGGGAGCGCACGAGGGAGAGGTCTGGTCCGATGCCTTTTATAAGATCGTTCCCCGAGTGACTGACTGGTGGACCCAGACGATCTAAACATATCCCGCAATAGTCGCACGCATAGTACGTGGCGAAAAAGGTGGCGCGGAGATCGAGGAGACTTGCCTAATCCGTCCCGATTACCATGGTCTCGCCCGTCTGGCGCGCTTCTGAAAATTCGAATCCCGTGAAATCCGCGGGGAGCAGAGCAACTTGCCAGACTGAAGACAAACGCCCTCTACATTATCATTCGGAATTCTACCGTGAAAATTCACTTGACAAAAACCAAGAATGGACCAAGGCGACTGAAAAAGGAGTCGACGTCGTCTCCTCAATTCATTGTTCCAGGACGAGATATACTCATAGCACAAAGAATGAGTCGGAGGTGTTCCCTACTCCTTCCTCACTCAAACCCTCATCCATTCGGCGGATAATGATGAAGCTATGTACCTAGGGTAGGGTCATGGATCTGTCCAACATACCCTCCCCAAGGACATCTCTACAAAGAATCAGAAGCATTCGAAGAGAAACCATCATCCACTCGACCACGAAGATGTTTTCACTCGGCCACCTTGAAGACACTCGACCACCAGAAGATGAGGAGCCCTTCGCCCCGCAACGGTCAGGGTTTAACTATAGCTTTATGGACATTTATAGCACTTTACTTCAGACGTTACCAGTAACGCTCCTCCTTTATGAACATTGAACTCTATGTAACGGAGGGGAGCTGGGGTCCTGGCGCACTCTATATAAGCCACCCCCTCCTCTGGGACAAGGGTTCACACTTTCGGTAATTCACACGCATATATCCAGTTGACCGCCTCCGGGCTCCGAGACGTAGGGCTGTTACTTCCTCTGAGAAGGGCCTGAACTCGTAAAACTCGTGTGTACAACTCCTCCATAGCTAGGATCTTGCCTCTACATTCCTACCCCCCTATTCTACTGTCAGTCTTAGAACCACGACAGGAACCGAACAGATTAATCAAGAGTTATTGCCATTTTACCTGGCCTAGATTTATTAGAAAGAAACAATGGGGTTGCCTTGCTGTTTTCAGAGTTTGTCTTCTTATCTTCAGCAGCCTGCACCAAATTAACACACTAGCATTGCTATCATTGGCCAGGTTAGATAATAGGGAAGCAACATTGATACAACGAGTTTGGGCAACCAGACCACAGCAGCCTACACCAAATTAACACAATATGACATAGCTATCATCAGCCAGGTAAGGTAATACGAAAGCAACATTGACACAATGAATTAATGGGCAACCAGAGCAGCAGAACAATTCAGTAATGTGCATGATATCAGATAGTACACTCATGTAGCTCAGTATGCAAAACTACCAGGTAGTTTTCCTTGCAAAAATCAACATTGTCGCCTTTAATTATACATTTTGCTACAACGAAATTTAGATCAAATAAAGGTTGGATTCACGTCGATTAACAACAGACAACGCTAACGCCCACATGTGTGGTGGGAGCGAAACCCGCCCACACGCCCTATAACACACAAGCTGCGTCACGTCAACACATGCATGCATGTGGGAATCTTTTTGGATTTTCAGTTTTTAAAATGTTTTATCTCTTAAATGAAAAATCTGACTGAAGATCCATTTTCACCATTAAATCCCTCGTGACGAGATCTCATATCAATATATTTCGACGAATTTTTTTGGGTTAAAAGTTGCCATGTCTATTGCACATGAATTGCCATGGTGTCTACACTGAAGTTGCCATGATATATTTTAGCTATTTTCTTCTACATTTAAAAGTAAATTTTGACATTTATAAAATGGAGAATTAAGAAACTAAACTTGCCATGAACCAAAACTAAAATTGCCATGATACATGCACTTAAAATTGCCATGGTTCATACAAAAAATAATTTTCATGGTCAAAGTACTGGAGTTGCCATCATCAAAATACTAAAATTGCCATCCTCTACAAACTGAAATTGCCACATGGCAACTTTAGTTTAAGCACTGTGGCAACTACAGTGTAAACATCATGGCAACTTTTGGGAAAAAAACATTCGTCGAAACATATCAACATGGGGTCTAGTTTTGAAGATCTTGTCGAGACGGATTTAATGGTGAAAATAGATTTTAATTCGATGTTTAATTAGGAGATAAAACATTTTTACGACGAAAACCAAAAAGATTCCTGCTGATGTCATCTGTTCACATGTGGCAAAATGAGTGGTAAAGGAGGCGTGTGGGCGATGTGCAAGATGCCACACGTGTGGGCGTTAGTTTTTTCCTTAACAAAATATAGGCTGGTGTAAAAATATAGTGATACACAATAGGTACTTACATCAACACTGGAGCACAGAGAATTCCTGCAAGATACTTTCCTCGAATACAATCCCAGTGCAGAAAATCTTCTATCCTTTAAGCTTATTTTCTAAAAGAGAGATGGGTAAGAAACATGTAGAAAATATGTCAGAATGCTATAAAATTTCATGATGCGAGGATATGCACACACTTCTTAGAATGGAGTTGACAAAATTTTGCTGGACTGGAGCAAACTAGTTCTTTGGCCATTGGAATCTGCTTACTATCAGTAGGAGTTGGGTTTCTCTGTGCTGGAGTAGTATCTATGAAAACTGGAGTTGGTTTACAATCTCCTGGCGTTTGGATCTTTTGCAAAGACTTTATTCGAACCCTTGAAATTCTAACATAGCCGTCTTACCCTTGCATGCCTTATATAGAAGAATGGTGCTTCAATTATAAAACATGCTACAACAGAGAGATGGAATAGGTACTGAAGAATAGAAATGCATGACATATTGACATGTATTCCCTCCATCCAGAAATAAATGGATGGGTCTAGGCGTATTTCAATTCTAGATACATCCATTTTTATCCATTTCTGTGACATGTAATCCGGACGGAGGGAGTATGATGTAAGAGGTAGGGACAAGACAGGACAACAGTGTAAAAAACACTAGTTAAATGTAAAACTGTATGCTAGCGGAATACATACAGAAAACCACTAAGGCAACATATGCATGTATGATTGGGAAACTAAGATGGCGTTGCAATAGACCACTAGAACAATACTTCAATGTAAAAAACATGGTATGGTAGACAGATGAAGTACATACTGATGAATAAAAATGCATAAGGTATTCAGAAGCATGATGTCCAAACTAAGCAGATGGCATTGCGATAGAGTAGAATGACAGTACTTGAATTTGAAAACATGTTATCATGAATGGAATAGGTACTGAAAAATAGGAAGGCATGACATATTTACATGCATGATCAGCAGGCTAAGCACATGGCATTGCAACAAAGTAGATGCACTCTAGGATATTATATGCATCTTATACCCATATCACGGGCCAAGTTAGAGGAAGGACCTTGTGGGGTGAATAGGATTCATCATCTTTCTACAATTCTTTTGAAGAACTGCCTTTACATGGTCCATCATATTGAGTATCATTGACGTCAAGATTGTTGGCCGTTACATTGCTCCGTGAGGTTCTTGTGGATAAATCAGTGTGTGCAATTATATCTAACATGCATGGAAGAAAACTAGTATTTAGATTTATGTAATGAGTTCCTGTAGGATACGACATAAATAGTAGGTCTGGGGTTACCTCGCAGCAACCGGTCTCAAAAACTAAACGGAGAACACAAATGAAAGCTACAGAATATGTATCGTTTGTACTCGAGATTAACTAGATGGCACACAAAAGTATTAAAGAACAACATAGGTAATACTACAAGTGGTATAATACTATAATCACCAGCCTGTGGGATACCATTGGCTGATGGATGGTAACTATGGAACAACGTAACCTAAAGAACAAGTCTCTTAGCTAAACTATGGAACAACGTTAACTCCTGAGCAAGACCCATAAGAGATCAGCATGAATATACAGGGAAATGTGATAACCTATTTCCCATGCTTAGATGAATAACAAAGCCATAAATGTTGCACACAAGTAAGATGAGGGTACAACCTATCTGGCCGCCATCCATAGTAGTGAGAATCATGTGCTAACTTGTCGATGGCCCTGCAGTTGTTGTGACTGTCCATGTTGGGCACACACATTTGATGCAGGGAACTATTGAGTGGGGACTATAGCCCCCTTCTGGTGTATGCTTCCCTTGTTGGAGCAGCTGCGGTGAGTCGGAAGACGGTTTGGCTGAAGATGCAGAAAACGCATAATGTTAAGTATGACACATATCTCTGATCTGAAGAAATACCCTAAGAGATCAACAGTAAGGTATGAGAGTGGTCACACGTCTATTGACTGAAGACTAAATTGGGGTCACATGATTTTATTTTATTTTGGTATTGTCCGATATACGTCGGATGCTTGATGGCCATCTTGTGCCTCCCGGCTGATACTGTTTAGAATCTTCCCCGAAGAGCCAGCAACCACCAGCAGAGCAGTCTGCCTCCGCCATCCATGGCCGCGAGAGCTCCGACCAAAACCCTGCTCCCCGCCTCACCACACTGCCATGGTTGCACCACCACCGGCCAATCCACAAAGACTCTCCGTCATCTAGATCCGGCGGCGGTAGTACCTTCAACCCACGCAACTCTAAGATATTCATCTAAGCACTACTTCCGCAGCGAACTTGCGCCCCCTCACCCTTACGTTAGACACCAGCCAACCGACAGTGTAGGAGCTCCACCGCCTCGAGGGGTGTTCCTTCCCATTGGGAATCGATTGGCCCAGAATAAAAATTCGGACAACTGACGCCTAAATAAAGTGATTTGAGATGAGGGCACGACCTATCTTGCGGCTCGGTGAAGTAGGCAGCTCCAGCTGCCGAGTGGGTGAGGCCGGCACGGTTGTGGTGGCTACCGGCGGCAGGAAAGCAAAGATGTTGCGATGATCGACGGCTACGGGGAAGCAGCGCCGGGGCCCTGGATGCATCCAAAGTTGGAGCCGCTCCGGTGACGTGCACAACGGCGGGGGTGAATCGGCTCCGGTACGGTTCACATAGCCGTCGTCGAGGCAGCTCCGGCAGCATGGAGTAAGAGGCACACGACCCAGTTTACGATGGCAAATGGACAACTTCTCCGGCATTGTGGAGGAGGGTGGCGGTGAATTTGGTGCGGTGGGGGAGCCATGAAGGCGGCGCTGAGGTTTCGCGGCTGGGTAGAAGGGAGCTTCCGGGGAGAAGGTGATTTGGCGCCCATGAGGTATGAATGGGGAATTGGGAGGGGGAACCATGTCTTACGGACGCATTTGTCTGAAATGTGTGTGTGTGTGGGGGGGTACAGATCTACCCCTGCCTTTAGGCTTTTGGGCTTGGGTCTACATACTGAGGGTCGGGGATATTAGAGTAACTTTGCTTCTCCCAAATAGTGGGCGCGAGCGATTTCAGGTGAGGAGGGTGTGTTTTGAAATAGTGGGCACGAGCAATTTCGGGCGAGGAGGGCGTGTTTTGAAATTGTGGGCGCAAGGGCGAGGAGGGTGTGTTTTGAAATAGTCGGTGCGAGCGATTTCACGTGAGGAGGGTGTGTTTTGAAATAGTCGGCGCGAGAGATTTCAGGCGAGGAGAGGGTGTTTTGCCGCCCATGGTTTATGAATTATTCAGCACATGTCATTTCGGACGAGGAGAAGGCGCGCTTGGATGAAGTTACAAACCTACCCTCGATGTACAATGGGCCAATTGATGCATGTCCCACATAGGCCGGTAATTTCACGTCTCCCATTTATTTGCTAGGGCGAATTCCACCGAGAAGAGGGTGTTTAGCGGTTCGTTCAAATTTTGGGATAAAGAGCATCCACGTCTACCTTACCAAGTCGATTCAAATCAAATTTTGAAATATTAGCTTGCCACTTCTTTTTTAGATGGAGAGATGATGCTCAGGACTAATGTGTTTTTACATGTCGTTGCTAACGATTTACTATATGACAAATAGTTGACCCACTCAAATCGGGAACAAACCCAAAATGAAATATCTCGATTCAATGAAATAGCTCGTTCATCAGGTCAAAATAGTGAAATAAATTCAAAATTGAACACCTCAATCGAGTAGCATGTTGTACAGTATTATAGTACTCCATGAACATGTTGAAAGTCAAATTAATGAACTTGTTTGATACGCATATCTCCGTTCATGTGTGGATTGCAGACAGCATGTTCTCCAATTTAAATATTTGAATGCAAGTTTATATTGAAACATGGTTTATATCAGTCTTTGATGCATAAAATGCGACCTACCCCTCTCCCGGACTCCTACTCTCTCTCTCGCCGACAATCTTCAATTCTATCGCACGCATCCAAACACAAACCTTGTTGGTCCCGCTCCCTCTCTCTCTCTTTGTGTGTGTGTGTGGGGGGGGGGGTCATTCTAGTTCGCATGCACACTCCATCTATAGGATTCACTCGCACACTATGTATGATTCTCTAGTCTAAGCCAAATATCTTGGGTGCACTCATCATACGCACACAAATTCCCTGGCTCGTTGCCTGTAACTCTCTCATGCACCACTCCGCCGTCTCGGATCTCTTCCCTCTCTCTCTCAAACTCTCCATCTCCATGGTCACACATACACATGCATATCTCACTCGCACTCGATAGACCCATATAAAACTCTATCTCTCTCCCTCACTCTCTCTCCATCTCTCTCTCACACACACAATCTCACGCCTAGCCAAGTATGATGGCCTATCACTCAATTGTAGGCATGCGCAGTCCCCCTATATGTATATGACTAGTTAATTCTTAGTCTCCATCACAAACATGTGCATGGTCTATCTCGATTTCTCTCAGGGCATATTTCTATCGCACAGGCACCTCGTCCCTTGATCTCCCACCCATATAGTCTCCTCACGATCTCAAGGGGATCTCTCTATCACAAACACACCCTCTCTCCCTCCCCATGTGTCCCTCACAACCTTTGTTCCTTGTTGGCCAGACCTCTATTGGACATGTTCTATAGGGGTGTGTCTCTCTGTTGCAAACAATCACGCACTAGCTATCTTCGTGTATCTTCTCACCTCGCTTTCTATCTCGGAGATGCATGCGTGATATGTTTGTCTAAGAAATGAACAGACACACTCTCTCTAATTTATAATTTGTTGCCCCTTTCTCTTTCACACACATACTCTTTTTTGCACACTCACTCATTCTCCTTCACACACACTTGATCTCTCTCGACTTAGGCATTCTCTTCGGTCCATAGCATATAGATTTATTGAAAAGTCAAACATCACAAAGTTTGACCATGTACGTGCAGAAAAACATTTACATGTAGAACGGCAAACATATATCATTAGATTCATCATGAGATGTAGTTTCGTATGATGTATCTTTGGTATTATAGATAAAAATAATATTTGCGTAAACCTGGTCAAAGTTTTCAAAGTTTGACTTCTAAAAAATTTATATGCAGTGCATTATCGAGCGGATGGAATATCTCTTTCCCCCTCCCAGCTATCTGACGAACCACTCAACCGTATTGGGGCTACTCTATCTCTCTCAAACTTTATATGTCCCTGGTTCACACATACACATATCTCACTCGCACTACATAGACCCATCTAACACTCTCCGCCCTTATTCTCTATCTCTATGTGACACCCCCCTAAATACCATAATCCCTCACTCCATCATAGGCGCACGCACTCCCCCCTAAGTATGACTATCTCTCACTAGCCATCAGGAACACACGTATTGTCTCCTTCCATCCATGTATCATGCACACACCTTATCACTCGATCTCCCACCCATGTAGTCCCATCACGATCTCCAAGGGATCTCTGTATCACAAACATACACTCTCTCCTCCTCATGTCTGCATTTTCTCCATACGTCTCTCTCGACCTCTCTCCCTTGTTTGTCAGACCTCTCTTGGCCACGTGCTAGGGGTCTTTCTCTCTCGGTTGCAAACAACCACACACTATCTCCTCACCTCGCTTCCACTGTCAAAGATGCATGTGTGATATGTTTGCATAAGACACACATCTTTTTCTCTACTTTTATCGTGTCACTCTTATAGTCACTCTTTTTCAGTCACTCTTTCTATTTCACACATACACTCTCTCTCTCTTGTTAGGTACTCTCTCACATCCATAAGCATATGGATGTTTTGAAAAGTCAAACCTCAGAAAAGTTTGACCATGTATATGTGGAGAAAAACATTTACATCTGGAACGATCATTAGATTCATCACAACATGTACTTACTTCATACTACCATTTATCTTTGGTATTGTAGATATAAGTAATTTCTTTATAAACTTGGTCGAAGTTTCAAAAGTTTGACTTAAAAAAATGTAGGCACTACATTATCGAATGGAGGGAGTAGCTCTTTCTCTTTCTCTACTATCTCTCACAGGCCTCCCCTCTCACTCAAACTCTGTATACCGAGGGATTATACAGTCACTGTGTTAGCGTATAGCTCTGTATATTGTTTAGTTGACCGGTCAACTAGTCGACATGCTGCCTTGTCAGCTTGTGTTCTCTATCTTTGTGTGTTGGCCCATGTGGCAGTGGGTGAAAATAATTAAACTAGAGGCCCATCTGACACACGGTGAAGTAAACAAAGTTGAAACCACTCGGGGTAGCACCCTGCACGCTACTAAATTGAGGGCACACTTCTTCCGTGTGAAGGACACACTCGCGCACACTTCACCACTGCGCGGTGGCATGCACAGAAGGACGCACTCGCGCACACCCAACATAGAATACACAGTAGCACACGAGTACACCAGCGTCGTCGCCGTCTGAGATGGACGGCAAGGCAGCCAACAAGCGGAGGCGGCTCGAGCCAAAATCGCATCCGGCGAGCCTGGACTTCAACAGCAGCCTCGCCAACGACATGTTGCTCATCATCATCGGCCTCCTCCCCACCAAATCCGCCGTGCGGACCACCCTGCTCTCTCGGCAGTGGTGCCCCCTCAACCTCATCGTCTGCAGCTGCCTCTGCGACGGGGATTGCAAACGCATGGCCGCAGTCTCCAAGATCCTTTCATCGCACCCTAGGCCAGGCAAACGCCTTGACATCCGCATGCTCAGTACCAACTGCAAGGTCCAAGCCAAGTTCGATGAGTGGTTCTTATCCCCCGCCCTAGATCAGCTCGAGGAGCTCAGGTTTGAAGCTGGACAATGATGCTCTCTACCGCCGTCCGCGCTCCACCTCATGCCAACGCTGCGCTGCGCCAGCTTTAGCTCCTGCTATTTTCCCCAGATTAATGTCACACCCGCCATTCTTCTCCCTCAACTCAAGAAGCTTGACCTCTTTGGTGTTGGCATCTCGAAGAAGGCTATGGACCACCTGCTCTGCAGCTGCACTGCGCTCGAGTACCTTTGTCTTCAGCAGATCCATGGGTTCATTACCCTCCACATCGCCTCGATGAATCTCTGATGGATTTATGTGTCTTATTGGCCCCGAAACATGACATCAATTGGAAAGAGATCATTCCATCTGTTCCACATTATGGTCATTGAGAATGCGCCTTTCCTTGAGAGATTGCTTGTATCTGATCTAGAAGGTCCAACAAAAATCAGAGTCATTGACGCGCCGAAATTGACAGCGTTGGTGTACTCATGTGCCAAATTCTCTGAACTCTTTATTGGATCCGTAATCATTCAAGTACAACACTCATCTTCTCCGTCTTCTTGAAATTCACATTTTTAAATTTCTTCTTGATGTATTTACGACTATCATGCAGAAAATGATTTCCACAAGCTTGACCCAGTCTATGCGCATAGTGAAGATCTTGGCAATAAAATCTATCGGCCCCAATCTGGATCAAGTTGTTGGATTCCTTACCTGCTTTCCGTGCATGGAGAAGCTACTCACCGAGGTGAAGATTCTTTCCTATTAGTAAACGGTAATCACAACATAGCTCAATTTTTTCATAATTTTCCAAATTACGTGGACAAGTGTAGTGTTCAAAATTGCATCTACGCACTGCACCGAAAGAAATGTTTTTAGTATTTTTTCTCATGTGATCACATGCATCGTTTTTTGGTGTACTAATAGTAGCCTAGGCTAGTCATAGTGACAAGTAACTTAGACTAGTAACTCTGTGGTTACCCTAAGAGCAAGTACTACCTCCGTCCTGGTTTACTCTTCCTATTTTGTAGTATCAAAATTTGACCATAGATTTAACTGACAAAATGTTAATGCATGTCACTAAAAATTACATCATTGGATTTGTATTTGAACATAATTTCAAATGGTATAATTTTTGGTGACATGCATTGGCATTTTCTTAGGTAAATCTATGGTCAAAATTTTACACTAAATATGAGGTAGTACAAAAGTGGGCCATAACGGCCCTCCACTATGTAGGCCAAAACACGTGCCAAATTCATTGGTGATGCATTTGGCATTGATGCCCCTCCATTGCTCACCTGGTGCCCCGATCTGGATCACCTACTTTGCTCCGGTGCCAAATTAACTTAGACAATGAAAAAACACTTGTGTGGGAGAGGGAGAGGAGTGAGGCAATAAAAACACTTGTTTGGGAGAGTGCGAGTGTCGGTGTCAAAATCGGCAGATCTCGGGTAGGGGGTCCCGAACTGTGCGTCTAAGGCGGATGGTAATAGGAGGCAGGGGACATGATGTTTTACCCAGGTTTGGGCCCTCTTGATGGAGGTAAAACCCTAAGTCCTGCTTGATTTATTCTTGATGATATGAGTATTACAAGAGTTGATCTACCATGAGATCGGAGAGGCTAAACCCTAGAAGCTAGCCTATGGTATGATTGTATGTTATCCTACAGACTAAAACCCTCTGGTTTATATAGACATCGGAGAGGGTTAGGGTTACACAAGGTCGGTTACAAAGGAGGAGATATCCATATCCGTATTGCCTAGCTTACCTTCCACGCCAAGTAGAGTCCCATCCGGACACGAGACGAAGTCTTCAATCTTGTATCTTCATAGTCCAGCAGTCCGGCCAAAGGATATAATCTGGCTGTCCGGATACCCCCTAATCCAGGACTCCCTCAGTAGCCCCCGAACCAGGCTTCAATGACGATGAGTCCGGCGCGCAGTATTGTCTTCGGCATTGCAAGGCGGGTTCTTCCCCATCTTTCGAACGTTTCTAAAGCAGTGTACGGTCCCATAAATATTTGGACCTCTTGGCTTCTGTGCCCAATAAGGGATTTCTCCCATGCGTCGAATGAATACGAGGCGCCAGGGCGTTTTTACATTCGCCCCCTAGCCAGATAAATGAATTGTCTATTAAAGGGATGGGGATCCGTAGATCCGATCCATACCATCCTCCCCCAGCGAGAGTCCATCAGAGCGCATTCCGGAAAGATCCATTCCAGCATGGCCGACCTCCGCAGCTCCTCCTCCCGCCCACGAAGCCCTAAGCCCGGTGATTGGGAGGGGTGTTCAGTCCCACACAGTCATTTAGTCGAACTGCAGACTAAGGTATTTCTCCCTCCGGCGTACATGGTGCCCGTTCGAGCCGGGCTTGCCAACTATAATGGCGGGGAGCAAGCGGAGAGCTTTCCCTGTTCCTCTATGCGGGAACGGGTCTGCCTTGTTCCCTATCTATTAAGGGGACTTAGATTTCCAATTCATCCGTTCCTCCGCGGGCTCCTGGAGTTCTACGGCCTCCAATTACACAATTTCACCCCTGCCTCCATCCTACACATCGCCGGCTATGTGGCTCTCTGCGAGTTGTTCCTGGGCTGCGAGGCTCACTTCGAGCTGTGGAAAAGGCTATTTTGCCTCGTCCCTCGCACACGGAGGGGGTCACTTTATCAAGTGGGCGGAGCCGAAATATGGCGCATCGCCGATACCGGATACCTGTCTGGTACTCCAAAGAAGTCACCCGAAGACTGGCCTTCAGAATGGTTTTATATGGAGGACGTTCCCCTTCCGGACCCTGTTCGGAGGGGTCTTCCTGAGTTCAACAATTCTCCTCTGAAGAAACGCCGAAGTTGGCGCCCCCGGAGCCCCTAGGTCGAAGAAAATGGAGAAGTCCTCTATCTGATGAACCGAATTAAAGCACTGGCTCGATCAGGATTGATAGTAATCGAAGTCATGTCGATTTGCATAATGCGGGGAGTGCAACCACTTCAATATCGTGGGCACCCCTTGTGGTGTTATAACGGGGCGGATGGCGCCACCCGCTGTGGGCGTAAGGGTCCGGACAATGCTGCCGCTTTAGCAAAAATTCTGTCTGAATTGTTCAAGGGTGAGGAAGAGGAGTTCACCCGCATCAAGCCAGGGGATGGATTCTCCATGTACAATCCTCCAAGCTGGGTAAGTGATACCTCCCTGCTCCCATTTTTCCTGCATTCTTTGTCGTAAGTATTCACCTTGCCACTTTGCGGCAGGAACTGCGAAAAGCCATAAAGGAGGTCAGCAACCCTTCTCCACAACCACAGGACCCTGACCGGGCCCTCAACTCCGTACTTGAAGAAGATTTGGTTATATTCGTGGAGCTGATAGACCGGCAGTTCTATCAGTTAAGCTACGACGATGCCATGGTGGCCATTACGGCCGACTATCCCGGACTGCTCCCTGCATCACACATAAGAAAAACCAAAAATCCCAACTCCAAAACTAGGATCCCCTTTTTGACACTTCACCCACCATATACACATGGCATTTTTACAGGGAAGGCATTCGGGACGCCCTGTCGAACCCGCATCAACGCGCCAACAGGAGGCACCGAGGCCGGGTAGGCCAAAAAGGAAGGCGGTCAGGACGGAGACGCCGGCGCAGAGGTATAACAAACCCCGCTCCGTGGTTGTCGTCTTTCTCGAAATATAATGACGCCTGTGTTTCTTTAACAGAAAAAACGATCGCCGGAATATGTCCGGCGATGTTACTAATCACGCTTCCACCAGCCGGGCGCCAGGACCGGACATAGAGGCGGAAGCCGATATGGGGCGGGCGCCGGATAATCCCCCTACAGAGGATGCAGATAGATTATCCGCTACAAAATCAGAGGTGGAAAGCACCATGAATCATAGGCGCCACCGGGTCGTACTCCGGGACGCTTGTTTCTCACCAGAGGCATTTGATGCCTTCAATTCTGGAGAGGCGTACCTCCGAGCTGCTCAAGATGGTCTAGCCAGAGCCACGAATCAGTGTGTAAAGGATGTACGGGTAAGTAAATCTGACGATTTATATGTATCAGTAGCCCCTGAGACTTGAAACAGTTAGCACAACTGATTTAAGGATCATCTTTATTGTGCAGGTTCATACAGAGAAGAATACTAGGCTGTCACAGGAGCTAGAGGAATGCAAGACCCAACTGCGGGATGCTGTGGCCACATTGCAGGAACCGAAAAAGGCACCTGCTGGTAACATTTACTTTAAAGAATGATGGTTGCCATATAATGTGCGGCATGGCTGCAGATCTAACAACAGATGTTGCAGATGAATCTGGGGGAGAACCAGCATGTTATGCGACAGCTAGAGGCTGGCAAATGCATGGTGACCGAGGTTAGGCGGGACAAAAACAATCTCCAAGACGCCAATATCAAGCTGAGCGTGGAACTAAAAGACGTTCGAGCCCAGGTTGCAGACTCCGAGAAGGAGAATAAGCGGCTTCGGCGCGGCATTTTCAGTAAGTGCTTGAACGAATCCTTTTTAAGGAGTTCGGCGAAGAAGCCGACTAATAACGTTATGTCCGTAGGTGTGCTGACGGGTCGTTCCGTGAAGGAAATGCCCGAGTCTGCGGGTGATCTTCTATCCGAGCTCTCACATCTGCACGAACAAGTTCGGCAGGTGATGCAAGGTGTTGCATAAGCGTTGTGGCCATCCATCTCCCTGCCAGAGGGCGTTGCAGAGCTTACGGAGAAGCTCAAGGGAGCACGGCGGCACTTCCGATTATGGAAGATATCGGCCTGCCGATAGGGTGCCAGAGAAGCCTGGGCCATGGTGAAGACGCGGTATACCAAGGCAGACCCAAATCACATGGCCGAGGTCGGACATGTGGGGCCCGACGGAAAAGAGATCCCCGTTAGCTTAGTTTATGGGCAAGTAGAATTAGCCGCAAAGTATTCCCAACAGGATTTTCAGCTAGACCGCCTGTTGGATGGTATAGAACAGGAATTTAGTCAGTCTGCATGACTATGTAATTAAAGTGACATGTATAATGCCTTCTAGCTGGATTGTAGATCATTTGTCTTGGTGGACCTTTTCGCTTCAACCTCGGGACCCGATAGTCCGGAGTGTATCCAAATACCCGCTCAGTTATATAAGAACCAGGGTATGCATGGAGACCAGGTGTAGGGGTCATTAGTGCTTGAACAGACAAGTGCCCAACTAGTTATGTTATATTACATGGGTAGTAAGAAACATATTCCAGGGAGAATTGTTCCGTTAAGGGTTCCTTTCCTTGAGTAAGCATGCCCTAAAGTGCATGTCCGCACTGCGATAGGAAACGCAGGAAAAACATCTGGGGGCAGATATGGACAATAAATAAAAATCATCTTTTGTTCACCGACCGAATATTCCCTTAAGAACGCTAGCTTTCGGCTTCACCCAGTTTGAGGTACACATCCGGCTGACCCGGCAGTAACAATTGCAGAGGTGCTCCCCTTATGCCCTAGCCGAATTAACGGGAACATAGGGCATAAATACAAGAGCCAGGCAACCCAGCTTGGCCAAAATTTAAGTCATATCGATGCATATAATGGCGAAAAAAGGTACATGTGGAAGCATGACACATGTGCGGGGCCTGAGGCCCAGATAAATAATTAAGCTTCTGTGAAATAAGCCCCAGGTATGATGAGCGCGGCTAGCGCATCTATAATATAAAGAATAAAAGAAAGGAAGAAAAGAAAAACAAGACATATAATGTATATGCAAAAAATGGACAAAGGGAGGGGACGAACATAGAGTCCGGTGCTAGGCGTAGAATCTTCGGAGCCTGGCCGCGTTCCATGGGTTCGGCTCGAGTCGACTAGTCGATGCATCCCGCTGTCGGTACGCTCCACCAGTCAGAACTTGGTCAACAATGAAGGGACCTTCCCATTTGGGCTCGAGCTTGTTCTTTTTCTTATCCAGCAGGCGTAGAACTAGTTCGCCAACATTATAAGTTTTGGCCCGTACTTCTTTGCTTTGGTATCTGCGAGCCTGTTGCTGATAAAATGCGGAACGGGCTTTGGCTATGTCGCGCTCCTCCTCCAGGGTGTCCAGACTGACCTGCCAATCGAGCTCGGCTTCTCTTTCTTCATACAAGCGCACTCGAGGTGAGTCATGAATTATATCACAGGGCAAGACTACCTCTGCGCCGTACACCATAAAAAGGGTGTATATCCGGTACTACGATTCGGCGTGGTCCACAACCCTAGAGTACGGAGTCGAGCTCCTCTACCCAGTGCATGTTAGACTCCGTTAAGGAACACACTAATCTGGGTTTAAAGCTACTCATTATAAGACCGTTTGCTATCTCGACTTGACCATTGGTTTGTGGGTGATAGACTGAATCATAATCGAGCTTGATGCCCATTTTGCTGCACCAAAGTTTTACCTCATCGGCTGTGAAGTTTGTGCCGTTGTCAGTGATGATGTTGTGGGGGACGCCATAACGGTGTACGACCCCGGATATGAAGTCTATCACTGGTCCGGATTTGGTTGTTTTAACAGGTTTGGCCTCTATCCATTTGGTGATTTTATCCACCATGACCAGTAATTATTTTTTCTTGTGGGTTCCCCCTTTAAGGGGTCCAACCATGTCAAGCCCCTAGACCGCGAAGGGCCACATAATGGGGATTGTTTGGAGGGCGGTGGGTGGCATGTGGCTTTGATTTGCAAAGAGCTGGCAACCGGCGCAACCTTGGACCAAGTCATGTGCATCTGCCCGGGCCGTTGGCCAATAGAATCCTGTACGGAAGGCCTTGCTTACAAGAGCCCGGGCTGCGGCATGGTGACCGCCGAGTCCGGCGTGGATTTCTGCCAAAAGGTTCCGCCCTTCCTCTTTGGAGATGCACCTTTGAAGGACTCCGGTAGTGCTTTTTTAGACAATTCTCCCTCGTGGACCCTGTAGGCCTTAGATCGCCGCACTATGCAGCGTGCCTCATTTTGGTCCTCCGGAAGTTCCTGCCTAGTTAGGTAGGCCAGGAATGGTTCTGTCCACGGGGCTATAATGGCCATTATTACATGGGCTGAAGGTGTGATTTCGGTGGCGGGGCCTCTGATTGTGTCAGAGTATTCGGTATCGGGCATTTTGGCCGGGACCGGACTATGGTTACCGGTGTCCCCTTCCCATACTACGGATGGCTTGAACAGCCTTTCCAGAAAGATGTTGGGGGGACCGCATCGCGTTTTGTGCCGATGCGGGCGAGGATATCCGCCGCCTGATTGTTTTCCTGAGCCACATGGTGAAATTCGAGCCCCTTGAACCGAGCTGACATTTTTAGCACGGCGTTTCGGTAGGCCGCCATTTTCAGATCCTTGGCGTCAAAGTCTCCATTTATTTGGGATATTGCAAGGTTTGAATCCCCATGCACCTCCAGGCGTTGAATGCCCATGGAGACTGCCATCCGAAGACCATGCAACAGGGCTTCGTATTCGGCTGCGTTGCTGGAGTCTGTGTACAATATTTGCAGTACGTACTGAATGGTATCTCCAGTTGGGGATGTCAGGAAGACGCCAGCCCCTAGACCAGCCAGCATTTTAGAACCATCGAAGTGCATGATCCAATTGGAGTATGCGCCGTACTCTTTAGGGAGTTCGGCCTCCGTCCATTCGGCGACAAAGTCGGCCAATACTTGCGACTTAATGGCTCGTCGAGGTTTGTATGTTATGTCGAACGGGAGGAGCTCAATAGCCCATTTGGCAGTCCGGCCCGTAGCATCACGGTTGTTTATAATATCATTAAGTGGCACTTCCGAGAGGCTACTGTAATCGAACACTCTTGAAAGTAGTGTCACAGCTTCCGGGATGCCATGAATACTGCGTAGGCTATCTTTTGATAATGGGGGTACCGTGATTTGCATGGAGTGAGGATAGTGGATACATAGTATACCGGCTTTTCAAGAGGGAATGTATGTCCGTCAGCTTCTCGTTCGACGACGAGCACTGCGCTTACAACTTGATGGGTTGCCGCAATGTACAACAACATTGGTTCGCCGATGTTCGGCGCGGCCAGGATTGGGTTGGTTGCCAAAATGGCCTTTATTTCTTCCAATCCGGCTGTGGCAGCGTCCGTCCACTCAAAGTGTTCGGTGTGCCGGAGGAGGCGATAAAGGGGTAAAGCCTTTTCTCCTAAGCGGGAGATAAAGCGGTTTAGAGCCCCCACGCATCCTGTTAACTTTTGGATTTTTTTGAGGTCTGTTGGGGTAGCCAACTATGACAAAGCTCGGATTTTGGCCGGGTTAGCTTCAATACCTCTACTAGAGACAATGAAACCTAGGAGCTTTCCGGCTGGTACACCGAAAACGCATTTTTCCTAATTGAGCTTAATGTCGTATGTTCGGAGGTTGTCGAATGTGAGCCTCAAGTCGTCTATCAAAGATTCGACGTGTTTGGTTTTGACGACCACATCGTCTACGTATGCCTCTACTGTTTTGCCGATTTGTTTCTCCAAACATGTCTGAAGCATGCGCTGATATGTTGCGCCGACGTTTTTCAGCCCAAAAGGCATTGTGTTGAAACAGATGGGACCGTATGGTGTGATGAATGCCATTGCGGCTTGGTCGGACTCCTCCATCTTGATTTGGTGGTAACCGGAGTATGCGTCGAGGAAACAGAATGACTCGTGTCCTACGGTAGCATCGATAATTTGGTCGATGCGGGGGAGGGGGAAGGGATCCTTTGGGCAAGCTTTATTGAGGTCCTTGAAATCGACACAAAGGCACCAGGATTTATCCTTCTTTGGTACCATCACCAGGTTTGCTAGCCAGTCTGGGTGTTTTATCTCTCTAATGAATCCGGCTCCAATAACTTGGCTAGTTCCTCTCCCATGGCCTGTCTCTTAGGTTCGGAGAAACACCGAAGAGCTTGCTTGACCGGCTTGAATCCCTTTAGGATATTGAGGCTATGCTCGGCCAACCTGCATGGGATTCCTGGCATGTCTGAGGGGTGCCAGGCGAATATGTCCCAATTCTCGCGCAGGAACTCTCGTAGTGCGGCGTCCACGGAGGGGTTTAACTGTGCCCCGATGGAGGCTGTTTTTGTAGGGTCCGTTGGGTGGACTTGGAATTTGACTATTTCATCCGCTGGTTTAAAAGAGGTGGACTTGGATCTCTTATCAAGTATCACGTCGTCCCTGTCCACTGTGGAGTGTAGCGTGGTTAATTCCTCGGCCGAGAGGGCTTCGGATAATGCCTCGAGGGCCAGTGCGGCTGTTTTGTTTTCGGCGCGGAGTGCTCTGTCCGGATCACTGGCGAGAGTGATGATTCCGTTGGGCCCGGGCATTTTGAGCTTCATGTAGCCATAATGGTGTAAAGCTTGGAAGATCATGAACGCCTCGTGTCCTAAAAGGGCGTGGTATCCACTGCTGAACGGGGCCACTTGAAATGTAATTTCTTCAGACCTATAATTCTCTGGGGTACTGAATACCACATCTAGTGTGATTTTCCCAGTGCATCGTGCCTCCCGACTGGGTATGATTCCTCTGAAGGTCGTGCTACTTTGCTCAATGCGGTTCCAGTCTATTTCCATTTTTTGAAGAGTTTCCTCGTAGATGAGGTTTAATCCGATGCCGCCGTCCATGAGTACTTTGGTGAGTCGAAAGCCGTCTACAATTGGACTAAGGACCAGTGCGACTGGTGCTTGGGCTGTTCGGAATTTAGGTTCATCACTGGCATTGAAGGTAATAGCCGTGTCACTTCATGGATTTATTGCTGCTACGTGGCAGATTTCGGCCATGTTGCGGAGTGTTCGCTTGCGCCTATTGTTTGATGCAAATGTCTCAAAGACTGTTAACACCGTATTGTTATCCACGGGATGGTGCTCTGTGGCATTTGGGATAAGAAGATCCTCACCACATTTGGCCACCTGCCGGAGTATCGAACATGCTCTAAGGCTGTGCGTTGGTATTGTATCCACTGTACTATGAATTTTGCAGGGTCCGTTAAGCCATCCCTCCAGTACGGTTCCATGCCCTGTAGCGGGTTTTTGTTTCTTTGCAACTAGCTCGGGTGTCTTATGATGGTGCACCCTTTTACTTCGGACTGGGTGTATATTCGGAGCCAGATTATCCCAAAATTCCGTTTCGGTTTTCCAGGCGCTTTCCATCGCACAGTACTTTCGTACTATTGACACCAAGTCACCGAAGCGTGATATGTCACGGCGACTTAAGGTGTTAAGAATTCCCTTGTCCGTGCAATTATTGCAGAAAAGTGAGACTGCATCTTCCTCGCGACAGTCCTTAACCTTATTCATCACAAGGAGGAATCTGGCCCAATAATGATGTATTGTTTCATGGGGCTCTTGCCTGATGTGGGAAACATCGTTTATGGGGGGGGGGGGGGGGGGGGTGGATTTGAGTCCGAATCCCTACCCGATCTGAGACCCAGGGGCCGAGGGGTTTCCAATCTTGGAAGTTCGGTTCCGGAGTGTTACCCGATAAATTTGGCAGGCTGCCTGATTCTAGGTTCAGGGCTTGGGTAATGTCCTCCCGTAAGCGGGTATCTGGCTCGGAGAGCTCAGGAATCCGGACATAGTTAGTCCTCAGAATAGAGGAAGAGTTGCCGCATTGTTCCTCCACCACCGCAACGTGATGGGTGACCGGTGGAGAGTTAATCTCCCTTTGATCGGGTTTAAGCCCAATCCGATCATAGTTCGTAGCGACTCCCAAGGCAGCGATGCGATCCAAGAGTTCATTTAGGGAAGAGAGCTCCATTGGATCCATCTGCTCGGCGACTTCCGAGCCGACGTGGAGGCTGTTTTTTATGACCCGAGAAGTCATCATCAGTGCAGCGGCCGGACAGGCAGACATGACGAAACTGCCTAGCCGGAGAGTTTGGCCGACAGCCAGAGCTCCCCCGACGGTGATGTTGCTTTTAACAATGAGACGAGGCATCCTTCCTTACGGCGATGCCACAAAGGAACTCTCAATGAAAGCACCAATGTCGGTGTCAAAACTGGCGGATCTTGGGTAGGGGGTCCCGAACTGTGCGTCTAAGGCGGATGGTAACAGGAGGCAGGGGACACGATGTTTTACCCAGGTTCGGGCCCTCTTGATGGAGGTAAAACCCTACGTCCTGCTTGATTTATTCTTGATGATATGAGTATTACAAGAGTTGATCTACCATGAGATCGGACAGGCTAAACCCTACAAGCTAGCCTATGGTATGATTGTATGTTGTCCTACGGACTAAAACCCTCCGGTTTATATAGACACCAGAGAGGGTTAGGGTTACACAAGGTTGGTTACAAAGGAGGAGATAACCATATCCGTACTGCCTAGCTTTCCTTCCATGCCAAGTAGAGTCCCATCCAGACAGGAGACGAAGTCTTCAATCTTGTATCTTCATAGTCCAACAGTCTGGCCAAAGGATATACTCCGGCTGTCCGGATACCCCCTAATCCAGGACTCCCTCAGAGAGGATGGTGTAGTTGGTTTGATTGATTTATTTATACATGTGGGTCTGTGTGCACAGCGGTGCCAACTCTCTCAAATCACTAGAGCGGTGCCAAAATCTTTTGATTTGACATCGATGCATATTATGTGGCATAATTTAGAGAAATATGGCATCGGTCACATAGTGGAAGGCAACAAATCCCCAAGCTCTTCACGTGCTCCTAGGTAAATGAGAGGAAAGAGAAAGAGAGAGAGAGAGTGAGTGAAAAAATATCACTAGCCAGCCAACCCTATCATATGAGCGAATGATATTGGTACCTCTTGATGACACGACAATCTTATACAGCAAGCTGCTCTAATATGTTCTCTTCTTTTGCAGATAAAAAATACCCAAAAGTGAAAAATGTGTTGCACTATAACAATCTCATCGAATGCCTTGATCTCCATATTGCAGAAATTGATTTGATCGACTACAGAGGCAACACATATGAGATTAAATTGGCCAGGTTCTTTGTTCTGGAGGCAAGTGTGCTCAAGGTAATAAAGTTTGGCGTTCTTTGGCGCAACAATGAATGGCGTGCTGATCACCAGAAGCATCTAAGCCTAAATGACAAAGTCACCGCAGAAGCTGAATTTGTTTTTGAAACATCAAGTTGCCAGAGTCTCAAAGATTTATTTGCGCATTAGTGACTTATCAAGGCGGTGGATTTTAGTTTGTACGATAATGCTACATCCACCTAAAGTAACGAAAGTTCTTACGTAAACTTCCTTGTAATTCCCTCTTCATAGGTGCAGCATTACTCCTAACATTTGTAATATCAGTTTGAAACTTGTAATATTGTCGTGTCCTATTCCTGCATTTTCAAAATCCTGCAAATCAAAGAGGTCCTGAGTTGGTGTTGATGGTGTGCCTGCCATCTTTCACCAATAGCCGTCAGATCTAGATCTGACGTATACAAAGCAAACTTTCGTAGTTCTGCAAAAAGATGCCCGCACTTGTTCCCTATTTACAAACAACTCCTTGTCTCTCACAATCAGCCTTATCTCCTCCCCACCACATCTAGAAGGCCATGAAAAAAATCTGGCGCGATGGCCGGTGCTGGCGCCATCCACCCCCAATCTTGGGATTCTGTGCAATGCACGGTCATCTTACTCGTACTCCGTATAAGAAAATAGTAGAGATACTCTTGGCAATGCACGGGAAATTATGTCGAACATGGCTAGTTGTAAGCAGGCTAGCTCTACAGCCATGATGATAGTGACTGCAGACGGTGAGGCTGACTTTGGTATGCCGAACACGGCGCCTACACTCAGGTGTTATCTCCGGCATAGGGTCTTGTCACTTCACTGTGAGGAGCAACACGTAATAATTTGACCAACGGGTAGTACAGTACTACTACATTGGTAGTACTACTACTAGTACTAGCACCACCGTCTAGATTTAGTAGTACCACCATGTCCGTCTGGATTTAGTATTTGACTAGCAATATCTAGTAATGCATGACACAAAAAATATACTACTCCCTCTGTAAATAAATACATGGAGTATTGTTTTATTCATTTTTGAACGTAGTTCCTGATGATATTATGCACTCTCCCTTCCGGTAGATGGCTCAAATCTGAAGTCTCATCAATCAGACTACTATTGTACTCACCGAGCACTCAGCTTGGTAAGCTACCAACAAAAAATTGCAATCAAAGACTACTATTGTACTCCCTCCATACTGGTGCATTAGTCACATTACAAAAACCAAATAATCCCAAAACTTTTAGGCGCGGTGCATTAACTACCCACCTCGTTCCCTGTTTTTTGCCATGAAAAAAGAAATCACCCAATAGGAGACGTGGGGTGCGTATGCATTCAATGACTTGAGACTACTTAGCACAACATTTTTGGTTACATGCATTAACATTTTATTAGTTAAATCAAAGGTCAAAAATTGGTGCAAAATGCAAAGGGGACCAATAAACCAGTAAACATCAAAGTTCTCTCATTTTGCCCCAACTAGAGGTCTGGTGAGATGACTATATTGCACTGACACGAAGGGGGGCACAACTTCATTGACTTACTGCACCTGCCTTTGGGTGTATGACAGGTGGGCCCAACAGGTGGCTGGCCCACGTGTCATACAGCCAAAGGCAGGTGTAGTTAAGGCACTTGAGCTCAGTCCCACAGAGGGAGGGTCGAGGAGTAGATGGCCAACACACACGTGAATGCAATGCAGTTTGCACTTCTCATATAAAGGCTCCCCGCTAGTCCAATCTACGAAATCCTATGCACCTACGCACCCTAACCAAGGGCAAGAGTGATCACTCCATGTAACACTCCAAAATATTTGATTTGGTTTTATCAAATTCTTTATTTAGTTGGAAGGAGGTTATTAATTTTTTTAAAGACTCTCCTTCTCAAAAATTTCATTTTTTTGACAAGTATTTTTTGTGGGTTCTTCCCAATCTTGATCTTTGGTCTTAAGGGTTTTTTTATCTTGTGTTGGCTCAACACAAATAATCTTGGAAGGTTTTCCAACTCCTTTTATTAAAAGGAATTCCTATAAATTATGGATTTATTTTCCCCATTCAAAAATTTCTCTCTTGCCATGGTCTATATAGAAAATTTTCTTCCAAAACCCACCTCCCTACTTTGGGTTTAGTCAAGCATCAAGTCCAGCAAGGTTCAACATCTCCTAGATTTTTATTTCTATTTGTTTTAACCTCAAAATCATTTTTTGTCATTTATTTGGACTTTGGTGGTTTACAAAGGAACTACCAGATTTCCTTTGAGTCTTGGTCCCAAATAAACTCCTCTGGCTAGTCCTTAGTACCCTCAACCTAGATCCAACAAGATCTGCTGGTCCACAGTTCAAAATTTTCAAAATTTGCCTGCTACAAGTTTGGACCAGGTTTGCCATTTTTGGTGAAATTCATTCTTTTTATTTTCCTAAAAATCTGAGATAATTCAGGCAGTCTCCAGATGAATCAAGAGATCACCTCACCAAGGTTCAGCTCAAGAAAAATTTTCCATGTGCCTAAAACATTTTGTCGAACAGCTGGTGTGCACTGGTTCTGTTCAATTTCAGAATTTAGTGTTAAGTTTCAGTGGCAGTGTCGTTTTCTTCAGAACCTTGGCGTCGATCTCGCCAGTGGATGCGTTGGCGCCTTGCCCACCGCCCCCCCTTCTTATCTAGTGCGCTGCACGGTTGCTTGGCCGGTTGCGAGCGTCGGTGGCGATGTGTCGCATCAACTCTGGCATCTCCCGCAGTGGCAGTACCGCCTGTGGCGGCCAGCTGGGGCCAGCCCTGCCATACGGCGCCGTCCAGCACCGCCCACACCACCCTGAGCTTCCGCGTGGCCGTCCTCTTCTCTGGGCGCGCTGCAGAACCGCCGCCATGGCCTGAGAGGCGCAGAGCGCGCTCTCTGCCGCCGACGAGCCCGTGAGCCCCGTTCTGTTGAAACCACGGGAGCAGGCCAAATCCGACCAGGTTTAGCCGTTGAATGGTGCTTGTGGACCAAAACGAAGCTGCCCAGTCACCTTAACCTCCCGTCCAACCTCTGTGTCGGTGTCAAAACCGGCGGATCTCTGGTAGGGGGTCCCGAACTGTGCGTCTAGGCCGGATGGTAATAGGAGACGAGGGACACAATGTTTTACCCAGGTTCGGGCCCTCTTGATGGAGGTAAAACCCTACGTCCTGCTTGATTAATATTGATGATATGGGTAGTTCAAGAGTAGATCTACCACGAGATCAAGGAGGCTAAACCCTAAAATCTAGCCTATGGTATGATTGTTGTATGATGAAGTTGTCCTACGGACTAAAACTCTCCGGTTTATATAGACACCGGAGAGGGTTAGGGTTACACAAAGTCGGTTACAATGGTAGGAGATCTTGAATATCCGCATCGCCAAGCTTGCCTTCCACGCCAAGGGAAGTCCCATCCGGACACGGGACGGAGTCATCAATCTTGTATCTTCATAGTCCTGGAGTTCGGCTGAAGGTATAGTCCGGCTACCCGAACACCCCCTAATCCAGGACTCCCTCAGTAGCCCCTGAACCAGGCTTCAATGACGACGAGTCCAGCGCAGATTGTCTTCGGCATTGCAAGGCAGGTTCCTCCTACAAATTCTTCATAAAAGTTTGTAAACACCAAGGGTAGTGTCCGACTCTGCAAAATAAGTTTCCACGTATTGCCACAGAGAGAATAATATTAACACAAATCTAATCTGCTGACGTATTCCGCAGCGTGACATCACAATATGGCCAAGCCTTTGTTCGAATCGTTTTTGATTTTCCACCTCAGCGTGTTTTGCGAGGCGGTTTCCTTGGCACGTCTTGTCAAAGCAGAGATCATGTCCCCTTTATTTACGGGATTCTCATCAATACGGACGTGGGTAACCCAATCGTGCCCGTTAGCATGTTTTCTCGATTAAAGGCGAGTCCCAAACGGTTACGGGGAGGGCTCCTGGTATTCAACCTCTTATAAAGAGACCAAGGCCTTACTCCTTTTCTCCAATCTCAAAACAAGTTCGCCTGTCGCCTCGAGTTCCAACACCCTAGGCTCCAGATTCCAGGCGCTTCGGACCTTCGACAATGTCCGGTTCCGACCTTCAAGGCCGATGGATGCCCTCCTCCGTCACGGAGGAGGACGTGCTAAGTTTGAGGCAGGCTAAGTTTTTGACCACCGAAATTTCGCATAGGTTGCCTGCTCAAAGGCAGGCTATTCCCAGTCCCCAGCCTGGTGAGAGCGTAGTGTTCATGTCTCACTTCCTTCGGGCTTTAGGCTTCCCGATGGATCCCTTCGTGAGGGGGCTGATGTTCTATTATGGGCTGGAATTTCATGACCTAGCTCCGGAGTCCATCCTCCACATTTCCTCATTCATCGTTGTGTGCGAAGCGTTCCTCCGTGTTACTCCTCACTTCGGATTATGGCTCAAGACTTTTGGAGTGGAGCCGAAGATGATCGAGGGACGGCACACAGAGTGCGGAGGTGCTATCATAAGTAAGAATACCGATGCTCCATGGCCCGAGGGCTCCTTCCAAGAGGAGCTCGGCTTGTGGCAATGAGAGTTGTTCTATATCACCACTCCCAGGAGCGCCAAGTGGGTGGCGCTTCCTGCCTTTCGCTTGGGTCCCCCACCACGGCTAGCGTCATGGGTCAATAAAGGATTGGATTGGGGGTTATCCAAATACGTGCCCCTATTGCAGGGCCGCATTAGGGATCTCTTAGAAAGAGACCTCAACCTGGTCAAGGTGACGCAGGTCATGCTGATTCACCGAACATTGCCCGGCAAACGTCGCTCCCTTCGTCTGTGGGAGTTTAATCCGGAGGGACCACGAACTCTCCAGCATTTATGGGTGCAACGCCCGTGGAGATGTATAAAATGATCTTCGAATCATAAGCAATGTGTCCGGATTTGACCGAGGACGCAGGATTAAGCTGCAATCGCCCGGATACTCAAGTAAGTAACCTTGTGCCCGGACTCGCTATCCATAAAATTGTCATAAACTCGCCCCTAAAAGAGCTGTCCTTTTAAGCAGGAGTGGGTAGCGAAGGCGAAGCTGATCAGGTGTCCGGCTCCCCTTCCTGAGACCAGGCCGGATCCCGTGCTCGTCAGGATGTTCAAGATCGTGCCTTTGGAGGGAAGTGAGGGGGAGGACAAGGAAACTATGGCCTCCTCGAAGGAGGCTGCTCCGAAGGGAGGAACCGACAATTCCTCTCCTAGGGGGAAGAAGAGGGCCACCTCTGACGACCCGGAGACCATGGCCTCAAAGCGGGGGAAGAAGTCCTCGTCAGAGGGTCCGGCGCCGGGGAGATCCTCGGCCGAACTACGCCCGCAAAGGGATCAGCCCTCCAGCGAGCCGTAAGTAGAGAAAGATTTTCCTTTAGAGGGATGAGAGAAATCCTTACTTTTTATCTGAGAAGATTAACCGAAATTTTATCTTGCAGCTCGGACCTCAGCCCTTCTCAGCAGAGCTCGTCTTCGGGGGATCTTCTTCCGGAGATGATGGAGAGTGGAATGCCTCCCCCTGCCGTACCGCCTAGCGAGGCGGGAGACCCTGAGGTGTCGTCGCGGAGGGTTTCTCCGAATCCGGCAGGGGTGGAAGGTAGCCATATGGCCCCCAAGGTTCTCCGCGCCCTGCCTTTGATGGAGGTCATAGGACGAGTCCGGCACCGTCTGGTGCGCGGTCGAAGGAGCTGATGATTCTGCTGTGGCGAGCTTCTATCTCATAGGAGCACCGTGCATTGATGGGTACGGTGATTGGAAGGATTTCGTCCGCGGAAAGCAGATTGCACGAGGCCGTCAGAAGTTTGCTGACGGGTTTTGATGTACGTTTGATAATGTACTTCTTTGTCAGTTGTGCATAAACAAGATGCACCCTGTGTAGATAGTAGCCCCTGAGACTCTGTGCGTTGTCAAAATTGACGGCGCGCAGAGGATCATAATCCCAGGTCTAATTTTCGCCTTTGTATATAGGTGGCGAAGTGTCCGGAATCGAGCTGAACTTATGATTTTGCCGAGATAAAGCGGCAACTTGACATGGCAGATGCCGACATCGCGCTCGTCAATGAGCGACTTGATGATGCTCAAGGTATGCAATTCCTCGGGCGGCATCTGGTAAGAGGAGATTTTATGCCAGTATCTTACAATGTGTGTGCTTGACGCAGATGGTGCGGCCGCCGTGGAGAGTCTCCGGACGGAACTTGCCCGAGCTAAGGAACAAGCCAGGACAAGTGATGTGGCTGCCGAGAAGGCACTTGAAGAGCTGAGAGCCGAACAGGCTGCTCACTGCCGAAGCAAGAGGGAGATGGCCGAGATGGCCGTGAAGTTAAAAAGCGCTGCTGACCATTGTAAGTCTCTTGAGAAAGAAGACCAGGCGAGACAAACGGACTTAGAGAAGGCCGTTGTTGATGCCAAGGATGCTCGCTCTGCGATGAGAGCTGCGAAGGAGGAGCTGCGTCAGGCCGGACAGATTGCGGCTGGAAAGCCCTTTATGCTGCGGAGGATGTTTGGCGATCCGAAGTTTGCTCTGTTGGACCAGATGTGGAGTGCGAAGGACACCTATCTGGATTTGGCAGCGAGTGCTGCTGATGCGACCGAACACTTTCGAGATCAAGAAGATCACGAAGTGGAAAGGCTTTTCTGGTCGCAGTTCCACAATCCAGAGCGTCCACTGGCAGTGGACGATCGTCTGGCTCAATGGGCCGAACTGAATAGATTGTCCAGACTCGCCATGAAGTACGTCTTGGGTCATCTGTGGCCGGGGAGATCGGAGCCGAATAGTTATTTCGGCTTGGTGCAGCAATTCCTTGGCGCGGTGCCACGTATCGATGTGATGAAGAGGTCAGCATGCATAGAGGGCGCACGGATGGCTCTTGCCCGTGTCAAGACATACTGGGCAGGGATGGAGACCACCGTTGTTGCATCCCGAGATTCGGACCAAAGCCGAGTACCCTACGAGCACTATTTTCAGGAAGTCCTTGAAGGCGCTCGTGTAATAGAGACGCAGTGCTCGAAGGATGCTATGTTCTGATAGCATATATAATTATGAAGCAATATTTTGATGAATTGTAGTAGCCTTTTATACTTGTGCCTGCAAGTATGTGGAACACCTCCTGTGCGGCCGTTTTAAGATATACATACAAAATCTGGAAGATGGCAGTCGTTGGCTTCAGCCCCCACGCACATAGTGCGGGGGTGCTCGCAGAAGGCGCATTTTCACACTTAATCCAACGTCTTGGTCCTACAAAGGAGGTGATAGCGTAGCGAGCTAGGCAACCGGACTATAATGCTTTAACACTTTCACTTAGCCATAGGAGCTTGACAATGGGACTATTTAGGTAGCCCCTGGTGGCGACTGCGCTCGCCCGAATTCGGGGCGCGTATGTGCCTGGCCGGGAAACGGCCCTTCATTAATGCGGGGGAATCCTATAGATTCCGAAGAGTCATCGAATGGTTGACCAGTCTCACGTCATATCATGACAGTCGATTTTCGGCTTTCTCTACTGAGGTGCTCGCCTGGCCGAACCAGGCCATAATCGCAGTAGTTCTCCTGGTGCCGCCTTAGCCGATAGAGCGGAACGTAAGGCGGCCTAACACAGGAGCCGGGCAACCCAACATTTGACCAAAATCATGACTCGGAGCTGATGCATATAAGGCCAAACTCACGACGCCGAACACTCCCTAAGGTATTCAGTCTTTATGAGAGCGGGCTAAGTAACGCTCTAAGGTATAAGCCCCTAGTGTCCAGGTACGCGCAAGAATTCTGACGTGGCCACATGCCAAGACGCCAGCCTCCTCCTTGGTTATCGAACCAGGGGATGTGTATCAACAAGAGACAGTAAAAAAGGTTTACGCATGGTCTTAATCTGAAAAGAATCCTTGGAACGAGTCCCTACTGCACGTCTGCGCCTGTGTCTCCATTGTGCCGTATCCTGGACGGGCGCAGCACGACGTTCATCTGTAAAAAGAGAGCAACTAAGTTGAAAGAGGGGCATGCCGAAAAGTTATATGAAATAAACAAAGTGTAAAGTAAAATATGGAAAATTGAGCTTTATTGTCTCTTATTTTATACGTGTGAAGCCCCTAGTGCAGGGGTATATGGCCACTAAGCCTTTATAAATGATACTTTTGTGCCAGACTCGTCTATCCGTGTCCATGGTCTTAATGACCTATTCCGATGTTCTGGCTGGTGAAGCCATTGTATTGTGGGGCTATTAAAGCAGCCGCACAATCCTCCGCTTGGGGGAGGCGCCCTTACTGCTTCCCCGTTAAGGAGATGATGCCGCGTGGACCGGGCATCTTAAGCGTAAGAGATGCATAATGCGGTATTGCGTTAAAGCGGGCGAAAGCTTCGCGTCCCAGCAGTGCTTGATAGCGACTTGAGAATGGGACGATGTGGAAAGTCAGCTTTTCGCGACGGAAGTTATCGGCAGAGCCGAAAATAACCTCGAGCCGGAGAAAACCCATGCAATGGGTGTCCGGACCTGGCGTTACTCCTTGAAAGGAGGTTTTGCTGTGGCGAATTCTTTTTGGGTCGATCCCCATGTGGCGGATTGAGTCCTGATATATCAGGTTGAGTCCGCTGCCACCGTCCATAAGGACATTTGAAAATTGGAGTCCGCCAATTATTGGATCGAGTACCAGGGCAGTCCAGCCTGGGTTCCTGATACTTCTAGAATAATCCAGATGATCGAAGATGATTGGTTTTGACAACCAGTGGCGGGATTCCTTTGGGATAGACCGTGGGGCGCGTACCTTTATGGGCGCCGCACGTTTTATTATGTGGAGTAAGTTTACTGTTTTTACTTCTTGTGGGAAATTCTTTTGTTTCTCGGTACTCTGCTTTTGGGGTTCGTCCTCATCTTCGCTTGGTGTGTCGAGCCCCTTGTGTTCGGTGTTGAGTCTGCCGGATTGTTTAAAAACCCAACAATCTCTGTGGGTATGGTTAGCAGGCTTTCCGTGAATACTGTGTATTTGACATATCCTATCCAGGATTTTGTTTAGGTTGTATAGGTCGTCCCTGTTATCTTGGAGGGGCGGCTTTTTCTGATTCGGTCATGAGCTTTTGAATCCGGCATTGACTACCGTGCTCTTCGGACTTTTTTCCTTAGTCCGGTGACGGTCCTTATTGCGTCGCGGTTTTCCGTTTCCATCCCTAGTTTCGGATGTACTTGGGTCGCTGGTGCTGCATCTTGCCAACCAGCTATCCTCTCCTGTGAAAAGCGGGTCATGATGCTTGTTAGTGCGGCCATTGTTCTTGGCTTTTCTTGGCCGAGGTGTCTGGCGAGCCATTCGTCTCGGACATTATGCCTGAAAGCTGCTAAGGCTTCAGCGTCCGGACAGTCGACTATCTGATTCTTTTTAGTAAGAAATCTATTCCAGAATTGCCGAGCTGACTCTCCGGGCTGTTGAGTTATGTGACTAAGATCATCTGCATCCGGAGGGCGGACATAGGTCCCATGAAAATTTGCTCGGAAAGCGTCCTCGAGCTCTTCCCAACTTCCGATTGTGTTTTCAGGAAGGCTTTTAAGCCAATGCCGGGCTGGCCCTTTAAGCTTGAGGGGTAAGTATTTTATGGCGTGGAGGTCATCTCCTCGAGCCATATGTATGTGGAAGATATAATCCTCGATCCAGACTCCAAGGTCTATTGTTCCATCATATGCCTCTATGTTTACGGGTTTGAATCCCGCTGGAAATTCATAATCCAAGACCTCATCGGTGAAACATAGGGGGTGTGCGGCACCCCTGTATTTGGGTGTGCCGGATTCTGATAATGGCTTTATTGCATTGCTTACGAGAGCTTGCTTTCTTGGCCCGTAAATGGACCTGGCTGGGTCGCGATGCGAATCCTTAAGTGGGTCGCATGCCGGCTTGAGTGCGGCGCTGCTTGCCGCTTTAAGCTGGCCCTGGGGTCGTCTATCCGACCGTGTGGCTTTCTTACTTTTTGAATGCGAGGGCTCTAAGGCCTCCTTGTCGAATTTAGGCAGTAGTTTTCTCCTTGGATAGCTTTTAGTGCGGCGACTACCGCCGTATTTGTCTGCGGTATTGATTACTTTACTCCATCTGATCCTGAGTGCATCTTCCGCAGTCTTTAGCTTCTGCTTCTGCTTTTTCAGGCTGCGTGCGGTTGCAACGAGCCGTTTGTGGAGGTTCTTTTGCTTCGTGGGCTTATCCGGCGTAGGGTCGTCCGGAATTCCATTTTCGCCGGGGGAGGAATGTTCGGTTTCTCTATCCGGGTTGTCTTGTTGGGACGGTTGCTCTGAGGCATGCTCTTCGTCTACCGGCTCATCCTGCTCTATGGCTGGGTCTTTATCGAGGCGGGGCTTAGGTCGGCGTTTACACCGACGCTTTGATTGTTTTTCGAGAGATCGATCCCCCTCCCCGTTTTCCTCGTTGTTGCTTCTTTTAGGGGTATCCACCATGTACACATCGTGAGATGAGGTGGCTGTCCAATGCCCTATAGGCGTTGGTTCTTGGTTCTCTCGTGCATCGTCGTCCATACTGTCGATGTCTTCGGAGTCGAAGTCGAGCATGTCGGTTAAGTCATCGACAGTGGCTACGAAGTGGGTGGTGGGTGGGTTTTGAATTTCTTCATCGTCCGTATCCCAACCTTGCTGACCGTAGTCCGGCCAGGGCTCTCCTGATAAAGAGAGAGACTTTAGAGAATTCAGGATGTCAGCCGAAGGGCGAGTGCTGAAAGATGTCCGCGGCGGTGAACTCCATTTTCGGCGCCCAATCGGATTCGATCGGCGGGGGCGCGGGGGGCACGGAGTTCGGAGAGGAATCCGGCTCCTCGGAGTCACGGGCCATGCGGAGTGCGGGGCTGGAGTTTGGCTCGATCGCCTCTGAGATCGCAGCCCCTGAGGCAGCGTCCAACCGCTGATCCTCGATTGGCGCAGTGGGCTCCGAATCAATGGTCGGAACCGATGCGTGTGCGGCCTCCAAGGCGCTGTTCGGCGGTAGAGCCATATCATGCCCATCGAGACAGTGCGGCACGCTTGGCTGTGGCTCGAATCCATCGAAGATCAAGGCCCCGCGAATGTCAGCCATGTAGTTTAGGCTTCCAAACCTGACCTGATGGCCAGGGGCGTAACTTTCGATCTGCTCAAGGTGACCAAGCGAGTTGGCCTGCAGTGCGAAGCCGCTGAAGACGAAGATCTGTCCGGGAAGAAAAGTCTCATCCTAGACTGCATCGTGGTTGATGATCGAAGAAGCCATCGGGCGTGAAAGCGACGACACAGAGGAACTCTCAATGAAAGCACCAATGTCGGTGTCAAAACCGGCGGATCTCGGGTAGGGGGTCCTGAACTGTGCGTCTAGGCCGGATGGTAACAGGAGACGAGGGACACAATGTTTTACCTAGGTTCGGGCCCTCTTGATGGAGGTAAAACCCTACGTCCTGCTTGATTAATATTGATGATATGGGTAGTACAAGAGTAGATCTACCACGAGATCAAGGAGGCTAAACCCTAAAAGCTAGCCTATGGTATGATTGTTGTATGATGAAGTTGTCCTACGGACTAAAACTCTCCGGTTTATATAGACACCAGAGAGGGTTAGGGTTACACAAAGTCGGTTACAATGGTAGGAGATCTTGAATATCCGCATCGCCAAGCTTGCCTTCCATGCCAAGGAAAGTCATATCCGGACACGGGACGGAGTCTTCAATCTTGTATCTTCATAGTCCTGGAGTTCGGCTGAAGGTATAGTCCGGCTACCCGAACACCCCCTAATCCAGGACTCCCTCACTTTGCCTCGTCGTAATCGCTCGCCGGAGTAATCCCGTTCTCGGCAACCGCCTCGGGCCGGGAGGCCCCGAGCTCGTCCTCAACCCAGCACCTCCCCTCCTCGCCTCAGAACCTCGCCACGCTCATCAAAGGGCCTCGAGAGAGCCTTCTTCCCCGACTCCAGCCGCCCCGATCCGCTTCGGGCTCCGGCAAGATTCTCTCGGCCCTCCTCGGTGGGATCCATCACCGCCCGAACCACCGTCCACCGGAGTGGAGGCCACCGTAGACGTGGTGCTCGCCGACGACCAACTCCACCACCCACAGACGCGGGAGAGCTCCGTGACTCCGTAGATACCGAAGGAGGTGACGGAGCCGCCAACTTCGTTGAGCTAGACTCCGACTACTCCGAACCAGGCAAGCATGTTTGAACCTTTGATATGATGAGTGTTTTGCATGTTTGCTTGAGTAGTTTTCTCATGGCATGTTTATATAAGCAATTGTGAATGTTATATTGCATGCAAGGCAAGCTACAAGTGAACTTCGAAATTTGATGTGTTCATATGATGGTGATATAACCTGATCATGTGGTGGCATGATAGGTGGTAAGCTGGTATTGTTGAAGCATGCCAGTCTTATGTCAACCGTTTAACTCCAGTATTAACGTGGATCAAGTCATGTCCCGTTCATCCCCTTTTCGTGCTGCCACATGTCTTCTACAAAGAATGCGGTCTAGTCAGTTGCAAACCTCTTTCCTTGTACACACCAAATAGAGGGGCCGTGATGAGCGTTCCATGGCCCTAGATTAAAGCCCGTCATCCGGTCAGGGGGCATGGGTGTTTCCGGTTGGGACCGAGAGGGGGGCACCCCTTAGAGCGCGTGAATATAAATTTGATCCCATGCTATTGGAGGTTGTAGTCTCCCCATCATAGAGTTTTTCTTGAGCGTTGCCTAGGGTGATTCCTGGCAGCGGATGTGGAATGGGTGTGTACTGGTTAGATGTCTTTCTTCCAAAATACCGTAAACGGAAGTAGTCCTTTGTGACTATGAAATCCGTTGGCTGTGGGTAAAGAGTACAAACTCTGCAGAGTCAAAACCAGTCGAGTAACCATATCCGTGGTCAAGGACTTTGATCAACATAGTAGTGTCAGTCTCAGTATCAGTCTCAGTGTCAGTCTCAGTGACAGTCTCCGAAGAATAAGCATGAATGGTAAACCCGGCCGAATGTTATTCCTATGGATGGACTAACCAGTTTATTTTTATGTACCGAGTATCCCTTGGGATGGTGTTACTTTCATGAGCTACTTGAATCCGAATGACGAAATAGAAGCCCTTTATGTGATGTCGCTCAGACATCCGACTGTGGCATTCTTGTTATTTACTTTTGATATAAGCCATTTATGTGATGTCGCTCAAATGTACGACTGTGGCATTCTTGCTATTTACCTATGATATAAGCCCTTTATGTGATGTCGCCCAGACGTCCGACTGTGGCATTCTTGTTATTTACCTCTGATATAAGCCCTTTATGTGATGTCGCTCAGACGTCCGACTGTGGCATCCTTGTTATTTACTTTCACTATAAGCCCTTTTTGAGATGTCGCTTAGACGTCCGACTGTGGCACGCACTGTCATTTACGATTCAATATAAGCCCTTTATGAGGTGTCGCCCTGACGTCCGACTGTGGCATGTTAATTTATTTTTCCTTTCAAGGCGTCGCTTCAGACACCCGATCGGTCTTTCATTTGTCGTGCAGTGCAAATTTATTACCTGAGTGTGCATTACTAATCAGCTCATGTGCATCATGTTTGCATTTGTTATATCTTATGTCCAGACTGTCTTGTGAGTACATTCAAAGTACTCACCTGGCTTGTTGATTTGGCCAGATGTTGACAAAGGCGATCTTATGGATGAAGAGTACGATAGCGAGTCCGACGCCTAGAGGAGTCCCGGTCAGTCCCGTGCGATCCTGGAGTTGGTCACTTGTATTATATACGCTTCCGCAACCCTAATAAAATAATCAAGCCTCACTCCGGCGCTTGATGAGCTGTAAGATTTTGGAGTCATGTCACCCACTTCACTGTGACATATCCACCACCACTTTTATTACAAGTCAGTAGTTGTGCCACCATACCCCTTTGTGTCATATCTGCCTTTATGTATAATATCGGCATGCTTGTAATAAAATTGTTGAGCAGCCTCAGCTCAACCTTGTATAATATTTAGTACTTCTGGATTTCTGTATCAAGGATTTGTCTACCAGTAAGGAGGATTCCTCTATACTGGTCTGATATAATGGTCGGTTTTTCAATAAATGTTTTATTGGAAAAACGGTCCTGACACTCCAATCACAAGATCAATTGACTAGAAGCAAGACCTATGGAGGCGATGAGCGTGAGCATCAGCCGGCTGTGCCAGATGGTCCACGATGCCGGCCTGCGGCCCGGCACCAAGGAACGTCTCCAGGTCATGCTTGAGGCCGCCAAGACGAGAGGCTGCTTGGACGACAACTTTGTCTCCTTGTTTGACGAGGTCCTCGTCGGCTTCCTCGACAAGTTCACCATCGTCAAGAAGCTCGTGGATGACCTTGACATACGCCTCCAGCCCATGCGCCAGGCTCTGCGATGCCCACCACCCTCAATGGCCTCTATGGTGACAACCTCTTCGACGAACTGGTGGCCCTGCGACTGCCCGCCGTCGTGCCGGAGAATGTCCACCTCGAGGTCACGCTCGCCCACAGCGCCTGGCGCAGAAAGACAACATCGACATAATCACTCATGTCTACGCGCAAATTGTCCACAAGGACTACTACGTGCAAGAGGAGGACGATAGGACGCTTGCCTTCTTGGACCACAGGGAAACCTTGGACGGCATTGTTCAAAAGCACATTGAGCTCGCTGCCAACGCCGCTGCTCCTCACACGTCGGTTGGTGGCCCGGTGCACTAGGGTGTGAGGATGTCATTGATGGATCTGTATGTATCTTTATCTTCCGTCAAATCCATGTAGTACCATATGGTTCTACTAGTAATTATCTTACCTTTCGCATCAACTTCATAATTTTCATAAGTACTCCATGCATGAACCGCGCCAGAACCAAACTTCACATTACTCTAGGGAAAATACTTATTTCTATCTATCAATCGCGCCATGGAGTAGAACCAAGTTTTACAAGTTACAAGTTCAGAAGGAAAAGCCTACTGTGTTCGCGTTGCACCCCCACACGGTTGGTCCGGCACGCCGCTCAAGGGGGAATGCGTGCTGTGTTGCATTTTCACTTACAAGTGGGACCGCGGTTGAGCAAACCGACTATTGGCAAACCCACACCTCGCCCACCGCGCGATGGGTGAGAAAACAGGAGGGAGAAGAGATGGCTATAGCACGGACTCCAAGAAAATTGGTGTTAGATGGGACTCGTGTGGGTGGCTTGTGCCGTACCGCTTGACGTGAATGCTAGTTATGTCCCATGCCACCCCACTATATTGAGGTGTTGGTTATGTAGAGCGAACACATTATTTCCCCAGGAGTACGGTACACCACTAGTACTAGTCACATTGTCGTGAAATTTCCTGGAGTCCGTGCTCAGCCCTCATCTCTCTCTTCTCAGAAAGCCAGCAGATGCACGGAGCCCATCGTCTGTTTGCTCACATGCGGTCCCACATGTCAGTGAAAACGCAAGAGGACCCGCTGAACCTACACATCTTTCACCTTCATGTGCTGGTGATGAAAAACAAATCCAATAAAGATCTTCGGTGGCCGCTTTTGGAGTTACTCAAGAGTAAGATTCTATTTATTGTTGAACCCAAGACGCACATCATGTGGCTTCAACTAGCACTCCATTTTTTTACATGACATGACCTGGATGCTGGATGAGTCACGTGTCGGCAAAAGGAGGAAGAACTCGACCAAATCTTCTCCACATTTAGACCGGAGGAGTAGGAAACACGACAAGCCATGTTCCTACATCATACTATGTACAAGTGCACCTCACGCAGTCACACTATCGCCATATTTCTCGGCCTCCGTGCGACACCTAGCTCTTGTTGATCTAACTAGAACTAACTATTGTGCTAGTATACGAGAGTGGATTTTTGGAACCCGGGTGTATTGGAGGACTTTATTTTAAATACTTTGAAAATCACATTTAAGGTTTCAAAAAATTCCGAAAAAAATTCTGCGTGATCATATGAATGTATGTTACACATGTGTAAAGTTTGGTGATGAAATAAGTAAATATGCAACCTATACAAAAATAACAAAAATAGTGATTTTCAAATAATGAATAATACATGCACTGTTCATCTTTCCAAAATCATGATTTTGTCATTTTTGTGTAACTCACATGGTTACTTATTTCAGCATCAAAATTTACACATGTGTAACATACATTCATATAAACATGTTGATTTGTTTTCAGAATTTTTTGAAACTTCAAAATAGCATTTTGGCACAGTTCGAAAAATAGGGCTCCAATGCACCTAGGTTCCAAAGTGACTTTTTGGCTAGTATACTCCAATATTAGGTTGGCTCTATGTGATGTGGCAACTTCATATAACCAGATGCTGGCTATACTACTACGGTACTCACACTCCAAGAAGCGAGGCGAAAACCATTCATAAATTGAGTTTATGAAATGCATATGCAAATGTACCATTCATTACATACAACAAGTCATCAACACACAACGACAACGAGGATACATGTTGGATTACAGATTAGTTCCAACAAAACATTCTAGTAAATACTAAAGTTTTCATCACACAACAAATAACAAGCAATGAAATGAACTTCAGCTCAACCAATCGTCGGCGTTGGAAACGCTTGCTTTGAACCATAGGTAAGCCTCTGGGTAGGGCCAGCTATTGTCAATCTCGAGACCAACACAGGACTGATCATCCAGGCTGAAGTGGCCTGTATCAGGACGCATATTGTGATAGCCATGGTAGGGAACCATAGCAATGTCCGAGGTATAGATACAGTTGCTTCTCATAAATGGTAGTAACATTGTGCCAATAGCAGCTGGATCGCCTTTCACCACCAGTGGATAGTTTAGTCCAAGGAAGAGCGAGTTTTCTCAGAGACTATCAATACTGAACCAGGGAGAAGGTGCTGGCACTAGAACACTAGTATCCATCCCGAATACCCTGCAACGGAAGTTGGAATAGGTCCGGAGAGTGTGACCACGGGAGACAACAACTGCTTCCTTAGTAACATCAACAGTGCCCTGTATACAGACAAGAAGAGGTGATCCATCGGAATAAGCTACCAGGCGCCACTACATATATAGCTCCTGCTCGTCCTCATGCTTGTGATCATCACCAGCATCATCTCCCCCTTAGTTATAAAAATTTTCATGTATAGGTGGTGGAATGTTCAAAGGACCTTGGAAACACAAGAAGGTTAATTAGTAAAGGGAAACTAGCTAACCCGCATGCATGTGGATGAAACAATTATAATTACGGTGGAAGACAAACGTACCAAAAGCATCAGGATTCCATGCAAAAACAGTGCCACGAGTGGTGGCAACAAACACAAGACACGTGTATTGAATTGCATCACAGTACTCATCCATGTACGGAAATTGATTTTTGAGCAATATCCATCGAGGCGTGGAAGTAAGGACGACAACAAGCTTGTTGAAGATAGCAACAACTTCATAGTACGTGTAATCCCAAGAGCGGTTGGGAACTCGAAAAATTGCTACCTTCCATAGACGACAGTCACCATGATCATATTTGAACGTACGTAGATCATCTCTGTGCTCAACCTCAGGAAACTCTAAGATTTTTGGAAGTGGAACCCGGTGACGAGTGCACACATTAACAAGTTCCCACTCGCAGTTATACCCAATATAAACAACCCAATCTCCATTTGCGCCTCCCAGGCCTTATCCTTAAGCGATGGTATCTTAACATCACACGTATCATTGTCAAGCGGCATCAACTTGCACAAGGCGAGGCTTCCGTTGTTCACGCTCCAGCTAGCGGGGTCATGGCGAAGAAGATAGGGGAGATCAAACCTCTCCTGGACCCTTGGGTTCTTTGTAATGATGTTATTAGTTGAGTCGAGAATGGTCTTGAACGAACCTGCCATGCTAGCCGAGGTGATGACGTCACACCGATCAATGTGTTCCTCCACCACATCATCTTTCAGATCGGGGCAAGAATAACGGGATCGTTTCCATCCTGTTCCCTCCATGGAGAAGACGATCGAACAATGGCCGAAGGAAGGGTGAAGGCAAATGGAGGAGGAAGGAAGAGCATGGGACATCAGTTCCAAATCGAGAGGGAAAGGCGAAGAGGCGGCGGACGGTTGCCATGGTACACGAAGAGGCTAGTGGGGAGCGGACGGTTGGCACAGCGGTCAGACACTGACAACAAGGCCGTCCTGTCAGACCTAGCGCCCGCACGGGATGGCCTATGTCCCCCACATGAGCAAAGCCACTTTGCACCCCCACATGGTTGGTCCACCACACCTCTAGGGAAACGCGTGATGTCTTGCATCTTCACTTAGGCCAACTCCAGCGCGTGCAGCTCAGACACGTGCTTGCCCATCCCCCTTTACCTCGAGCCCCTGTGCTAGCCAACCACGGCTACCTGTTTTGCGCATCCGGCGGCTAGATTTGGAGCGGATCCGGTCGGGCTTGAGCTCGCCCAGCTATGGGAGGCCGCGCCGCGCCATGGACTGGCCGGGCATCGGGCTGGAAGGCCCCGGCAAGGCCACAAGGCCGCATGCAGGTACTGACTCCTCCTCTAGCCGCTCGGATCTACACCGTCAGCAGTCGGCCGGTAGATACATGAATGGCGGTCGGCTGGGCTCGGTGCTGGCCCAAAATCTCATCGGCACACCGTTGCCACTCATTACGTGTGATGACTGCCCAAAGAAGGTCTTGTGCCATGTGTCTACAACACCGGAACATCCCGGATGGGTGTTCATCAAGTGCTCAACCGATGGGGTATGTGCTACTTTAGCTTCGGTTGTGCTCTCGGATTTGACTAGTTGTGCTAACTTAAAGTTTTATTGTGTAGAATGGATGCAAGTTTTGATATTGGGAAGAAGAGTACATCGATATATTGATAGAGTGCAATTTAGTAGATGTTCGTGCACTTTTAGCTAGCATAGAGGCTAGAGATGAGACTAGTGCACTTGTTGATAGAATAGAGGTTAGACATGAGACTAGATGCAAGGAAGCAACATCTACTTCTTTACATTTGAAGAAGAAAGAAGCACGCAAGATCGAGCCTCCGAAGATCAACAATCAATGCATCGAGAAGGCACTAATCCAACTTACAGGAGCAGTTATGGAAGTTGGGTATCTTCTAAAATGTATTCTTGTGGTTCTTGTTTTCTTTGGTCTTGCTTTTCTAGTCAAAATTTGGTGATGTATTTCCATGTACCAATAATCAATGATGAAAAAAAGATATGTGTTTGCAAAGAAAAATGTATGCGGACGGGATGCGGTCGGGATGCGTCCGCGCTTTGGGCTCATGGCCACCGCATCCGATAAATGGCCCGGACACGACCCCATTGCCCTATCCAAATGGATAGAACCCGGGTAAAATGGATGCCCGTTTGGGGTTGTGCGCTGGTGTTGGCCTTACAAGTGGGAGCGCAGTTGAGGAAAGGGACTATTGGCAAACCCCCACCTCGCCCATCGCGCGATGGATGAGTTAGAGAAACGAGGAGGTTGAAGAGATAGCTGTAGCACATACTCCAAGAAATATGGTGTCAGATGGAAATCGTGTTGGTGGCATGTGCCATACTCCTGGACGTGAATGCTTGTTCTGGCCCACGCCACCCTACTATATATCGAGGATTTGAGGTGTTGGTTACGTACAATGAACACATTAACATATGGCCCACCTCACACTGTGGCCCAATTTCCTAGAGTCTGTGCTAGGTTAAAACGTGTTCTTTGTGAGGGTGGATGGCTGGTCTCAAGTTTAAAACTTGTTTTATTATGTATGCGTAGACGTAGAGATAGTACAACAATTTTTAAAGTTTGAACCCAAACATCAGAATGCAATTTCTACAATTGATTCGACTCATCCGAGGACCTAGGATGATGGGATTCGCAGCTACAGTAAAAACACCCGCCCAACACGCGAAGCATGTGAAGCTAGTACAAATAGTAGTAGTACTCCACTATTGTTGATCGGACTCATCTGATAATCTGTTGCAATGCACGTACAATTATATATTTGGAAAATATGGTTTTGCCTCATCGCAGCACCCACTCTAAGAAGCGACTCGAAAGTCATTCATAAATTTAGTAAGTTTATCATAGGCATATCGTTTAGCATTACATACAAAAGGTCATCAACCCACAGTGACAACAAGGATACATTATAAATACTAAAGTTTCCATCACACAACAAATAACAAGCAATGAAATGAACTTCAAATCAACCAATCCTCAGCGTTTGAGACGCTTGCTTTGAACCAGAAGTGATTCTCTAGGAAAGGCCAGCTATTTTCAATCTTGAGACCAATGCAGGACTGATCATCCAGGCTGAAGCGGCCTATATCATGACACATATTGTGATAACCATGTTAGGGAACCATATCAATGTCTGAGTTCTATATACAGTTGCTTCTCATAAATGATAGTAACGTTGTGTCAACACCAGCTCGATCGCTGATACGTCTCCGTCGTATCTACTTTTCCAAACACTTTTTCCCTTGTTTTGGACTCTAACTTGCATCATTTGAATGGAACTAACCCATTCTGACGCTGTTTTTAGCAGAATTACCATGCTGTTATTTATGTGCAGAAACAAACGTTCTCGGAATGACCTGAAACTTTACGGAGCAACTTTTTGGAAAATATAAAAAATACCTGCAAAAGATGAAGGCCAGGGGGCCCACCACCTGTCCACAAGGGTGGGGGCGCGCCTGCCCACATAGGGCGCGCCCCCTACCTCGTGGGACCCCTGATGCCTCTCCGACTCCAACTCCAACTCCATATATTGTGTTTCGGGGAGAAAAAATCAGAGGGAAGAATTCATCGCGTTTTACAATACGGAGCCGCCGCCAAGCCCTAAAACCTCTCGGGAGGACTGGTCTGGAGTCCGTTCGGGGCTCCGGAGAGGGGAATCCGTCGCCATCGTCATCATCAACCATCCTCCATCACCAATTTCAAGATGCTCACCACCGTGCGTGAGTAATTCCATCGTAGGCTTGCTGGACGGTGATGGGTTGGATGAGATTCACCATGTAATCGAGTTAGTTTTGTTAGGGCTCGATCCCTAGTATCCACTATGTTCTGAGATTGATGTTGCTATGACTTTCCTATGCTTAATGCTTGTCACTCGGGCCCGAGTGCCATGATTTTAGATCTGAACCTATTATGTTTTCATCAATATATGAGTGTTCTTAATCCTATCTTGCAAGTCTATAGTCACCTATTATGTGTTATGATCCGTTAACCCCGAAGTGACAATAATCGGGATACTTATCGGTGATGACCGTAGTTTGAGGAGTTCATGTATTCACTATGTGTTAATGCTTTGTTCCGGTTCTCTATTAAAAGGAGGCCTTAATATCCCTTAGTTTCTGTAAGGACCCCGCTGCCATGGGAGGGTAGGACAAAAGATGTCATGCAAGTTCTTTTCCATAAGCACGTATGACTATGTTCGGAATACATGCCTACATTATATCAACGAACCGGAGCTAGTTCTGTGTCACCCTAGGTTATGACTGTTACATGATGAACCGCATCCTGCATAATTCTCCATCACCGATCCATTGCCTATGAGCTTTCCATATATTGTTCTTCGCTTATTTACTTTTCGGTTGCTATTGCTATCATCACTACAAAATACCAAAAACACTACTTTTACTATTGTTACCTTTTGTTGCCGTTACCACTACTATCATATTACTTTCCTACTAAATACTTTGTTGCAGATACTAAGTTCCCAGGTGTGGTTGAATTGACAACTCAGCTGCTAATACTTGAGAGTATTCTTTGGCTCCCCTTGTGTCGAATCAATAAATTTGGGTTGAATACTCTACCCTCGAAAACTGTTGCGATCCCCTATACTTGTGGGTTATCAAGACCATTTTCTGGCGCCATTGCCGGGGAGCATAGCTCTATTCTTTGAGTCACTTGGGATTTATATCTACTTATCATTATGAAGAACTTGAAAGATCCAAGAACCAAGATTTATCCCTCAACTACGAGGGGAGGTAGGGAACTGCCATCTAGTTGTGCACGTGATTCACCTTCTATTTTGGGTAAGCTTGCGACACCTATATCTGTTTCTGCTATTCGTTCTGATATGTCGCATGTTATTTATGATGCCACTTCTGCGATGCATGATACCGATGATGAAACTACTTCTATGCTTGATACTACTGTGCCACTTGGTAAATTTCTTGATGAACAAATTGCTAGGGCTAGAGAGATTGAAAATATTGAATCTGATAATACTGATGAAAGTGATGATGAAGAATCACTTGTTATTCCTGAGGGTTATGTTTTTCATTAAGAAGCTTCTTTAGCTATTTTAGCTTGCAAGGATAGAAACAAACTTAAGAGGTTATTAGCTAAATGGAATAAGTGTAAGTGCATCTAGTGCCACCCCTAGTTGGTTTTGGAGTATTGACGACAAACCTAGTTGAGGGACTAATGTGTTTGTGAGAATTGCAGGATAACACAGGTAGGAGTCCCTCATTGATTCGGTTTTACTACCAGAGATGACCCCTAAAAATGTATGCAGACATTGAAGTCAAAGGTGGTATATGAAGATATTCACATTGAAGACTATGACAAAACAAGACACGTTACGAAGCCTATGGAGATCGAAGACTTAGATCTTTCGTAGTTCTTTTTCTTTTGTGTTGAGTCATAGGAACCACCGTACTGTTAAGTGGGGTCCAGGAGAACCAGTCAGAATGACTGAAGTGATGCCTAAACCAAAAACCTATGTCTTCGAGTGAAGACAATGAGAGCGAATCTTGTCCAGAGCCGGACAAGTCAGCTTTGCTTGTAGCCCAAGTAAAGTTGCCATGAGAGTTTGAAATCTGACCGTTGAGACACGTGTCAGTTCCTTAGTGACCCAGGGTCATTTCGGACAAATCAGGTTGGGTTGCCAAGTGGCTATAAATAGCCCACCCCCTACAACCATAAACGGTTGGCTGCTCAGATTTTAGTGCACGGCTTTTGTCGTTTGAGAGCAACCCACCTCGAAACCTTTGAGAGAAAATTCCTAGCGAGGAGAAAGCCCTAACCACCCAGAGCCAGAGTAAATTGGGCATCACTTAAGTCTTCTTGACTGTGTGATCTGAAGACTTATTACACTTGAGGACTGTGCATCCCCAGACGGTTAGGCGTCGCGTTCAGAGCATCCAAGAGACATTGTGGATTGCTAGTGAACGAAGTCTGTGAAGGTTTGGGAGTCTACCTTGAAGACTTACCAGAGTGATTGGGCGAGGACTAAGTGACCTTAGCTCAAGGAGAATACGGTGAGGACTTGGTGTCCTGAACTGCGTGTTCGGGACTGGGTGTCCGGGACTGTGTGTCCTAAGGTTTAAATACCTAGCTGCTCCATCCAGATGTACAGTTGTCACAGCAACTGGAACTGGTCCAACACATCATTGTCTTCAACGAGTCACTGGTTTCATCTTCACTTCCTTTTACTTACTGATCACTCATTGTGAAGTCATTGCATGTCTGTTCTATCTTTTGTCTTCACAACGTGAGTGTATGATCTGTTTGGCTTCATAGTATCTTCCTACCTGATCCTAATTACACTACAGCTATTTGTCACTGTGCTTTCACTCTGTTGATACTTGACCATGGCTTGCCCAGTGTAGTCTAACTTCCGCTGCATAGTAATAGGCATATCTCTACTGTTTGTCTTCATAACTTCCATGTTTTGAAGACTTTCATAAAAATCGCCTATTCACCCCCCTCTAGTCGATATAACGCACTT
Organism: Triticum urartu; assembly: GCF_003073215.2. Taxonomy (NCBI): domain Eukaryota; kingdom Viridiplantae; phylum Streptophyta; class Magnoliopsida; order Poales; family Poaceae; genus Triticum; species Triticum urartu. The sequence goes on along the minus strand of NC_053022.1, from coordinate 74,102,990 downwards.
TCAATTGGTATCAGAGCATGGTGCTCCCTTGTTCTGTGTGATTCGGTTTAACCACCTGGAGTTTTAGCTATGTCGACTGTAGGGATAATTAAAGTCTCCGATGCGTGCCCCGTCTTTGATGGAACTGAATATCCCTACTGGAAGAATAAGATGCGTATGCATCTTGAAGCCATTGATGTCGACCTATGGTATGTCGTCGAGAACGGCGTTCCCAAGGCTAGAGAAGGTGTCACTGCTGCTGATGTCAAGAAATTCGTTCAACTGGACTCTACTGCCAAGAACATCATCTGTGGTCATCTGACTAAAGGACAGTATGGCCGTGTGAGTGCTTTGAAGACATCCAAGCTGGTCTGGGACTGGCTCTCCAAGGTCAATGAAGGCATCTCAACCCAGAGAGATCAAAGAATCAGTGTCCTTCGCAATCTCTTCAACCTCTTCAAGAGAAATGACAATGAGAATGTCCAGCACACATTTGACAGACTCGCAGACATCACAAATGAGCTTCAAGCCCTCGGCGCCACTGAGATTACCAAACACGAAGTCGTCAAAACACTGCTGAGATCACTTGATAGTTCGTTTGACATCCTAGCCCTGATGATTCAGGAACGTCCTGATTTCAAGACACTCGATCCATCTGACATACTTGAGAGGCTCAACACACATGAGTTTCAGCTTTCTGAGAAAAAGAGATATCTATGGTCCAAACTATGGGCGAACTCGTGCCTTGAAGGCAAAAGCTGTTTCCTCATCTGAAGAAGAATCTGACAGCAGTTCTGATGATCCTGAAGACATTGGAAAGGAACTCGCAATGCTAGTGAAGAAGTTCCAAAAATTCACCAAGAAGAAAGGCTTCAGAAAGTCTTCACGATCAAGCTCAAGGAATGATGAAGCTTCTGCTCATGACTACAAGAAGAAAACATGCCACAAGTGCAAGAAAACTGGACACTTCATCTATGAGTGTCCACAGTGGGACAATGAGAACAGAAATAAGAAGAAGAGAAAGGAATATGACTCTGACGACAAGAAGAAGAAGAAATACACAAAGTCTTCTTCCAAGTCTTCCTCAAAGTCTTCATCACACAAGAAGAGCTCATCTGGCAAGGCACGTGCGTTTGTTGGCAAGGAAATGGATTCAGAGGAGGAGTCCGCTTCTGAGGAGGCAGAGGTGGAGTCTAAGGAGGAGTCTGATTCTGGCATTGCAAGTCTGGCTACAGCATACGTCGCCAAGTCCATCTTCAACACTGAAGACAATGACTTCATCACCGACACCGATGCAAATGACAAGGACGACTCCGCTCCTACCTACTGCTTCATGGCACGCGGTGCCAAGGTAAACACATGCACTACTCGCTATCAAACATCCAGTGACGATGACTCTGATTGTGATTCAAAACCCAGCTACAAAACACTTGCTAAAATTGCAACTGAACAACAAAAGGCCATGGAACATATTCAAAAAATGTTAGACAGAAGCGATGATCTGTTAGGTGCTGAAATGACTCGATCTGAATCCTTAATTGAAGACATAAAAAATCTTCACGTTAAGTATCAGGAACTTGAAGATCGTCTTGATACTCTCTCAACAACTCATGAAAAGCTTTCCTATGATTATCTTCAAAGGAAGCAAGAACTTGAGAAATTGAGAGCGGCTCATGAAGATCTTCAAAAGGAAAATGAGTCACTTCACGCCAAACAGATTAGTTCCATTCAGGAAGGATTTGAACCACCATGTCTTAAATGCATTGAGCGTGATAATGCTACTTCTGTTGCTGAATGTTCCACTGCTACTGTTGTTGCAATATCTTCAACTATTGATGTGGTAACTAACCCCTCTGCTGAGGATAACACTGCTATTGCTGATGAGAATGCTAGGTTGAAGACATTGCTTGAAACAGGGATGTACAAAAGTCTTAAAGGACATCAGACATTATGTGATGTCCTCAAGAAGCAGATTCTGAACCGAAATCCTAGGAAAGAGGGTGTTGGGTTCGTAAGGAAAATAAATGCAGATGGCTCTTACTGGAAACCTGAGAAGTACCCCAAAACCAAGTGGGTTGCTGCAAAGGAACCTTCAGCAGATCCATCCAATTTATCTAGCTTCACTTGTGCTAACCCCATTATCATTGATGAATCCTTTTATGCAAACTATATACTGTTTAAGAATCAGAATGGTGAAGTGTTTGCCAGGTACATTGGTACTAACTGCAGGAATGGACCGCCTATGAAGAATATCTGGGTTCCGAAAAAGTGTCTGGAAAATCTTCCTGTGAATGTCTTCATGACACCTCACTTGAAGAAGACAAACCTCAAACCAAAAGCTTCAAATGGTCCAAAGGCTTCATACAAACAGAGGACTCACCTGAGTCACACTAACGCAAATGTTTTGCAGGGAAACCATACTCAGGCATATGAATATGAGAGTGGTTCATCAAACCGTCATCTTCATATGACCAAAAATTATTCTGCTTATTCTTATGAGTACTATTGTCCACCTGCAAGACTGTTTACTAAGGCTTCAAAGCCAAAATTATCAGATGCTGCACTTAGACTTATTGCTTCTAAGCCACCCTTAAAGATGTGGGTGGTTAAGAAGGCTTAACTCTCTTTTGCAGGGAAAGGTCTCCAGCAGAAAACCAAAATCTTCTGACGCTATTGCTGGGGACCTTAAAAATCTTGTAGGGCGCAAGATAAAATGCCCAAATGGCATCATTATGTACTTCATTCCTGAATCGCATGCTACTCTCCCTATTAGTCCTAATCTGGATCTAAGTTTTCATAACCCACTGGTTCGTCAAATGTTTTTGCTTCACAATTCTCTTCTTGAAGCCTATCCCCCTAACTGTACTGTAGGGTACAACACCAGCATCTTCAAAGTCTTCAGAATGGATTATTGACAGTGGGTGTACAAATCACATGACTGGCAAAAGAAGCCTTCTTATGGACTCAACCTTACGTCCATCCGACAAGAGCCACATCACATTCTCTGACACAGGTAAAAGTAAGGTATTGGGTCTAGGTAGAGTTGCAATCCCAAAGGATCAACACATGGATAAAGTCATGCTTGTTGAATCCCTTGGCTTCAACTTAATGTCTGTCTCAATGCTTTGTGATTTGAACATGATCGTAATGTTTGGAAAATATCGTTGCCTTGTACTAATGGAGTCTGACAAGTCTCTAGTGTTTGAAGGGTATCGAAAAGATGATCTGTACATGGTAGATTTCTCAGCAGGGCCACAACTTGCAGTATGTCTTCTTGGAAAAGCTTCAGAATGCTGGCTTTGGCATCGGAGGCTTGGGCATGCTGGCATGAGGAACCTCCACACCCTTGCGAAGAAGATGCACGTCATAGGCATCGAGGGCGTCAAGTTCAAGAAAGATCACTTATGCGGTGCCTGTGAAGCAGGGAAGATGACGAGGGCAAAACATCCCTCGAAGACAATCATGACCACTACTCGACCCTTCAAACTGCTTCACATGGATCTTTTTGGTCCCACTCACTACTCAACTTTTACTACTACTGCTTGCCTCTATGGCTTCGTTATTGTTGATGATTATTCTAGATATACTTGGGTACACATAATTCTTTACAAGACTGAAGTGCAGGATGTCTTCAGAGGCTTCGCCAATCGTGCTATGAACAATTTTGGCGCCAAGATAAAGCACATCAGAAGTGACAATGGCACTGAATTCAAGAACACTGGCCTTGATACATATCTTGATACCTTGGGCATCACACATGAATTAGTAGCTCCGTACACGCCACAGCAGAATGGCATCGTCGAACGCAAGAATAGAACACTCATTGAGATGGCCAGAACGATGCTAGATGAATACAAGACTCCAAGAAAATTCTGGACTGAAGCCATTGACACTGCATGCCATACAATCAATCGTGTTTATCTTCACAAGCTTCTGAACAAGACATCTTATGAACTCCTAACTGGCAAAAAGCCAAATGTCAGTTACTTCAGAGTATTTGGCGCAAGGTGCTGGATCAAGGACCCACACCACACCTCAAAATTCGCACCAAAAGCACATGAGGGTTTTATGCTTGGATATGGAAAGGATTCGCACTCCTACAGAGTCTTCAATCTCTTTCATTACAAAGTGGTTGAAACAGTGGATGTGCGGTTTGATGAGACAAATGGTTCACAAAGAGAGCAACTACCAAATGTGCTAGATGAAATTCCAGCTAGTGAATCAATCAAGCTAATGGGAACTGGAGAGATTATACCTTCTGAAGCTCATCCTGAAGAAGAACTTATCATCTCAGCACCTGATCAACATGAAGACAATGCTCAGCCTGAAGATATTCCTCCCAACAACAACACAGATCAGCAAGAGCAAAGTCTACGCCCTGTACATCCTCGTGTTGCCAATGAAGTGCAGATTGACAGAATAATTGACAGCATCAATGCACCTGGTCCACTCACTCGTTCAAGGGCAACTCAGCTGGCAAATTTCTGTGGGCACTTCGCATTCGTCTCAATTGTAGAACCCAAGAAAGTTGAAGAAGCTTTCATGGAACCTGAATGGATTCAAGCTATGCAAGAAGAGCTTCAACAGTTTGAGCTGAATAATGTATGGGAACTGGTTAAGCGTCCTGATCCACGGAAGCACAACATAATAGGCACCAAATGGATATATCACAACAAGCAAGATGAGCATGGTCAAGTTGTCAGAAACAAAGCTCGTCTCGTTGCTCAAGGATATACTCAAGTGGAAGGCATTGACTATAATGAAACATTTTCTCCTGTGGCTAGGCTTGAAGCCATACGCATACTGCTGGCCTATGCAAATCATCATAACATACTTCTATATCAAATGGATGTGAAGAGTGCTTTTCTCAATGGCAAGATTGAAGAAGAAGTGTATGTTGCACAACCGCCTGGCTTTGAAAATCCAAAACATCTTGACATGGTATACAAACTCAACAAGGCACTGTATGGCCTCAAACAAGCCCCTAGGGCCTGGTGTGACACACTCAAATACTTCCTGAAGAGCGCTTCATACCTGGTTCCCTAGATCCCACTCTTTTCATGAAGACATATGATGGTGAACTGTTTGTGTGCCAAATATATGTGGATGACATTATCTTCGGCTGCACCAATCAGAAGTACAGTGAAGAGTTTGGATATATGATGCAAGAGCAATATCAGATGTCCATGATGGGGGAGTTGAAGTTCTTCCTTGGTCTTCAAATACGACAACAACGCAATGGCATCTTCATATCTCAAGAGAAGTATCTCAAAGATTGCCTGAAGAAGTTCGGTATGCAAGACTGCAAAGGCTTCACAACACCAATGCCAGCCAAACATCATCTGGGTCCTGACGACAATGGTAAAGAGTTCGATCAAAAGGTATACCGCTCCATGATTGGTTCTTTACTTTATCTATGTGCATCTAGGCCAGATATTATGCTTAGTGTTTGCATGTGTGCTCGATTTCAAGCGGCACCAAAGGAGTCGCATCACTTAGCTGTGAAGCGAATTCTTCGATATTTGGCTCACACCCCAACTCTAGGATTATGGTATCCAAAGGGCTCAGAGTTTGATTTGGTTGGATTCTCGGATGCTGATTATGCTGGTGACAAAGTTGATCGCAAGTCTACATCAGGCACATGTCACTTTCTGGGACGATCACTTGTATGTTGGTCTTCAAAGAAGCAGAACTGTGTATCTCTCTCCACTGCTGAATCTGAATACATTGCTGCTGGATCTTGCTGCGCTCAGCTTCTGTGGATGAAGCAAACACTCAAGGACTATGGCATTCATCTGAAGCAAGTGCCACTTTACTGCGACAATGAAAGCGCCATCAAGATTGCCAACAACCCAGTTCAGCACTCGAAGACAAAGCACATTGAAATTCGTCATCACTTTCTCAGAGATCATGTTGTGAAGGAAGACATTGATATCATGCACGTCAACACTGAAGAGCAATTGGCAGATATCTTCACCAAGCCCTTGGATGAGAAGAGGTTTTGCAAGTTACGGTGTGAGCTAAATATCCTGGAATCCTCAAATGTCCTGTGATCAGGCACACATCCTAACACTTATGCATATGATGACTTAGATGTGCAACACACAAAGTAAAGTATATCTTCAATCAATGAAGACATACATTCTAAGTGTGAATACATTAATGTGGAATTTGACTTCGGAGCGCCACGATAATTGTGCGCCGTGTTTGGGTCTAATACTTCCTATACGGTGGGTAACGCCACCACCAAACGTTCTATTTTGAAGTGTTTCACTCATGGCGTTACCTTGCAATGTCTTCACATTTGGTTTGGCTTCGAACATGTCTTCATGATTATCTTCACTACGTTGATTATATAGATATATATATATACTAGTGTTTTGTCCTCTACAGCATTCACTTATAGCTATGTCTTCTTGTTTGAATCTTTTGAACTAAGTGAATGTGATCGGACCCTAACCTCTCTATGCTTTCTATCTCAAACTCTATCTCTCCAAGTCATATGCATTCTATTGAAACCGTCGAATGTCTTCACTGCGTTCTTGTCAGCAGAAGATATAGAGACAACCATAAAGTCCATGTTCAATGCTCATTCCTCCACATAAAATCCGGAGAAGCAGGAACGACCGCCCGACAATCCAGGCGTGCGTGGGACGTGGAACAAACCCCAAACTTCCGCAAACTGGCCACGCGTTCCTTAGATGCGAATCGCCAGGGGCACCTGTGTAACAGCACAGTGCCGCCCCTGTGCCTATAAATACACACTCACTGCGGTAACTATCTCTTCTTCCACCCTTGCACGAACCCTAGCGCCACCGCTAGCTCTCGACGACACCGGCGACGAAGCGCTTCGCTGCCGCAACCTCTCCGACGCCGTCTTCACGCCGACCGCGGACATCGTCCTCTCCGCCGTCGCTGTAGGTCTCCTCCGTCGCCAAGTTAGGGCACGGACGAGTGAACTGCTCGGCCTCATCTCTCGCTCCGTCTAGCAGTTCTCAGTGTGGTAAATAAAACTGCCTTTTTACAGCACCATTGATCCTATTGATCTGTCACTTGCTACCACAAGAAGTTTCTGTTCACACAAGCTAGATTTCTCTCAAACTGCATCTCATAACATGCCTAGTATATTCACTTGTGCTTCACAAAGTAGTTAGATTCCTCACTTGTACTGATCTGTGGATTCGTACAAATATGGAACCAACTTCTTATCTATGAGTGAATGTCTTCGCACGATGAGGTCAATGTCTTCTAAACTGATTTATCTTCAAAATCTTCTGAGAATGCATATGACCTCTTCCCCTTCCCTCGCACCTTAATGCTGTCACAGGTACATGTCCGTGGGAGAATCCTTTGGTTCTCATAGTCTGCATTCATTTGCAGAATTCCTACAGCATCACATAAATTCTCCTGAAGCCAGTTCCTGTTGGTCCAGCAAGAGAAAGCCTTTGAAGCCTTTGAAAGTTTTGAAGCCTTTCAAGTTAAAGTTTATGGCTTCAGAAGCAGCAGCAAGGAAGGGGGGCAGACAGCGACGTGGAGGAACATCCAAAGATCTGCCTGATGACCTGGCAGAAATGTATAAAACAGATCCTGAAGAGAATTATGGGCAGCGCAAGACCCGAATCCAATGGATTCGACGCTATTGGGCAGAACAATGGTTCAAATACCGCTTCACAACCCAAGAGTATGCTGAGAAAAGTGCCATCAAAAGACCGTGGGGAGACATCTTATACAAGGACCTTGTACCCAGGTCTAGAGATGAAGCTATTGCCCAAAGCTTCTATCCATGCATGGTCCGTGGGCCACAGCCTGATGATGCACATCCGTCGTCACTACTCTGGTGTCGTGACGACAATCTGTTCAAGCGCAACTTCCAGTTTGCCCAACAATCAGCGAAGCAGAACAAGAAGAAATTTGGGTTAGACTTCAACCCTGGTCCCTCAGCACCAAGGGCAGATGGCACACGCGACGCAGAACCCAATATCATCGGTCCGTATGCCAACCTTGAGGGCCTCATCACCCGCATCTTAGTCCAAGGGACTGCTGTGAATGACCCTCCAGCTGACTCTGAGTCTGATGAAGCTCCTGCTGTACCGAAGCCAAAGCAGTCGAAGAAGCAAAAAGCTTCAAAGCCGGCCCCTTCACCAAAAATCTCAAGGGCGAAGCCATTGGCAACTACACCTCCTGAAGACAGTGTGCAGTCTGAAGACGTATCCCGCGTCTCCAAGCCTCAGAAGGCCAAGATGCCTCAGCCACACACCGGCAAAGAGCTCACAGCTGCTGCCATTCTGCGCAGCGAAGCCATTGATCTATCAAGTGATGAAGATCTTGGAGATGACACTCTCGAGCAGCTCATCAAGAGCAAAGAAGAAGCTGAAATCTTCAACAATTTGCCTCTCTTTGATGTCGCCATCATACACAACTTCATCGACGAATGGTTTGCCACAGCAAACATCAGCTTCGAAGATCTGCAGCTGCCCGTTGGCCTCAGCATCGCCTTCCAAGGCGCTATTGCTTCAGAACTTGCAATTGCCCAGCGCATTTTTGAACTGAAGCAGAAAATTGATCATGAAAAGGCTCAGTTCAAGAAGAATATGGCCAAGCTCGGCGTGCAAGAAGTGAAGAGCTTCAAGACCATGTTGCATGAGCTAAAGGAAAACTTTCTGAAGAAGCATGCGGAAGCTCAGGGTTCACGTGAGCGGATGAAGTCTCTGGCTGAAAGATGTGTGCAAGCCTACAATGAGGCTGAGAAGTGCAAGGCACTTGGGCGTCCTGGCATCGACCCCAAGATGGCCGCGAAGAAGAAGAAGAAGCCTGCTATGGCTGAACCAGAGGCACCAAGGCAAGAAGCAGTTCCTCTTGTCTTCCCAACTGCAACAACTGGCTCGAAGCCAAAGAGCCGGTCAACAGCTTCAGAGCTCAAGAAGACAAGAACTGCTAAGGCTGAAGCCAGGAAGAGGAAAAGCTCTGAAGCCTCTCCTACTGCCCCCAGCAAGAAAAAGAGAAAGACCAAGAAATCTCTGGCTGCTCCCACAGAGCCCTTGATAGTTGAACCTATTTCTATGGTTCACCCTAACGCAGAACGACAACTGACAGTTCATGAGCCTGCTTCCACAGAGGCTCCTGAAGCTGAAGACATACCAGCAGCCGACCCCATCGCTGCTGAAGACATTGGTCATCAGGACAATGTACAAGATGATGCAGCCCTTCCTCAGTATGAACACAGCGAACTCATCAGCATTGGTCGTCCTCTGACGCCAATTGCACAAGATGCGTCATGGGCGGATCGCCCTCAAGAGGAAGAAGACATTCCGGCTGCATCAGTCACAGAAGAAGCACCACAAGAGCCCACTCCTATGCTCCACCAAGAAGCAGTTCTCCAGGAGAACGTGCTTATGACTGACCCTCCAGCTAGTCAAGCGGAGGCTGAAAATATTGAGGCTGCCACAACCAACACTGAAGCCAATGTGGAGCCCTCCCCACCAAAAGCTTCAGAAGACAGCGAAGCTACTGATCCAGATACTTCTGTTCCTGAGTCTGCTGCAGGTCCTCAATTTGATTACCATGTTGAGCACAGGCCTCAGGTCCAGAAGCCAATACCCAGACTGCCAAGGTTCCCAGGTCCTGCATCAGCACCTGGCTCCTTCAACATCAATGGCTTCAGGGCAGATAATACTTTCTTCAATAGCTCCAAGAACCCCTATTCAAGGGAAAGGATTTCATCAGATAGGTTCTGGACCTATCCTCAGCGCAGCTACTATTCATGCATCCTATACAACCAAGGTCGCATCTTCCCGCACAAGCGCCTTGATGTTGAAGCCATTGCTGGTCTGCCCTGTTTAGAGGAAGCATTGGATTGCTTCAAGCAAGTGGGTCTGCTGCAGTTTGTAACTGATGAAGAGCACTGGAATGAAGAGCTTCTGCTGCAATTCTATGCCACCCTCCACATCAAAGGATACAACAGAGATCCGAAGACTTGGGCCCTGGAGTGGATGACCGGCAATGTCCATCACGAAAGCCAATGCATTTGATATCATTGAGCTCACCGGCCTGCCCACTCCTGGCGAACTCTTCGAGGAAGGTTGTCCACTACACACTGAAGCTCTTGAGAGCATATTCTAAAGGCCTGAACCAAATATTAGTCAGATGCTCTCCATGATGAAGCCATTGCCCCACGATGCTCCTTATCCAATAGAGTTCTTTGTTGAAGACTTTGAGTACCTGCCGAGAACCATCTATCACATTATCCGGCGGACTCTCTGGCCTATCAAAGGGCACTCTCCAAATGCCAAGATCGAGGGTGCAATGAAGACTCTGATATTCTGTATCCTTCATGGCAAATGCTTCAACACACAGGACTTCTTCATACGCCAACTTGCTGCATCAGGCTTAGATTTACTTGGTTTGAAGTTCTATGCTCCTTGGGTAATGAGACTGGTCAAGCTTCACTCTGCAATCTCATATCAGCCCTCAGCCCGCAACCATCGGATCTTCTTGCCAGATGTGGATACCTCTGCTGAAGCTATATATCCTGAGCCTACCAAGCAACCTCTGAGTCTTCAGAATGCAGAACACCAGAGCTTCACTCAAAACGTTGATGGTGTTGAAGCCATCTCCAGGGTGTATCCTTTGGCTGGCACTACACGTGCACCACACCCTGCTTCAACTGAAGCCACTAACAGTGCAACTGCTTCAAGAACCAAGAAGCGCGCTCGTGTTCTCAATGACCAAGAGCTTCTTGTGGCCCTTCATCAAAAACAAGATAGGCATCATGACTGGCTAAAGCGTCAGATGAAAAGCCTCTTGGTGGATGTTAATCGTCTTCGAAATCTTGCCACCAAGAATGCTTTCATTACCCATGAAACCTGTCGTCGTACATGGAAAGGGCTATCAATGATGTGTACTGAAGCTGAACTTGAAGAGGATGGCTTCACTGAGCGATTCAAGTTTGACACCACACCACCTAGAAGGGCTGTGATGCGAAGCACACCATCACTTGAAGACTCTGAGTTTTCTTCATCTGCTGCCACAGTCACTGCCAGAATCATTGTTGAAGAAGACGATGCTACCTCACCGCCACCTGCTTCAGCACCTCCAAGCTCTTCTGCACCGCCAGACAACACCAACAACCTTGCTACTTCATCTACTCCTCATGGGAACGAGTAGAGGCTCTATGTCTTCAAACCTTTTTGGTCATTACTGAAAAAAGGGGGAGAAGCATATGAGATTGATAGTCTTCAAGCGGGTTCATATGGACGGGTGCATTATATTTTGCTTCGTGCTTACAACTCTCGTTTTTTCGCTACATTTGATTCTTATGAGTTGTAACACTTAAACCAGATGGTCGTCTGCTACTTGTTTGCCACCCTGTTTTGCGAAGATAAATTCCGCATGTGCGACGATAAATTCCACACTTATCTCATTCTGTAGACGCCCATTTTCCATTATGCATGTCATTATCTTCATATACTTTCACATGCATAGTGGATTGTCATCATAAGCTGAAGTGGATCTCCACAAGTACAACCTGCCATGTGCATTTGCATTCCAAAAGCAAATTAACTTATATGCACATCTTCAGGGGGAGCCCTTGCAACTTATGAAGACAATTCCTTATCCTTTACAATTTCACAGACTATATTCCCCGTTGAAAATTTTAACTAGTTTGTCATCAATCACCAAAAAGGGGGAGATTGTAAGTGCATCTAGTGCCACCCCTAGTTGGTTTTGGAGTATTGACGACAAACCTAGTTGAGGGACTAATGTGTTTGTGAGAATTGCAGGATAACACAGGTAGGAGTCCCTCATTGATTCGGTTTTACTACCAGAGATGACCCCTAAAAATGTATGCAGACATTGAAGTCAAAGGTGGTATATGAAGATATTCACATTGAAGACTATGACAAAACAAGACACGTTACGAAGCCGATGGAGATCGAAGACTTAGATCTTTCGTAGTTCTTTTTCTTTTGTGTTGAGTCATAGGAACCACCGTACTGTTAAGTGGGGTCCAGGAGAACCAGTCAGAATGACTGAAGTGATGCCTAAACCAAAAACCTATGTCTTCGAGTGAAGACAATGAGAGCGAATCTTGTCCAGAGCCGGACAAGTCAGCTTTGCTTGTAGCCCAAGTAAAGTTGCCATGAGAGTTTGAAATCTGACCATTGAGACACGTGTCAGTTCCTTAGTGACCCAGGGTCATTTCGGACAAATCAGGTCGGGTTGCCAAGTGGCTATAAATAGCCCACCCCCTACAACCATAAACGGTTGGCTGCTCAGATTTCAGTGCACGGCTTTTGTCGTTTGAGAGCAACCCACCTCGAAGCCTTTGAGAGAAAATTCCTAGCGAGGAGAAATCCCTAACCACCCAGAGCCAGAGTAAATTGGGCATCACTTAAGTCTTCTTGTCTGTGTGATCTGAAGACTTATTACACTTGAGGACTGTGCATCCCCAGACGGTTAGGCGTCGCGTTCAGAGCATCCAAGAGACATTGTGGATTGCCAGTGAACGAAGTCTGTGAAGGTTTGGGAGTCTACCTTGAAGACTTACCAGAGTGATTGGGTGAGGACTAAGTGACCTTAGCTCAAGGAGAATACGGTGAGGACTTGGTGTCCTGAGCTGCGTGTTCAGGACTGGGTGTCCGGGACTGTGTGTCCTAAGGTTTAAATACCTAGCCGCTCCAACCAGACGTACAGTTGTCACAGCAACTGGAACTGGTCCAACACATCATTGTCTTCAACGAGTCACTAGTTTCATCTTCACTTCCTTTTACTTACTGATCAGTCATTGTGAAGTCATTGCATGTCTGTTCTATCTTTTGTCTTCACAACGTGAGTGTATGATCTGTTTGGCTTCATAGTATCTTCCTACCTGATCCTAATTACACTACAACTATTTGTCACTGTGCTTTCACTCTGTTGATACTTGACCATGGCTTGCCCAGTGTAGTCTAACTTCCGCTGCATAGTAATAGGCATATCTTTACTGTTTGTCTTCATAACTTCCATGTTTTGAAGACTTTCATAAAAATCGCCTATTCACCCCCCCTCTAGTCGATATAACGCACTTTCAATAAGCAATCTCTAAATGCTAGAATGAAACCTGACCCTGCTTTTGCTACTTCACCTATCTGTGTTACCGATAAGGATTATGAATTCTCTATTGATCCTGATATAATTACTTTGGTTGAATCTGATCCTTTCCATGGCTATGAATCTGAAACTGTTGTGGCACATCTTACTAAATTAAATGATATAGCTACCCTGTTTACTAAAGATGAGAGAACTCGCTACTTTTATATCCTTAAAATATTTCCGTTCTCATTAAAGGGTGATGCTAAGATATGGTTTAATTATCTTGATCCTGGTTGTGTGCGTAGTCCCCAGGATATGATTTATTACTTCTCTGCTAAATATTTCCCTGCTCATAAGAAACAAGCTGCTTTAAGGGATATATATATAATTTTGTGCAGATTGAAGAAGAGAATCTCCCACAAGCTTGGGGGAGGCTTCTCCAATTACTTAATGCTTTGCCTAGTCATCCTCTTAAGAAAAATGAAATACTTGATATCTTTTATAATGGACTAACTGATGCCTCCAGAGATTACCTGGATAGTTGTGCTGGTTCAGTTTTCAGGGAAAGAACACCGGATGAAGCTGAAATTCTATTGAATAATATGTTGACAAATGAAAATAATTGGACACCTCCGGAGCCAATTCCTGAGCCTATTCCTAAACCAACTCCGAAAAAGAGGGGTATTCTATTTCACAGTCCTGAAGATATGTAAGAGGCAAAGAAATCTATGAAAGAAAAAGGTATTAAAGCTGAAGATGTTAAGAATTTACCTCCTATTAAAGAAATACACGGTCTTAATTTACCGCCTGTTGAAGAAACATATGATCTTAATCCTTTACCTATTGACAAAACTCATGGTCTTGATAACCCGACACAGGTAGTAAAGGTAAATTCTCTCTACATATATGATAAAGTTGTAATCCCATTTACTAAGTTTGCTAGCCCATGCTTCGATGAGTTTGATAAATTTATGGATAAGCAAGAAGATTTTAATGCTTATTTTGGTAGACGATTGAAATACAATTCAAATATGCTAGAACATGGGTGATTATATGGCTAATGTCAAAGGTGAACTTAAACTTATTAGTAAACATGCTTCTATGGTTACCACTCAAGTAGAACAAGTACTTAAAGATCAAAATGATTTGCTCAATGAATTGAATAGTAAGGATAATGATAATGCTGTTCGAGTTATGACTAGAGGTGGTAAAATGACTCAGGAACCTTTGTATCCTTAAGGCCATCCTAAGAGAATTGAGCAAGATTCTCAGAGAAATAATATAGATGCACCTAGGCCTTCTAAAAGGAAGAAAAAGAAAAATGATAGGATTTTGCATGCTTCTAGTGAACCTATTACTGAAACACCTGAGAACCCAAATGATATTTCTATTTCTGAAGCTGAAACACAATCTGGTAATGAACATGAAACTAGTGATAATGTTAATGATAATGTTCATAATGAAGCTCAACCTAGTAATGATAATGATATATAAATTGAACCTGCTGTTGATCTTGATAACACACAATCAAAGAATCAACGTTATGATAAGAAAGACTTTGTTGCTAGGAAACACGGTAAAGAAAGAGAACCATGGGTTCAGAAACCCATGCCTTTTCGTCCCAAATCATCCAATAAAAAGGATGATGATGATTTTGAGCGCTTTGCTGAAATGATTAGACCTATCTTTTTGCGTATGTGATTAACTGATATGCTTAAAATGAATCCTTATGCTAAGTACATGAAAGAAATTGTTACAAATAAAAGAAAGATACCGGAAGCTCAAATTTCCACCATGCTTGCTAATTATACTTTTAAGGGTGGAATACCAAAGAAACTTGGAGATCCAGGAGTACCCACTATACCATGCTCTATTAAAAGAAACTATGTTAAAACTGCTTTATGTGATCTTGGAGCCGGTGTTAGTGTTATGCCTCTCTCTTTATATTGTAGACTTGATTTGAATAAGTTGACACCTACTGAAATATCTTTGCAAATGGCTGATAAATCAACTGCTATACCTGTCGGTATTTGTGAGGATGTGCTTGTTGTAGTTGCAAACGTTACTATTTTAACGGACTTTGTTATTCTTGATATTCCTGAGGACGATAGTATGTCTATTATTCTTGGAAGACCCTTTTTGAATACTGCAGGGGCTGTTATTGATTACACTAAAGGCAATGTCACTTTTCATGTTAATGGTAATGAGCATACGGTACACTTTCCGAGGAAACAACCTCAAGTCCACAGTATCAATTCTATTAGAAAAATTCCATCGATTATATTTGGAGGTTTTGAATTTCCTCTTCCTACTGTCAAGAAGAAATATGATATTCTTATTATTGAGGACGTGCATATCCCCGTTGAGGTAACATAGTGTAATTAAAAATTTCTCCGGTTCCATGTTATTCGGAATGAGTTCGTTAACAAGACTTGATCAACCTTGTTAGTGGATTCCTTTTGATGAGCATGAGATGGATGAAACTAGAAAGCACAACCTTCTGTACCCCACTTTTACTTTTTGTTATTTATATTAAATAAAACAAAAATAAATATTTTTCTGTCTGTTATCTGATTATCCGTGCAATATAAAAATACCCCGAAAATAAAAGTTATCCAAATGCCCTGAAATTTAAATATGATTTTTTCTATAATATTTGAGAATATTTGGCACTGAGAACACAGCAGGGGGTCAACCACCTGCCCACGAGGGTGCAGGGCGCGCCCTACCCCCCTGGGCGCGCCCCCTGCCTCGTGGGCCCACGGTGGCCCTACTACACTTATCCTTTCACCCACACACTCCTTCTTCCTCCCCCAAACACAAATAACCAGCTCAAACCCGAGCCTAAGCTCGTTTTGCTGCCATTTTCGATCTCCTTGCTCAAAGCACCTCTCACAAAACTGCTTGGGGAGATTGTTCCTTGGTATATGACTCCTCCATTGTTCCAATTAGTTTTTGTTCTAGTGCTTTATTCATTGCAAATTTTTGCTGCTTAGGTGAACCTGTTCTTGAGCTTGCATGTCAAATTTATATGGTCAAAAGTAGTTTTGATGCATGATATAGGCTCTAGGCACTTGTAGGAGTAGTTCCTATCAATATTATTGAGCTTGGTTTACTTTTATTTTGAAGTTACTAAATTTTTTTAGAATTTTTCATTGGAAGAAAAATGCTTAGGAAAATGTTCCAAGGTGGTTCCTCAAGGAAGCAAGGACCCAGGCTTGAAATGCATGATGCTGATGAAGAGCCACCAAGAGACGCTCCAGTGCGTCCTTGTGAGTAGCCTTCTGAAAATTTTATGGATCGAGCAGGAATTAAAGAAGAATTCAACGCATATTTGTGTAACACCGATCTTGTGAGCTTCGAGGAAGATAAGTGCAGTCAGTATCACAACCTCACCAGTACCTTTGTGAGGAGGTTTGAATTTTCAACTTCACGTAATTCTCCAACTGTCCTGTTTGATCTTTATGAAAATTCTTATACTATGGACTTAGAGGACTTTACCACTGCTTGCAAACTTCCACAATGGGGTAGTATAAGGGATCCTCGCAAATCTGAATTTAGAGATTTTCTTGCTAGTATAACTATGGGAGAATCTAGAGATATAACACAAGCTACCATAGGGAGCATTCACTTTCCAGCTATACATTATTTTGCTCTCTTCATAGGTAGATGCATTAATGGTAAAGATGAGGCATGTCACATGTGTGTCCCTGATCTCAGTATTCTTAGGAGTGCTGTGTTAGGAGATAAATCTTATAATTTGGGAGCTATTGTTGCACGTAGGTTGCATCTTAATAGATTTAATGGAGATTTCTTTGGAGGAATTTATGCAACCCGCATAGCTAATTTTCTTGGTATAGCCATACGCAAAGATGACATTGAATTACCTCCTACTTACCTAGACTTTAATGCTATGGTTCACCACTAGTTTGTCAAGAGGAATGAATCACCTCTCCAGTATCGATTAATCTTTGACAGACGTCGTGCTATCCATATTACTCTCCCTACTCCTGCCTTCTTTGATCATCAGGCAAAAGGAAGATACATTATTACCAGAGAGGAGGCAGATGAGTACGAGAGGAGAGCGGAGGCCGCTCATCGCCACGCTGCCGCTCAGCAGGCGATAGCCGCTGCATCGCAGTACGACCCCAGTTGCTATTATGGATACCCGCCAGGCCAGCCGTGGCCATAGACCAACTTAGGCCAAAAGCCTATGCTTGGGGGAGTACGTATTTCCCACCAACATTACATTTATGTTCACACACTCATTGCCAGATGTCGGTGATCATACTTTTTCATTGTATCATCCATGCTAGTTTAATTTTCCTTTTTATGCCTTCTTCTTGTGTGTTTAATTAACCTTAAGAAAAACCAAAAAATCAGTTGTAGTTTTTAGTTAGTTTAATTTCCATGCTTGTAGTAATAATTAAAAAGAAAACCCAAAAAGATTTCATGTTCTTCTTTTGCTTGTTGGGAGCTCTCCCGTGTAAATAGTTTTATTTCTTTTCTTTTCTTTGGGGGTCGATAGGAGAAGACCATAATTAAATTGTTGAAGTGGCTCTTATATGCATAATTGTTGATCTGACAAAAGAGCCCATATTGCCTTGTCTTCTCCTGTTTATTGCATGCTTGCAGATTCCAGCTTAGTCCAATGCACATGCACTATTATTATTATTCACATCGTCCGGTCGTGCAAGTGAAAGGCAATTATGATGATATATGATGGACTGACTGAGATTGGAAAAGCTGGTATGAACTCGACCTCTTTTGTTTTTGTAAATATGATTAGTTCATCATTCCTGATTCAGCCTATTATGAATAAACATGTTTGCAATGACAACTAGAGATCATAGTTTCTTGTGCCATGCTTGATTAGCTAGGAGCTTATAATGGTTTACCTTGCGTTCCAACATGCTATTAAAATGGTTGTGATGTGGTATGATAGGGTGGTATCCTCCTCTGAATGATTTAAGTGACTTGACTTGGTGCATGTTCATGCATGTAGTTGAAACAAAATCAACATAGCCTTCACGATATTTATGTTCATGGTGGATTATATCCTACTCATGCTTGCATTCGGTGTTGATTAATTTTAATGCATGTTCATGACTGTTGTCGCTCTCTAGCTGGTCGCTTCCCAGTCTTTTGCTAGCCTTCACCTGTACTAAGCGGGAATACTGCTTGTGCATCCAATCCCTTAAACCCCAAAGTTATTCCACATGAGTCCACTATACCTACCTATATACGGTATCTACCTACCGTTCCAAGTAAATTTGTATGTGCCAAACTCTAAACCTTCAAATAAATATCATGTTTTGTATGCTCAAATAGCTCATGTATCAAATAGGGCTGTCTATATCTTCCATGTTAGGCGGGTTATTCTCAAGAGGAGTGGACTCCACTCCTCACTCACGAGATAAATGGATGGTCACTGGGATGCCCAGTCCCATGCTTTATGCAAACTAAATCAAAATAATTGCAAACAAAACTCCCCCTGGGACTCTTGTTAGTTGGAGGCACTCGTTGTTTCGAGGAAGCCATGGATTGATGCTTGTTGGTGGAAGGGGGAGTATAAACTTTACCATTCTGTTAGGGAACCGCCTATAATGTGTGTAGCATGGAAGATATTGCCATCTCTTGGTTGTTATGTTGACAATGAAAGTATACCGCTCAAAATATTATTCACCTCTATTTCAAAACCAAGCTCTGGCACCTCTACAAATCCCTGCTTCCCTCTGCAAAGGGCCTATCTATTTACTTTTATGCTGAGTCATCATCCTCTTATTAAAAAGCACCAGTTGGAGAGCACTGCTGTCATTTGCATTCATTACTGTTAGTTTACATTGAGTATGACTTGACTGGATCTCTTTTACCATGAATTACAATGTCTAGTCGTTCCTAGTTCTTTAAAGGTGCTTTGCATTTATGTTTTGCGGTCTCAGAAAGGGCTAGCGAGATACCACCTTGTTATATCATATTATGATTGTTTTGAGAAAGTTTGTCATCCGAGGCTTATTATTATTGCTCGCTAGTTGATTATGCCATTGATATGAGTAAACTTGAGACCTATGTGTTATTGTGAATGTGGTTAGTTATAATCTTTGCTGAAAACTTGAATGCTGGCTTTACATATTTACAACAACAAGAGCAAACAGAGTTTGTAAAAAAATTTCTTTATCACTTTCAGTTTGTCAACTGAATTGCTTGAGGACAAGCAAAGGTTTAAGCTTGGGGGAGTTGATACGCCTCCGTCGCATCTACTTTTCCAAACACTTTTGCCCTTGTTTTGGACTCAACTTGCATCATTTGAATGGAACTAACCCGGACTGACGTTGTTTTCAGCAGAATTACCATGGTGTTATTTATGTGCAGAAACAAACGTTCTCGGAATGACCTGAAAGTTAACGGAGCAACTTTTTGGAAAATATAAAAAAATACCTGCAAAAGATGAAGGCCAGGGGGCCCACCACCTGTCCACGAGGGTGGGGGGGCGCCTGCCCCCCTAGGGCACGCCCCCTACCTCGTGGGCCCCCTGATGCCTCTCCGACTCCAACTCTAACTCCATATATTGTGTTTCGGGGAGAAGAAAAATTAGAGAGAAGAATTCATCGCGTTTTACGATACGGAGCCGCCGCCAACCCTAAAACCTCCCGGGAGGGCTGATCTGGAGTCTGTTCAGGGCTCCGGAGAGGGGAATCCATCGCCATCGTCATCATCAACCATCCTCCATCACCAATTTCATGATGCTCACCGTCGTGCGTGAGCAATTCCATTGTAGGCTTGCTGGACGGTGATGGGTTGGATGGGATCTATCATGTAATTGAGTTAGTTTTGTTAGGGTTTGATCCCTAGTATCCACTATGTTCTGAGATTGTTGTTGCTATGACTTTGCTATGCTTAATGCTTGTCGCTAGGGCCCGAGTGCCATGATTTCAGATCTGAACCTATTATGTTTTCATCAATATATGAGTGTTCTTGATCCTATCTTGCAAGTCTATAGTCACCTATTATGTGTTATGATCCGTTAACCCTGAAGTGACAATAATCGGGATACTTAGCGGTGATGACCGTAGTTTGAGGAGTTCATGTATTCACTATGTGTTAATGCTTTGTTCCGGTTCTCTATTAAAAGGAGGCCTTAATATCCCTTTGTTTCCATAAGGACCCCGCTGCAACGGGAGGGTAGGAAAAAAGATGTCATGCAAGTTCTTTTCCATAAGCACGTATGACTATGTTCGGAATACATGCCTACATTATATCAATGAACTGGAGCTAGTTCTGTGTCACCCTACGTTATGACTATTACACGATGAACCGCATCCGGTATAATTCTCCATCACCGATCCATTGCCTACGATCTTTCCATATATATATTGTTCTTCGCTTATTTACTTTTCTGTTGCTATTGCTATCATCACTACAAAATACCAAAAACACTACTTTTACTACTGCTACCTTTTGTTACCATTACCACTACTATCATATTACTTTGCTACTAAATACTTTGCTTCAGATACTAAGTTCCCAGGTGTGGTTGAATTGACAACTCAGCTGCTAATACTTGAGAGTATTCTTTGGCTCCCCTTGTGCTGAATCAATAAATTTGGGTTGAATACTCTACCCTCGAAAACTGTTGCGATCCCCTATACTTGTGGGTTATCAATCGCCTTTCACCATCATTGGATAGTTTTGTCCAAGGAAGAGCGAGTTTCCTCCAAGACTATCAATACTGAACCAGGGAGAAGGTGTTGGCGCTAGCACACTAGTATCCATCCTGAATACCCTGCAACGGATGTTGGAATAGGTCCGGAGAGTGCGACCATGCAAGACAAGACCTGCTTCCTTAGTAACATCAGCAGTGCCTGATGTTGCTTGAAGCTACGTCGGTATTTCCCCAAAGAGGAAGGGATGATGCAGCACAGCGGTGGTAGGTATTTCCCTCGGATATGAAACCAAGGTTATCAAACTAGTAGGAGAACCAAGCAACACAATGTAAAGATCCCCAGCACACAAATAACAACTACTCGCAACCCGACGTGTTAAAGGGGTTGTCAATCCTTTCGGGTAACGGCGCCTCAAACGATGCGTGGACGGGAGAAAGTTGTGATAGATTGAATAAATATATCAAAAATAAAATAAAGTTCAGCAACATATTTTTGTATTTTTGGTTTAATAGATCTGAAAATAAAAGCAAGAGAAAAATAGATCGCAAAGGCAAATATATGAGAAAGGAGACCCGGGGGCGTAGGTTTCACTAGTGGCTTCTCTCGAGAAAAATAAAAAACAGTGGGTAAACAAATTACTGTTGGGAAATTAATAGAACCTCAAATAATTATGACGATATCTAGGCAATGATCATTACATAGGCATCACGTCCAAGATTAGTAGACTGACTCCTGCCTGCATCTACTACTATTACTCCACACATCGACCTCTATCCAGCATGCATCTAGTGTATTAAGTTCATGGGAAAACGGAGTAATGCAATAAGAATGATGACATGATGTAATCGAGATCTGTTTATCTATTGCGGTAGATATAGATCCCATCTTTTTATCCTTAGTAGCGACGATACATATGTGTCGATTCCCTTTCTGTCACTGAGATCAAGCACCGAAATATCGAACCCACTACCGGGTACCTCTTCTCATTGCAAGATAAATAGATCAAGTTGGCCAAACAAAACCCAAATATCGAAGAAGAAATACGAGGCTATAAGAGATCATGCATAAAAGATAATAAAGAAACTCAAATACTTTCATGGATATAAAAAGATAGATCTGATCATAAACTCAAAGTTCATCGATCCCAACAAACACACTGCAAAAGTGTTACATCATATGGATCTCCAAGAGACCATTGTATTGAGAATCAAGAGAGAGAGATGAAGCCATCTAGCTACTAACTACGGACCCGAAGGTCTACAAAGAACTACTCACGCATCATCGGACAGGCACCAATGGAAGTGGTGAACCCCTCCGTGACGGTGTCTAGATTGGATCTGGTGGTTCTGGAATCTGTGGTGCCTGTATGAATATCTCGTCGACTCCCCTAGGGTTCTGGGATTTTTGGGGTATTTATAGAGCAAAGAGGCGGTCCGGGGGGCACCCGAGGTGGGCACAACCCACCAGGGCGCGCCTGGGCCTCCTGGCGTGCCCTGGTAGGTTGTCCCCTCCACGGGACTTCCCCTAGGTGCAACCATGGCCCAACATCTTCCATCTGGTCCATAAAAAATCTCGGTAAAGTTTCGTGGCATTTGGACTCTGTTTGATATTGATTTTCTGCGACGTAAAAAACATGGAAAAACAGCAACTGGCACTTGGCACTATGTCAATAGGTTAGTACCAAAAAATGATATAAAATGACTATAAAATGATTATAAAACATCCAAGATTGATAATAAAATATCATGGAACAATCAAAAATTATAAATACGTTGGAGACGTATCAGCATCCCCAAGCTTAACTCCTACTCGTCCTCGAGTAGGTAAGTGATAAAAACAGAATTTTGGATGTGGAGTTCTGTTCATCATGTCATATGATATTCTTTTCTTTATAGAATGAACATTTGGACTTTTATGTGATTCACATCAATAGTCTAGTTTTGACATAATAATTTAGGTACTCAAGCATATCAACAAGCAACCATGTCTTTCAAAATATCAACGCTAAAATAAGTTATCCCGAGCTCATCATGCTCAAACATTGATCCATTCATGAAACACACTTGAATATTAACTACACACAATACTTAAGCATGATCATATTGCCTCCTAGTTGGTGCTTTTGTAAGATAAGATGGAGACTCAAAATAAAAATTGCATAAAGTAAAAGATAGGCCTTTCGTAGAGGGAAGTAGGGATTTGTAGAGGTGCTAGAGCTCAAAGCGAAAGATTTGAGATAAAAACATTTTGGGAGGTGTACCCATCCCACCAACGAAAACGACTTAGAGTTCCCAATACTTTCCATGCATGGATATATCATAGGCGATTCCCAAACAGAAAATAAAGTTTATTCCTTTTTCCACCATAACTTTAACTTTCCATGGCTAGCCGTATCCACGGTTGCCCTCCATACCAACACTTTCCAAGGAATTTATTATTTGACAACATAAATTAAATTCATTTCTTTTTGCATTTCGGGACTGGGCATCCCTAATACCTTTGCCTTACTCTCGTGCAATGACAAGTGAATAAACATTCATCTTGAGAATAACACATCTAGCATGGAAAATATTAGTCACCCCTCACCGCTCCGCGAGCGAAACAAACACACAAAAGAGAAGTTTATTTTGAAAATTAGAGATGGCACATGAAAATTTGCTTAGAACGACAAAATAATACCGCATATAGGTAGATATAGTGGACTCATGTGGTAAAACTGGTTTAAAGGATTTTGGATGCACAAGTAGAGGTCATACTTAGTGTAAAATGAAGGCTAGCAAAAGATTGGGAAGCGACCAACCAAGAAACGAATAACCTCATAAGCAAGCATTAAGCATAATTAACACCGAATAATGCACCACAAGTAGGATATAATTTCATTGCATGATTATTGACTTTCGTGCATGCATAGGGAATCACAAACCTTAACACCAATATTTTTAATAAAGCATAATTACTCATCAAGATGACTCACATATCACATCATCATATCTCAAAACTATTACTAAGAATCAAGTTTATTTTGTCCAATGATCTTCATGACATTTTTTTCTTTATCCTTCTTGCATATCTATCACTTTGGGACTAATTTTCATGTGTTGCTTTTCATAAGCTCAAACAAATATAAGTGAAGATCATGAGCATAACAAATTTTCTCTCTCTCAAAATAATTTAAGTGAAGCAAGAGAGAATTTCTTGAAAATTTTACTAACTCAAATAAATCTAAGTGAAGCAAGAGAGCATTTCTTCAAAAATAACAAGGCACACGGTGCTATAAAAGATATAAGTGAAGCACTAGAGCAAGTCCATTGCTCATAAAAAAATTAAGTGAAGCATAGAGAGTAATTCTAAGAAGTCATGAAATAATTTTGGCTCTCTCAAATAGGTGTGTCCAGCAAGGATTGATGACTTAAAACACAAAATAAAACAAGGAAAGTCACATATCATGTGACGAATAAAAATATAGTCTCGAGTAAAATACCGATATAGTTGTTGGAAGAAAGCGGGGATGCCACTCGGGGGCATCCCCAAGCTTAGTTGGTTGCTCCTTCTTGGATAATATCTTGGGATGCTGGGGCATCCCCAAGCTTAGGCTCTTCCATCCTTCCTGCATCCATCGTAAGATAACCCAAAACTTGAATACTTCAATCACACAAAACTCAAACAAAACCTTCATGAGATCCGTTAGTATAGGAATAATAAATCACTACTATAAGTATTGTATCAAACCAATTCATATTTTGGTTTTGTATTATATATACTGTATTCCAACTTTTCTATGGCAAAGATTCATCAAAGAAAACCATAGAGCCATCAAAATAAGCACACAACACAAAGAAAATAGAATTTGTCAAAACAGAATAGTCTGTAGAAATCTGACTATTTCGAATACTTCTATAACTCCAAAAATTCTGAAAAAATTAGGAAAGCCTGAGAAATTTGTATGTTGATCTAGTGCAAGTGGAATGGGTATTTTATCGCTCTCTGGTAAAAAATAAAAATTAATTTTGTGAGCGCAAAAGTTTCTCTCAGCAAGATCAAACAAGTATCACCCAAGAAGATCCTAAAGTTTTTACTTGGCACAAATACTAATTAGAACACAAAAAAAAATCATAACAGTAGCATAATTGTGATAACACACAAAAACAGGAAGCAAAAAGCAAAAATAAATTTTATTCATTGGGTTTCCTCCCAACAAACACTATAGTTTTACGCCCCTACCTAGGCATAAGATTTCAATTATGCTCACATGAAAGATACTAATTAAAGCATGAAGAGAGCATCATGTAACATGTGAAAAACACATTTAAGTCTAACATACTTCCTATGCATAGGCATTTTATAAGCAAACAAATTATCAAGACAAGAAATATCTATCATATGCATAGGAGAGAAATAAAACATTGACGATCTCAACATAACGATTGGGAATTTACTAACATGAAAATTTCTACAAGCATCTTTTCCTCTCTCATAATAACTACATGTTGGATCATAATCAAAATCAATAATAGATCTATCACATAAAATATTCTCTATATGATCCACATGCATGCAAAGTTGACACTCTTCCAAAATAGTGGGATTATCATCAAATAGAGTCATGACCTCTCCAAGCCCACTTTTATCAAAGAATTTCATAAGATTGAATACTCTCCAAATATGTGGGATTATTTTTACCTAAAGTTGACGCTCTTCCAAACCCACTTTAAATATTATCGCAAGCATATTCATCATGAGATTTAAATAAATTTTCAAGATCATAAGAATCATCACCCCAATCATGATCATTGCAACAAGTAGTGGACATAGCACAATTAGCATCCCCAAGCTTGGGGTTTTGCATATTAATTGCACAATTGAAATTAATAGAATTTATAGTAAAATCATTGCAATAATGCTTTTCATTTAAGGAGCTACCATGAATCACTTCATAAATTTCTTCATCACAATTTTCATATTCACGAATCTCAAGCAAAACTTCATAAAGATAATCTAGTGAATTCAATTCACTAGCAATGGGTTCATCATAATTGGATCTCTTGAAAAGATTAACAAGTGGATGAGGCTCCATATCAATTTTTTGTTAGCAAGTGAAGATGCAAGCAAATAGAAGACACATGGCAAAACAATCAAACATGAGATCTGACGAGAAAACGACGAACAAAAAAAGAGGGCGAATAAAACGACAATTTTTTGTGAAGTGCGGGAGAGGAAAACTAGAGGCAAATGGCAAATAATGTAAATTGCGAGGAGATGAGATTTGTGATTAGAAACCTAGTATATGTTGAAGGTCCTCCCCGGTAACGGTGCTAGAAATTCCTTTTGATATCGCTTGAAGCTACGTCGGTATTTCCTCAAATAGGAAGGGATGATGCAGCACAACAGCGGTAGGTCTTTCCCTTAGATATGAAACCAAGGTTATCAAACCGGTAGGAGAACCAAGCAACACAACGTAAACAACTCCTGCACACAAATAACAACCACTCGCAACCCGACGTGTTAAAAGGGTTGTCAATCCCTTTCGGGTAACGGCGCCTCAAACGGTGCATGGACGGGAGAAAGTTGTTATAGATTGAATAAATAGATCACAAATAAAATAAAGTGCAGCAAAGTATTTTTGTATCTTTGATTTAATAGATCTGAAAATAAAAGCAAGAGAAAAATATATCACAAAGGCAAATATATGAGAAAGAAGACCCGGGGGGCATAGGTTTCACTAGTGGCTTCTCTCGAGAAAAATAGCAAATGGTGGGTAAACAAATTACTGTTGGGAAATTGATATAACCTCAAATAATTATGACGATATCCAGGCAATGATCATTACATAGGCATCACGTCCAAGATTAGTAGACCGACTCCTGCCTGCATCTACTACTATTACTCCACACATCGACCGCTATCCAGCATGCATCTAGTGTATTAAGTTCATGAAAAAATAGAGTAATGCAATAAGAACGATGACATGATGTAGACGAGATCCGTTTATCTATGGCGGTAGATATAGATCCCATCTTTTTATGCTTAGTAGCAACGATACATACGTGTCGGTTCCCTTTCTGTCACTAGGATCAACCACCGTAAGATCGAACCCACTAGCGGGCACCTCTTCCCATTGCAAGATAAATAGATCAACTTGGCCAAACAAAACCCAAATATTGGGGAAGAAATACGAGGCTATAAGAGATCATGCATAAAAGAGACCAAAGAAACTCAAATACTTTCATGGATATAAAAAGATAGATTGATCATAAACTCAAAGTTCATCGATCCCAACAAACACACCGCAAAAGAGTTACATCATATGGATCTCCAAGAGACCATTGTATTGAGAATCAAGAGAGAGAGATGAAGCCATCTAGCTACTAACTACAGCCCCGAAGGTCTACAAAGAACTACTCACGCATCATCGGAGAGGCACCAATGGAAGTGGTGAACCCCTCTATGATGGTGTCTGGATTGGATCTGGTGGTTCTGGACTCTACGGCGCCTGGATGAATATTTCGTCAACTCCCCTAGGGTTATGGGATTTTTGGGATATTTATAGAGCAAAGAGGCGGTCTGGGGGGCACCCGAGGTGGGCACAACCCACCAGGGCACGCCTGGGACTCCTGGCGCGCCCTGGTGGATTGTCCCCTCCTCGGGAATTCCCCCAGGTGCGACCAGGGCCCAACATCTTCCTTCTGGTCCATAAGAAATCTTCATAAAGTTTCGTGGCATTTGGACTCTGTTTGATATTGATTTTCTGCAATGTAAAAAACATGCAAAAAACAGCAACTGGCACTTGGCACTATGTCAATAGGTTAGTACCAAAAATGATATAAAATGACTATAAAATGATTATAAAACATCCAAGATTGGTAATAAAACAACATGGAACAATCAAAAATTATAGATACATTGGAGACATATCAGTGCCTTGTATACAGACAAGAAGAGGTGATCCATCGGAATAAGTTGCCAGGCGCCACTGAGTATATAGGTCCTGCTCGTCCTCATGCTCATGATGATCACCATTGTCATCTCCCCCTTGGTTATAATTTTTTTCAAGTATAAGTGGTGGAATATTCACATGACCTTGGAAACACAAGAAGGTTTATTCGTAAAGGGAAACTAGCTAACCCGCATGCATGTGGATGAAACAATTATAATTAATGTGGAAGACAAACGTACCGAAAGCATCAGGATTCCATGCAAAAATAGTGCCACGAGTGGGGGTAGAAAACACAAGACCCTCATATTGAATTGTGTCACCATACAAATCCGTGTATAGAAACTGATTTTTGAGCAATATTCATCAAGTCGAAGTATGAAGGACGGCAACAAGCTTGTCGAAGATAGAGATGACACAAGCATTCCTATAACCCCAAGAGCAGTTGGGAACTCGACAAATTGCTATCTTCTGTAGACGACAATCACCATGATCATAGTTGAACGTACATAGAATATCGGTGTGCTCAACCTCTGGGCAGTCTGAGATTTTTGGAAGTGGAACCCGGTGACGAGTGCACACATTCACAAGTTCCCACTCGTAGTTGTACCCAATATAAACAACCCAATATCCATTTGCGCCTACCCAAGCCTTACCCTCAAGCGATGGCATCTTAACATCACACGTATCATTATCAAGCGACATCAACTTGCACAAGGCGAGGCTTCCATCGTCCGCGCGCCAGTGATCAGGGTCATGGGGAAGAAGATAGGGGAGATCAAACCGCTCCTGGACCCTTGGGTTCTTTGTAATGATGTTATTAATTGAGTCGAGAATGATCTTGAACAAACCTGCCATGCTAGCCGAGGTGATGACGTCGCACCAATCAATGAGTTCCTCCACCACATCATCTTTTAGACTGGGGCAAGAATAACGTGGTCGTTTCCGGCCAGTTCCCTCCATGGAGAAGACGATCGAACAATGGCATAAGGAAGGGTGAAGACAAATGGAGGAGGGAGGAAGA
This sequence comes from Triticum urartu, assembly GCF_003073215.2. Lineage (NCBI taxonomy): Eukaryota > Viridiplantae > Streptophyta > Magnoliopsida > Poales > Poaceae > Triticum > Triticum urartu. The sequence continues at coordinate 74,074,321 of NC_053022.1, read as the reverse complement.
GCATGCGACAGCAGTTCCAAATCGAGATGGAAAGGCAAAGAGGCGGTGGACGGTAGCCACAGTGCACAAAGAGGCGCCCCGGCTTACATAGACATCCGTTCGGAAATTGTACAAAAGGACTCACCGTTGTCTCACTAACATGTTGGAACGGGACCACATGTCAACGAAACATGGTGTGTCATTTCTCGTGCAAAATGCGATCAGGCCGCGTTGGCCCGAGGTGCCGCATTATTTCTCGACTTTATTTTTTTAATGGCGTGTTGTTTAGTTTTGAAGCACGACTAACTAGTACTATATGTAGAGAAAATATAAACCACTCTACTGATATGTCTCCAACGTATCTATAAATTTTGATTGTTCCATGCTATTATATTATCTCTTTTGGATGTTTAATGGGCTTTAATATGCTCTTTTATATTTTTGCGACTAACCTATTAACCGGAGGCCCAGTGCAAGTTTCTGTTTTTTTGCCTATTTTAGAGTTTCGCAGAAAAGGAATACCAAACGGAGTCCAAACGGAATGAAACCTTCGCCATGATCTTTCTTGGACCAAAAGCAATCCAGAAGACTTGCAGTCGAAGTCTGGAACTCCACGAGGCGGCCACGAGGCAGGAGGGCGCGCCCAGGGGGTAGGCACGCCCCCACCCTCGTGGGCCCCTCGTAGCTCCACCGACGTACTTTCTTCGCCTATATATACTCTTATACCCTAGAAACATCACAGAGAGCCATGAAACCGCTTTTCCACCGCCGCAACCTTCTGTACCCGTGAGATCCCACCTTGGGGCCTTTTCCGGCGATCTGCCGGAGGGGGAATCGATCATGGAGGGCTTCTACATCAACACCATAGCCTCTCCGATGAAGCGTGAGTAGTTTACCACAGATCTTCGGGTCCATAGTTATTAGCTAGATGGCTTCTTCTCTCTCTTTGATTCTCAATACAAAGTTCTCCTTGATGTTCTTGGAGATCTATTTGATGTAATACTCTTTTGCGATGTGTTTGTCGAGATCCGATGAATTGTGGATTTATGAACAGATTATCTATGAATATTAGTTGGTTATTCTCTGAATTCTTATATGCATGATTTGATATCTTTGCAAGTCTCTTCGAATTATCGGATTAGTTTGGCCTACTACATTGATCTTTCTTGCAATGGGAGAAGTGCTTAGCTTTGGGTTCAATCTTGCAGTGTCCTTTCCAAGTGACAGTAGTGGCAGCAAGGCACGTATTGTATTGTTGCAATCGAGGGTAAAAAGATGGGGTTTATATCATATTGCTTGAGTTTATCCCTCTACATCATGTCATCTTGCTTAATGCGTTACTCTGTTCTTATGAACTTAATACTCTAGATGCATGCTAGATAGCGGTCGATGTGTGGAGTAATAGTAGTAGATGCAGAATCATTTCGATCTACTTGACACGGACATGATGCCTATATTCATGATCATTGCCTTAGATATCTTCATAACTATGCGCTTTTCCATCCATTGCTCGGTAGTAATTTGTTCACCCACCGTAATACATGCTATCTTGAGAGAAGCCACTAGTGAAACCTATGGCCCCGGGGTCTCTTTCTTATTATATTGCATCTCTTTTATTTACATCGCATCTCATTTACTATTTTGCAATCTTTACTTTCCAATCTATACAACAAAAATACCAAAAATATTTACTTCACTATCTTTATTAGATCTCACTTTTGCGAGTGACCGTGAAGGGATTGACAACCCCTTTATTGTGTTGGTTGCAAGGTTCTTGATTGTTTGTGCAGGTACTAGGTGACTTGTGTGTTTTCTCCTACTGGATTAATAACTTGGTTCTCAAAACTGAGGGAAATACTTATGCTACTTTACTGCATCACCCTTTCCTATTCAAGGGAAAACCAACTCATGCTCAAGAGGTCGCAAGAAGGATTTCTGGCGCTGTTGCCGGGGAGATCTACGCCAAGTCAAGACATACCAAGTACCCATCATAAACTCTTCTCCCTTGCATTACATTATTTGCCATTCGCCTCTTGTTTTCCTCTCCCCCACTTCTAAAATGATTTTCGAAAACCTTTGCCTTTTCTTCGCCCTTTTCTGTTTGTCTCTTTTCGCTTGCTTCTTGTGCGCTTGTGTGTTGGATTGATTGTTTGTCACGATGGCTCAAGATAATACTAAATTGTGTGACTTTTCCAATACCAACAACAATGAGTTTATTAGCACTCCAATTTCTCCTACTACCGATCCTGAATCTTGTGAAATTAATACCGATTTGTTGAATCTTGTTATGAAAGATCAATTTTCTGGCCCTCCTAGTGAAGATGCCGCTACTCATCTAAACAACTTTGTTGATTTGTGTGATGTGCAAAAGAAGAAAGATGTGGATAATGATATTGTTAAATTGAAGCTATTTTCGTTTTCGCTTAGAGATCGTGCTAAAACTTGGTTCTCTTCTTTGCCTAAAAATAGTATTGATTCATGGAATTAGTGCAAAGATGCTTTTATCTCTAAGTATTTTCCTCCTGCTAAGATCATCTCTCTTAGGAACGATATTATGAATTTTAAGCAACTTGATCATGAACATGTTGGACAAGCTTGGGATAGGATGAAATTAATGATACGTAATTGCCCTACACATGGTTTGAATTTCTGGATGATTATACAAAAAATTTATGCCAGACTGAATTTTGCTTCTAGATATCTTTTAGATTCGGCCGCGGGAGGCACTTTTATGGAAATCACTCTAGGAGAGGCTACTAAACTCCTAGACAATATTATGGTTAATTATTCTCAATGGCACACCAAAAGATCCACTAGTAAAAAAGTTCATGCAATTGAAGAGATTAATGTTTTGAGTGGAAAGATGGATGAACTTATGAAATTGTTTGCTAATAAAAGTGTTTCTTCTGATCCTAATGATATGCCTTTGTCCACTTTGATTGAGAATAATAATGAATCTATGGATGTGAATTTTGTTGGTAGGAACAATTTTGGTAACAACGCGTATAGTGGAAACTTTAATTCTAGGCCATTTCCTAATAATTCCTCTAATAATTATGGTAATTCCTACAACAACTCTTATGGAAATTTTAATAAGATGCCCTCTGATTTTGAGACTAGTGTTAAAGAATTTATGAGTTCGCAAAAGAATTTCAATGCTTTGGTTGAAGAAAAATTTCTTAAGATTGATGAGTTGGCTAGGAACATGGATATAATTTCTCTTGATGTTGATTCTTTGAAACTTAGATATATTCCACCTAAGCATGACATCAATGAGTCTCTCAAAGCCATGAGAATTTCCATTGATGAGTTCAAAGAAAGAACCGCTAGGATGCGTGCTAAAATAGATTGCTTTGTGAAAGCGTGTTCTTTTAGTTTTCATGATAATAATGATGAAGATCTAAAAGTAATTGATGTGACTCCTATTAAATCTTTGTTTTCCAATATGAATCTTGATAAATATGGGACTGGAGATGAGTCAACTTTAGTTAAAAGGCGTCGCAATGATTCAGAGTTTTTAGATCTTGATGCAAAAAATTAATAAAAGTGGGATTGAAGAGGTCAAAATTTTACATAGAAATGAACTCACTATTTTGGATTTCAACGAATTTAATTATGATAATTAATATTTGATAGATTGTATTTCCTTGTTGCAATCCGTGTTAAATTCTCCTCATGCTTATAATCAAAATAAAGCTTTTACTAAACATATCATTGATGCTTTAATGCAACCCTATGTAGAAAAGCTTGAACTACAAGTTTCTATACCTAGAAAAATTTATGATGAGTGGGAACCTACTATTAAAATTAAGATTAAAGATTATGAATGCTATGCTTTGTGTGATTTGGGTGCTAGTGTTTCCACGATTCCAAAATCTTTGTGTGATGTGCTAGGTTTCCGTGAATTTGATGATTGTTCTTTAAATTTGCATCTTGCGGATTCCACCATTAAGAAACCTATGGGAAGGATTAATGATGTTCTTATTGTTGAAAATAGGAAGTATGTGCACATAGATTTCATTGTTCTTGATATAGATTGCAATCCTACATGTCCTATTATTCTTGGTAGACCTTTCCTTAAAACAATTGGTGCAATTATTGACATGAAAGAAGGAAATATTAGATTCGAATTTCCGTTAAGGAAAGGCATGGAACAATTTCTTAGAAGAAAATTAAATTTCCTTATGAATCTATTATGAGATCCACTTATGGATTGCATACCAAAGATGGCAACACCTAGATCTATTCTTGTTTTTATGCCTAGCTAGGCGCGTTAAACGATAGTGCTTGTTAGGAGGCAACCCAATTTTATTTTTTGTTTTTTGCTTTTTGTTCCTGTTCAGAAATAAATAATCCATATAGCTTCTGTTATGATTGTTTTTTTATGTTTTAATTAGTGTTTGTGCCAAGTAAAGCCTTAAGGATCTTGTTGGGTGATTGTTGTTTGATCTTGCTGATAAAAACAGAAAGTATGCGCTCACAAAAATAACTATCATTTTTTACCAGAGAGCGATAAAATACCAATTCCAACTGAAGTAGATCAATATACTTTTTATACTGGTCGTCCTAATTTTTCAGAATTTTTGGAGTTACAGAAGTATCCGAAATCTCCAGATTTCTACAGACTGTTCTGTTTTTGACAGATTCTGTTTTTCGTGTGTTGTTTGCTTATTTTGATGAAGCTATGAGTAGTATCGGGGGGTATGAACCATAGAGAAGTTGGAATACCGTAGGTTTAACACCAATATAAATACATAATGAGTTCATTACAGTACCTTAAAGTGGTGGTTTATTTTCTTATACTAACGGAGCTCATGAGATTTTCTGTTGAAGTTTTGTGTTGTGAAGTTTTCAAGTTTTTGGGTAAAGATTTGATGGATTTTGGAATAAGGAGTGGCAGAGCCGAAGCTTGGGGATGCCCAAGGCACCCCAAGTTAAAATTGAAGGACAACCAAAAGCCTAAGCTTGGGGATGCCCTGGAAGGCATCCCCTCTTTCGTCTTCGTCCATCGGTAACTTTACTTGGAGCGTCTTGTATGATTTGAGTCTTTGCTTTTTAGTTTACCACCATCATCCTTGTTGTACACACCTTTTGGGAGAGGAACGCATGAATTGGAATTTATTAGAATACTCTATGTGCTTCACTTATATCTTTTGAGCTAGATAATTTTGCTCTAGTGCTTCACTTATATCTTTTTAGAGCACGGTGGTGGTTTTATTTTATAGAAATTATTGATCTCTCATGCTTCACTTATATTATTTTGAGAGTCTTTTAGAACAACATGGTAATTTGCTTTGGCTATAAAATTAGTCCTAATATGATGGGCATCCAATATGGGTTGGGTATAATAAAAACTTTCATATAAAGTGCATTGAATACTATGAGAAGTTTGACTCCTTATGATTGTTTTGAGATATGAAGATGGTGATATTAGAGTCATGCTAGTTGAGTAGTTGTGAATTTGAGAGATACCTGTGTTAAAGTTTGTGATTCCCGTAGCATGCGCGTATGGTGAACCGTTATGTGATATAGTCGGAGCATGATTTATTTTTTTGATTGTCTTCCTTATGAGTGGCGGTCGGGGACGAGCGATGGTCTTTTCCTACCAATCTATCCCCCTAGGAGCATGCACATAGTACTTCGTTTCGACAACTAATATATTTTTGCAATAAGTACGTGAGTTCTTTATGACTAATGTTGAGTACATGGATTATACGCACTCTCACCCTTCCACCGCTGCTAGCCTCTCTAGTACCGCGCAAATTTCGCTGGTACCATAAACACACCATTTACCTTCCTCAAAACAGCCACCATACCTACCTATTATGGAATTTCCATAGCCATTCCGAGATATATTGCCATGCAACTTTCCACCGTTCCATTTATTATGACACGCTTCATCATTGTCATATTGCTTTGCATGATCATGTAGTTGACATCATATTTGTGGCAAAGCCACCGTTCATAATTTTTCATACATGTCACTCTTGATTCATTGCACATCTCGGTACACTGCCGGAGGCATTCACATAGAGTCATATTTTGTTTCTAAGTATCGAGTTGTAAGTAAAGAAAAGTGTGATGATCTTCATTATTAGAGCATTGTCCCAGTGAGGAAATGATGATGGAGACTATGATTCCCCCACAAGTCGGGATGAGAATCCAAACGAAAAATAAAAAAATAAGAAAAAAGAGGCCATAAAAAAGAGAAAGGCCCAAATAAAAAAAATGAGAGAAAAAGAGAGAAGGGACAATGCTACTATCCTTTTTCCACACTTCTGCTTCAAAGTATCACCATGATCTTCATGATAGAGAGTCTCCTATGTTGTCACTTTCATATACTAGTGGGAATCTTTCATTATTGAAATTGGCTTGTATATTCCAATGATGGGCTGGCTGCCTGTTGAGCACTGCGTTGGTTTTCCCTTGAAGAGGAAAGGATAGTGCAGTAGAGCAGCGTAAGTATTTCCCTTAGTTTTTGAGAACCAAGGTATCAATCCAGTAGGAGACCATGCGCAAGTCACCTCGTACCTACACAAACAAATAAGAACCTCGCAACCAACATAATAAAGGGGTTGTCTATCCCTTCACGGCCACTTGCAAGAGTGAGATCTGATAGAGATGATAATAAGATAAATATTTTTTGTATTTTTATGATATATATTGAAAGTAAAAGATAGCAAAATAAAGTAGATTGGAAACTTGTATGATGGAAAATAGAGCCGGGGGCCTTAGGTTTCACTAGTGGCTTCTCTAAAGATAGCATAAGTATTACGGTGGGTGAACAAATTACTGCCAAGCAATTGATAGAAAAATGAATAATTATGAGAATATCTAGGCATTATCATGTATATAGGTATCACGTCCGAGACAAGTAGACCAAAACGATTCTGCATCTACTACTATTACTCCACACATCGACAGCTATCCAGCATACATCTAGAGTATTAAGTTCATAAGAACAGAGTAACGCCTTAAGCAAGATGACATGATGTAGAGGCATAAACTCATGCAATATGATATAAACCCCATCTTTTTATCCTCGATGGCAACAATACAATATGTGTCGGTTCCCTTTCTGTTACTGGGATCGAGCAGATGTAGGGTAGAAACCCTAGGGGCCGATCTTTCACGAGAGGAGCGGATCCCGCGATGAACACGAGGAGGAAAACGATGGGAAAATCACAAGGCGAACACAAGAGAACACTCAAACCAACAAGAATGATCACCCAAGTGCTAGATCCATGAACATAAAGGGAGATACAAGATCCAAAGTCAACAACGGACGATACAAGAGGTAACGGTCTTCTCCGTGAGGAGGTCTTGATGGGGCCGCCCAAGAGGGGGTCTTGATGATATTCTCCGCAAGGAGGTCTTGAATCCAAAGGGATCTTCTCCGTAGAGGCTGCGGTCTCTCTCGTGGAGTAGATCCAATGTGGATGAGCAATGCTCTATCTCTAAAATGAGCTAAACCACTGCTAACCCTAGCTAGGATGAATAGGAGGTCTATTTATAGTCTAAGTGCAAATGGGGGCGAAAGTAGGGGTACATGGGCCTCAGGCCCGAAACTGGACACAGCCAGGTACCGGACGTCCGCTGGGGACCGGTCGTCCGGTGGCTCATGGGCGGCCGGGCGGCCGCTCATTCTGGCTCGGATGCTGGTGTAGCGAATTTCCGGTCTGGACCGGTCACCGGTCGTCCGGTGGCGTCGGACGTCCGCTCGTTTGGCTCGGGTGCAGGGACACCAATCGTCTGGCCTAGACCGGTCGTCCAATGGATCTTCAGGCGTTGGACGTCCGGTCCCGACCGGTCGTCCAGTGGCTGAAGCTTCTTCCGCAGCTCTTCTTCTCGTTCCTCGCACTTGGTGTCCTCGCCTTCTTGTCCATGGGCTTCCTCTTGGTTCCTGATCATGCATAGCACACATGTTTGAGGTAGTAGCCATGTCTCACATATGGAAGGTGATGATTCGAAGAGGAGCGAGTTCACCTTGCGTCCGATGGCGTATGTTCGAGGTCTCGTCGTATGTCCCCCTGGGGCTTGGAGTGTAGTCAGAGTGTACATGGGGATGAACGTGGGATGCTCCGCATCATCTCCCCCCCCCCTTGGGAAAGATCCGACCTCGGATCATGATCCGCATCACCATGGAAACGGTTGGCGTGGACGGACTTGTAGTTGGACGGAGTTGAAGGCATGGCGCAATCCAAGTACTCCAAGGTGTGTCCGGTATGTGGTACATGCAAAATGAGCAAACACGAAGTACACTTGGAAATACAATGGTTAGTGCACACAAAGTGTCCTTCAAGTAAACATGTGTCCGTGCGACAATATTGATCATGACAAGGTGCATGAAGCTTATCCAAAAGATATGGAAATGTATGCACAACATTCATGGGAGCAAAAGCAAGAAAATGATTAATGCAACCACGGTGCAAAATGATGTCATAATGAGATGGTTTATCAATTGCATGAATATGGTAATGCATGCTCAATGTGATGTGATCATGCAATTGATGGTAGGCAATAAGATCATGATGTATGAATATGCCATCAAGGTATATCACAACAAATTTGATAAGGAAATGCACAAGCTCATATATCATGGATGACATCGGAATACAAGATGCAACAAGGCAATCATAATATGAGTCAATCCATGCATGAGATGCAAATTTGTCATGTGTGTGAGATGTCCAATGAGCATGACACGTGTGAGCACAATCAACAAATATGGAGGTGTTGGTGTACCAATGCTCGATGTCGTGGCATGAGTGGAGGTTCGAAGGTGCTTCCAATAAGTCCGATCCGTTCGCGAGATGTACCATGTAGACAACAAGAAGGAAACAACAATGAAAGAGCGACCCATCCAATATGCATATTGGAGGATGGCTCAAAGGGAATGAGTTCACCTTTAGGACATTCTCGCAAATGTTGGTGTTGCACATCGTGTATGCCTTCACATGACCAAATTGTGTCATGACGGCATCACCTTGTGAATCCTTCAACATGAAAGAACATGACAAACACTTAGAAAAACAAATGAGGTTAGCGGAGATGCAAAACCGATCATTCATGTGGTAAAATACCCAACAAGTGGATGCATCATGCTCATCGTAAGAAAGGACAAGGGAGCATTTCATAGTATGGAGGCATATGATGCGAGAACAACCAAATACAATAGGCTCAATCAAACAAGCATGCATCACAAGTAAGATGTCCAAGTCTCCATGATCAATAAGCATAGATGCAACAATTGGAGGCAAGCGACAATGAACAAGATGTATCATGTGAGAGGCATGAACATATACATCATCAACCCAAGAAAGCAAGTAAGAATGGAACATGTGTGATGCAAAAAAGCAAGCAATCATATGAATCAAGGAAAGCAAGCTAGTAGAGCGAAGATGCAACATACTAGAAGGAATCATGTCAAGTATGTCATGTGTGCAAATGGTGGTCATGAATAATGCACAAGACGTATCACAAGCATAAAGGCAATATATGAGAAAAATAGCATCAATAGCATGGGGCACATGATAAACATGGCAATAGCAACAAGGATCTCCACCGAGCATGCAAATACACATAGGAGTAGCATAATGGTGAATCATGGGTAGATGAAAGCAAGGGTCACAATTTCATGGAAAAGGCATAGAAGCAAGCATAGCATGCAAAGTGAACACGGTAAAATGAGCATGAAGTGACAAGCGGTATATAGCCCATAGCCGTGTGAGATCCAAGTGAGAGAGATGTGCGTAGTCGTTGCATGAAGAGAGCGGTGGGAAGTATAGTTCACGGGATCCCAAGTCATCTGTGCTCTCAAGAGCTTGTTTCGTCAACTCTTGGGATTGAGAGGTTGACGAGTATACATGAGTACCTACACAAAACAAAGACAATGGGAGAATTGTGTGTGCGTGGTAGATGTCCACATCATCCATCTTGATGCGCACGTTCCTGTGTTGGTTAGCACAAAATATCCAATGCTCAAATAAATGAGATGCGTGATATAAAAACATGTCATCCATCATGATAGGTTTGTTGTTATGTTTAGCATAATGGAGACTCAAATTGTGTAATGCATCACAAGAAATATGTAGAGCATTGTTATTCATGGAATACATATGGTGCGCACAAGGGATGTAATCATGCGATACACAATAATTTTCATGGCATGGCATATGAGATGAATTGTGCAAATTTTGCAAAGGAAGCATAGCAATATCATCGCAAGAGAAACAAAAGCCAATGACCATCATCTCGTCATCTATGCCATAAGTGTAAATGGGATTTATGTGAATGGGCATGCATAGTGACTATGTTGAGATTGAAATGATGCAATATGGGATATCTCACTCATAGCATATGACAAAGTTAATCGATTGTCAAACATGATGTGACCAAAAGAATTTTCACATGATATCCTATGGAGCATAGCATCACAACTAGGCAAATCAACATGCGCATCATCATATTTATCATAAATAGGTAAGTCATGACATGAAGAAGTCACACTAACATGAAGCATGGGTATAGGTCTGTCAACATCATGCAAGCAATCATTCGTAAAATAGTCCGCTAGTGGGACAAGAGAAGCACCATCACCTATGTTACCTTTAGAACATCGCTCATGTGTTGTAGGTGAGGTGTCGAAGACTAAGTCATGGTCATCTTCATCATGATGGAACCATGTGGGGGGTGCATCATCGTCCATCATGGCCATCATCGTCTCCATTGGAGGTATGGACTCGTCGAGGATAGGCGTGTCATCATGTAGGAGACCTAGCTCCAAAGAAAACACACTCAGAGTAGAGGTTAAGTTGTTAGAAATCATAGGGGCCTCACGTGTCGTGTCAACTACCTCACTCACTACGTGTTGTGGCTCATTCACTCCCTCTTGGATGCTCTCACTCATATGGTTGGTGGAGTCCCTCAAATGGCTCTCAACCTCACATAGGATGTGTGGCATGCTCTCAAGTGTGGGGCTAGTGGTGGTCACACTCATCCTCTCATAGGAAATGCACTCAATGGCACATATGGTGGAGTCACTCATATCACTCGTGGTCGAGTGGCTCTCCTCACATGGGAATTGGGGCATCTCTTTATATGTGGGTGTCGGTGAGATGTTGGTGCAAATGTCTCCATGCTCAATCATGTCGTGATCGTAGCCATGGATGAAGGCCGAAGATGGCATATAATCACTCTCCTCCAAGACCAAAGATAAGGTCTCATGTGCAGTCTCGTAGCTTGACTCGGAGTATGAGTCCAATATGGGCGCCTTCTTCATGTTGTTGAAGAGGTTCATGCTCGTCGCCGTTATCGAAGGGGATGGCCCTTGCTCGACCTTCTTGTCGCCGTCTTGTTGTAGGAGGCCCATATGATGTGGCACCTCGTAGCACGTCTCCATGACCGAAGGGAAATTCCCATGCTTGACCATATTCCTTGAGGGGCTTCCGGAGATGGAAGTGTCGCCCTCGCTCGTAGGTGGTCGCCTCATTGGTGAAGATGTCCATGTCGGCGAACTCATGGGAAGTAGGCGAAGATGCCGTACGTCTGAAGGAGAAGATGCCTTGATAGCACTTGGCGAAGATGCTGAAGTGGTTGTTGTAGCCGTAGCATGGTGGTGCTTGTCTCGCGGTCTTCTCTTGTGGTCATGAAGTTTGGACTTGGCGTGAAGTAGGGCTTGTTGGGACTTGTAGGTAGGCGCATCTCGAGCATCTTCATATTGATGGTGTAGTTGTCGTGCTTGAGCTCGATGGCGTTCGTCGTCGTCATGCACATGATGCTTGGAGGTGACATGTGGACGAATTGCGCTTGTGTCGCTTGGGCGCTCCGAAGATGATTGACTTGCTCGCCGCCACCTTGAGGATGATGAAGGGGAAGAATGTTTGACGACTTGCGCTTGTGTCTTCGGTCGTCCGGTGGCGTCGGACGTCCGCTCGTTTGGCTCGGGTGCAGGGACACTGGTCGTCCGGTCTGGACCGGTCATCCGGTGCATCTTCAGGCATCGGATGTCCGGTCCTGACCGGTTGTCCAGTGGCTGGAGCTTCTTCCGCAGCTCTTCTTCTCGTTCCTCGCGCTTGGTATCCTCACCTTCTTGTCCATGGGCTTCCTCTTGCTTCCTGGTCATACATAGCACACATGTTTGAGGTAGTAGCCATGTCTCACGTATGGAAGGTGATGGTTCGAAGAGGAGCGAGTTCACCTTGCGTTCGATGGCGTATGTTCGAGGTCTCGTCGTATGTCCCCCTGGGGCTTGGAGTGTAGTCAGAGTGTACATGGGGATGAACGTGGGATGCTCCGCATCAACCGCAAGATTGAACCCAAAGCTAAGCACTTCTCCCATTGCAAGAAAGATCAATCTAGTAGGCCAAACCAAACTGATAATTCGAAGAGACTTGCAAAGATAAACCAATCATACATAAAAGAATTCAGAGAAGATTCAAATATTGTTCATACATAAACTTGATCATAAACCAATAATTCATCGGATCTCGACAAACACGCCACAAAACAAGATTACATCGAATAGATCTCCAAGAGAATCGAGGAGAACTTTGTATTGAGATCCAAAGAGAGAGAAGAAGCCATCTAGCTACTAGCTATGGACCCGAAGGTCTGAAGTAAACTACTCGCACATCATCGGAGGGACCATGGAGTTGATGTAGAAGCCCTCCGTGATCAATGCCCCCTCCGGTGGAGCTCCGGAAAAAGCCCCAAGACGGGATCTCTTGGGTACAGAAGGTTGCGGCGGTGGAATTAGGTTTTCGTGGTGATCCTGGATGTTTGCGGGGTATATGGATATATATAGGAGAAAGAAGTAGGTCGGTGGAGCAACGAGGGGCCCACGAGGGTCGAGGGCGCGCCCTGGGGGTGGGCGCCCCCTGCCTCGTGGCCTCCTCGGTTGATTCTTGACGTCCACTCCAAGTCTCATGGATCACGTTTGTTCCAAAAATAACGCTCCCGAAGGTTTCATTCCGTTTGGACTCCGTTTGATATTCCTTTTCGGTGAAACTCTAAAATAGGCAGAAAAACAACAATTTGGGCTGGGCCTCCGGTTAATAGGTTAGTCCCAAAAATAATATAAAAGTGTAAAAATAAGCCCATTAACATCCAAAATAGATAATATAATAGCATGGAGCAATCAAAAATTATTTATACGTTGGAGACGTATCAGGGCTTCCTCAAAATGCCCTGGGTCTTCTTGAGCAAGCGAGTTGGATGCACACCCATTTAGTTTCTTTTTGATCTTTCATACACTTATAGCTCTAGTGCATCCGTTGCATGGCAATCCCTACTCACTCACATTGATATCTATTGATGGGCATCTCCATAGCCATCGATACGCCTAGTTGATGTGAGACTATCTTCTCCTTTTTGTCTTCTCCACAACCACCATTCTATTCCACCTATAGTGCTATGTCCATGGCTCACGCTCATGTATTTCGTGAAGATTGAAAAAGTTTGAGAACATCAAAAGTATGAAACAATTGCTTGGATTGTCATCGGGGTTGTGCATGATTTAAATATTTTGTGTGATGAAGGTAGAGCATAGCAAGACTATATGATTTTGTAGGGATACCTTTCTTTGGTCATGTTATTTTGAGAAGACATGATTGCTTTATTAGTATGCTTGAAGTATTATTATTTTTATGTCAATATTAAACTTTTGTTTTGAATCTTTCGGATCTCAACATTCATGCCACCATAAAGAAAATCACATTGATAATTATGATAGGTAGCATTCCATATCAAAAATTCTGTTTTTATCATTTACCTACTCGAGGACGAGCAGGAATTAAGCTTGAGGATGCTCGATACGTCTCCAACGTATCTATAATTTTTGATTGTTCCATGCTATTATATTATCTGTTTTGGATGTTTAATGGGCTTTAATATGCTCTTTTATATTATTTTTGGTACTAACCTATTAACCGGAGGCCCAGTGCCAGTTTCTGTTTTTTTCCTATTTTAGAGTTTCGCAGAAAAGGAATACCAAACGGAATGAAACCTTCGCAATGATCTTTCTTGGACCAAAAGCAATCCAGAAGACTTGGAGTCGAACTCTGGAACTCCACGAGGCGGCCACGAGGCAGGAGGGCATGCCCAGGGGGGTAGGGGCGCCCCCACCCTTGTGGGCCCCTTGTAGCTCCACCGACGTACTTCCTTCACCTATATATACTCTTACACCCTAGAAACATCACAGAGAGCCACGAAACCACTTTTCCACCGCCGCAACCTTCTGTACCCGTGAGATCCCATCTTGGGGCCTTTTCCGGCGATCTGTCAGAGGGGGAATCGATCATGGAGGGCTTCTACATCAAAACCATAGCCTCTCCGATGAAGCGTGAGTAGTTTACCACAGACCTTCGGGTCCATAGTTATTAGCTAGATGGCTTCTTCTCTCTCTTCGATTCTCAATACAAAGTTCTCCTCAATGTTCTTGGAGATCTATTCGATGTTATACTCTTTTGCGGTGTGTTTGTCAAGATCCGATGAATTGTGGATTTATGAACAAGATTATCTATGAATATTATTTGGTTCTTCTCTGAATTCTTATATGCATGATTTGATATCTTTGCATGTCTCTTCCAATTATCGGTTTAGTTTGGCCTACTAGATTGATCTTTCTTGCAATGGGGGAAGTGCTTAGCTTTGGGTTCAATCTTGCGGTGTCCTTTCCCAGTGACAGTAGGGGCAACAATGCACGTATTGGATTGTTGCTATCGAGGGTAAAAAAAGGGGGTTTATATCATATTGCTTGAGTTTATCCCTCTACATCATTTCATCTTGCTTAATGCATTACTCTGTTCTTATGAACTTAATACTCCAGATGCATGCTGGATAGCGGTCGATGTGTGGAGTAATAGTAGTAGATGCAGAATTGTTTCGATCTACTTGAAACGGACGTGTTGCCTATATTCATGATCATTGGCTTAGATATCTTCATAACTATGCGCTTTTTCATCAATTGCTCGGCAGTAATTTGTTCACCCACTATAATACATGCTATCTTGAGAGAAGCCACTAGTGAAACCTATGGCCCCCGGGTCTCTTTCTTATTATATTGCATCTCTTTTATTTACATCGCGTCTCGTTTACTATTTTGCAATCTTTACTTTCCAATCTATACAACAAAAATACCAAAAATATTTACTTTACTATCTTTATTAGATCTCACTTTTGCGAGTGACCGTGAAGGGATTGACAACCCCTTTATCGCATTGGTTGCAATGTTCTTGATTGTTTGTGCAGGTACGAGGTGACTTGTGCGTTGTCTCCTACTGGATTGATACCTTGGTTCTCAAAAGTGAGGGAAATACTTACGCTACTTTACTTCATCACCCTTTCGTCTTCAAGGGAAAACCAACACATGCTCAAGAGGTAGGATCTACCACTACTCCACCTCTAGTACTAGTATCAAAAAAGATACCACTACTCCACCACTACACATATTCAGCACTTTCTTGCTAAGGGCTACCCACTTGCTTCTCAAACTATCACCCTATCTCCATATCTAAAAATACGACCTCTCTCTCCCTCCTCACCGGTGGTCATGGATCCGCCAGGGAAGAAAAGGACGTGCAGTGTTGACGCACTCGTTGTCGGTGAGCGAGGTCACGCAGTAACGACCATGCCGTCCTCTCAGACCTAGCACCCACATGGGATGGCCTCCATCCGCAAGCTCGTTGTCGTAGTGTGTGCGGAGGACGATGACCACGAGCGAAGCCACTTCCCGCCGACCCTTAGGTATGCTACCTCTTTTCGAACCATACCCTTGTTATATTGCCCCATCTTCCACCTCGCTACATGTGGATCTTTTTCCACTCCACCATCTTCCCAATTTGCTATCCTCTGCTCTGCTGGTCACGCAGACGAAAACCTTAATTTGCACTATTAAAGGAAACCCTACTTCATGCAGACTAATCCATGTCTGGGTTAAATAAGGAAAGGAATGGAGAAAGTATTATCCAAGCGACTAGGCAGCGAACCCGCATCTAGGTTGAAAAGGGGAAAATCAGTAGCTAAGGAACGAGTCTCGTGTCTCTTGGTTGAAAAAGGGTGAAAAAGGGTAGAAAGGCATGACAACGCAATAGAGAATGACCAGGTCAATCAGTTTGTTGTCCTCACATAGGAAAAAGGTGGCTAAAGAGAACAAAAATGGGACGTAATCCACATATGCTGCCTGGATATTTGTTGCTCTGGGAAACCATACCTCCCTCACCACTCTATGCGTCCGTGGAGGTACATCGTAGTAGTGTGCCCACTATTCGAATGGGTGTCCCATGCTCTTATTGCCACTTTTTTTCTGTTAGTATAACCCTAGCGATAAAGTCAAGCAATGTTACTGCTGAAGTGATGGCACATTTAACTAATGCCGCACTCAGTCTAATGCCACCGATAAAAGCAATGCCAGTTAATGTCTCTGGATTATTTCAGGGTTAGCTATTGATTGTGGATGTATTGAAGATTTTTCAGCTAAGGCATTCTAATGTTGTTGCACAGCCAGTATAACAACGATGAAACCTGTTACTATCTTCAGATTTTTGCACCGTTAATGCTTATAGATTACATACCTCACTTTCATGAGATAAGTCAATTTTTTTGTATAGTGTCACCAAAATGCCAAGGCGCTGATGTCATTTTATTTTGGTTAAACTGCACAAAAAATATGAAGAGAAGAGGAAAGGTCAAGAGTGGGCTCCTCCTCCTCCGGCTGTTGTATTGATTCGTTCGGTTAAGTTTTTATGTTCGATCAATTATCAAGATTGGGATAGCAATTTTTCAAGTCCCCTCGAGTTCAAAATTATATTTACCTTGAAGCTACATAGTTTGCAAATTTTTTATACTGTCATTAGTTAATAATGCTAGTTACCTTCAGACTTTTGTATTTGGTTTAATGTTGTTGCACAGCTAGTATACCAATGCTAGAACTTGTTAACTTTACATTTTGTATATTACTGCTTATAGAAATCTTCCAGTGCTAGCTTATGGAAATCTGTTCAGTAAAACCATTGTACTGTACCCCATAATAATAAAACAACTCTACTGTTGCACTAGCCACTGGATTAGTGTATATTTTTACTATTCTAATGGTGTTGCATTAGTGTATGGACATATATAAAGTGTGGCAAGCTTTCCCAGATATGTGATCAAGAAAACTACTACCTGTTTTTCTAAATACTAGACGTTTGGGTACTTTAAATTGAACTGTGAAAACGTCTTATATTAAGGAACAGAGGGTGTAGAGTTCACTCAATTTATCCCGGTAAAACTAGTCACACCTTTGTTAAAATTAATGTTGATTATGTTATCGGAGGAGGTCGGTATGTTTGTCTCTAATGCTTGTCATTACATACCTAAATGTTAAGTCATTTCTTTTTGTACAATGTCACTGAATTGTCAAGTTGGTGACGTCATTTTATTTTAGTTCAACTACACAAAATATGCTTAAAAGAAGAGGAAAGGTCAGGAATGGTTCAGTTTTTAGGAAAATACTATGTATGCCTTCCTAACATCAGTCGTTGTTGCCTTATTTATTCCTTCAAACATGTGGATAGAAACAGTCTTTCTACCTTTTCCCATTAAGAAATTGGAATGCTTATATTTGTGAGTCTATGCTTCAACTAGTCACTTTTATAGTAATCACACTTTCAATATCTATGCAAACAGGGATGCTCGATTTTAGTGAACTGCACAAAAAGTCCAAATTGTTCAACATTAGGAGAATGTCTTCTTCTAAACCATTATATCCAATTGGTGGCACTATGAGCTATTCATTACGAAGGTACATGGTTTGCTACTATCTTGCTACTCTTTTTGTACTGTCATTAGATAGTAGTATTAGTGGTTTGCATGTGAATTTATTGGCAGGGTGGACCTACATTAGCGGTGCAGGGCATGATTCAACGATTGGGTGCTCAATTTCGGTTCTATCGATTTCACCTCTTCCATCACTGCGAACATGGATATCCTTGGTCTGATGAAGAATGGACACTATATTTCTGCTCTGTACCAGCAAATCAATTTAGTACGAAATTATCCAGTGCAGAATGTGACAGTATCAAATTGTCTAGTGCAAAACATGACAGATGCTAAGCGCAAGAGATGTGTTTAAACCGAAAATACAAGGTGGGGTATATGTTTACTAGCTGCTTGATATTTGATCAGACAGATGTCCGCCCATTGCTATTTGGCAAACAAACAAAGTGACCGCAATTTTGGTGGAACCGCACAAGAGAATAGTATAGTCACTACATGCAGTGCCATTTGAAAATAGACACAGAAAGATTGGATAGTCACTTAATGGACTGCACAAGAGTAGTACTGTACTATTTATTGTCCAACACTAGGTGCTTCATTGCTTTGGTCTGATTACATAATGGGCATCATTTTGCCTAAGTTAAAGTTTGTGTTCCGAAAATAGTCTCGCTGTGTGATCGAGAGAAGAGCAAATCATATTAAAGTGGATGTTCCTCCATCATGTGTGGTTCATTCTGATGGTTCTAACTATTGGTGAAACCACTTACGTTTGCAAGAGGAATTGTAGAGTTCACAAACAAATTTGTCTTTCACTCTGTACTGAATGTTGGCCCAGAGAAGCATCCATGTTAGTAGGAAGAACAAATGTTTTTTCTAGATCTTTGCTTTTGGAACTACATATTTGTATATGATCTGTGAATCATTGAGATGCATTAACATGTTACTTAGTTAGTTGTGAATTTGGGCTACTAATGTGAACATGTTACAATGCCAGGCATGTGAGTCTCGTGTGAACATTTCGAACGGATTGGCTCTTACTACTGTGCACAACATGATCCTTATTTTTGTGTTCTCAGTGTTTACAAGTTACTAGCAGTTCCTTATTTCGGTTCACTCAGTGTTTACAAGTTACTGATCAATCACTAGCTAGCCTACTAATACGCTGCTGGCAGTTTTAGTTGCAACGTAAGATCCAAAGGTGGCAGTTTTTGGAATAAAAATTTCTACCTCTGAAGAAACTGACAAGTTGTTCTGAAGAAAATGCCATGAGAATCTGAAGAAACTATCAGCAAAAACATTCGCAAATGCCTTATCTCCCAGTGAACGTTCATCAGCTAGTGCGATCCTACACTACACTATCCGACCTACTCGATCCTACAAAAATAAAAGTGGATCACGCGTGTACTACCTCCTTTATGGTTTGCAGGGCTCAATTCAAAAATCTCACCAACCAAGGTAGATGATGAGTGGTGGAATAATTTTTGACAAGGAGGGAGTAACTCATCTGGATGATTCGAGTGCACTCATTTGACCGTCATGCCGATGTGCGACCCAGCACGGATGGGATGAACCACTGAAGAGATGGGACGACACATCTGTTTTTCCAGTTTTCCTTGGTAAGTTGGCGCGCTAAGCCATGCCTACTTATACATTGAATTCTGATGAACATCGCGCTTCCCACGACACGCTGCTTCACCTACCTTCTGCCTATAATTACTGGTTCCCGACGTTCTCCGGTAGCACCATCACCCAACTCGCCCTATCGGCTCCCCTCACAACCCCCACCGGTCTGATGTCGCTCGCCACTTGCCCTCGCTCTCGCCACGTCTGTCATGCCCCTGACTATCCGCAACAGGCGATGCTAGAGGTGCTCACCGCTGATACGTCTCCAACGTATCTATAAATTTTTATTGTTCCATGCTATTATATTATCTGTTTTGGATGTTTTATATGCATTAATATGCTATTTTATATGATTTTTGGGACTAACCTATTAACCAAAATCCCAGTGCCAGTTTAAGTTTTTCCTTGTTTTAGAGTATCGCAGAAAAGGAATACCAAACAGAGTCCAAAGGAATAAAACTTTCGCGATGATCTTTCTTGGACTAGAAGACACACAGGAGACTTGGAGTGCAAGTCGGAAGAGCCATGAGGCGGCCACAAGGGTGGAGGGCGCGCCCAGGGGGTAGGGCGTGCCCCCAACCTTGTGGGGCCCTCGATGGCCTCCTGACCTAGATCTTCCTCCTATATATACTCTTATACCCTAAAAACTTTGAGGGGAGCCACAAAACCACTTTTCCACGGCCGCAACCTTCTGTACCTGTGAGATCCCATCTTGGGCCTTTTCCGGCATCCTATCGGAGGGGGATTCGATCACGGAGGGCTTCTACATCAACACCATTGCCTCTCCAATGAAGCGTGTGTAGTTTACCTCAGACCTGCGGGTCCATAGCTAGTAGCTAGATGGCTTCTTCTCTCTCTTTCATTCTCAATACCATGTTCTCCTCGTTGTTCTTGGAGATCTATTAGATGTAATACTCTTTTGCGGTGTGTTTGCCGAGATCCGATGAATTGTGGATTTATGATTAGCTTATCTATGAATATTATTTGAATCTCCTCTTAATTCTTTTATGCATGATTTGAAATCTTTGCAAGTCTCTTTGAACTATCGGTTTGGTTTGGCCAACTACATCAGTTTTTCTTGCAATGGGAGAAGTGCTTAGCTTTGGGTTCAATCTTACGGTGTCCTTTCCCAGTGATAGTAGGGGCAGTAAGGCACATATTGTATTGTTGCCATTGAGGATAACAAGATGGGGTTTTCATCATATTGCTTGAGTTAATCCCGCTACATCATGTCATCTTACTTAATGCGTTACTCTGTTCTTATGAACTTAATACTCTAGATGCATGCAGGAGTCGGTCGATGTGTGGAGTAATAGTAGTAGATGCAGAATCATTTCGGTCTACTTGACATAGATGTGATGCCTATATTCATGATCATTGCCTTAGATATTGGCATAACTTTGCGCTTCTCTATCAATTGCTCGGCAGTAATTTGTTCACCCACCGTAATAATTCCTTTGTTGAGAGAAGCCACTAGTGAAACCTATGCCCCCCAGGTCTATTTCACAATATATTAGTTTCCCACCAACTTGCCAATTTATGTCGCCATTTCCTTACTTTGCAATCTTTTACTTTCCGTTCCATAAACCAAAAATACCAAAAATATTACTTTATCGTTTATCCATCTCTATTAGATCTCAGTTTGCGAATAACCGTGAAGGGATTGACAACCCCTTTGTCACATTGGTTGCAAGTTTGTGTTTGTTTGTGCAAGTATTCGGTGTCTTGTCGTGTTGTTTCCTACTGGATTGATCCCTTGGTTCTCAAAACTAGGGGAAATACTTACTCTACTTTGCTTCATCGCCCTTTTCTCTTCAAGGCAAAAACCAGCGCAAGCTCAAGAAGTAGCAAGAAGGATTTCTGGCGCCGTTGCTGGGGAGATCTACACCAAGCCAAGACATACCAAGTACCCATCATAAACTCTCATCTCTCGCATTACATTATTCTTCATTCGTCTATCATTTTCCTCTCCCCACTTCTAAAATGATTTATGAAAAGATTTTCCCTTGTCTTCGCCCTTCTTTCATTCGATCTTATGTTTCCTTGTGTTACCATGTGCCTTCTATTTTCTTGCATCTTCGCTTGCTAAAAATCTATTGATATGGATCCTCATCCACTTGCTAATCTTTTTAAAAGATCCAATTATGATGATCCAATTGCTAGTGAGTTGAGTGCACTAGATTATCTTTATGAGGTTTTTCTTGAAATTCGTGAATCTTAAAATTGTGATGAAGTGTTGAAAGAAGAAATTTATGAAGTGATTCACGTTAGCTCCTTGAATGGAAAGCATGATTGCAATGATGCTATTATAAGTTCTATAAATGTCCACTACTTGTTGCAATGATCATGATTGGGGTGATTTTTCTTACGATCTTGAAAATTTATTTAGGCCCCACCATGATGAATATGAGATTGATAATAATGTTTGCAAAAATATTGAAAGTGGGTTTGGAAGAGTGTAAACTTTAGATCCCACATATTTTGATAATGTTCAATCTTATGAAGTTTTGACAAAAGTGGGTTCGGAGAGGTGATGGCTTTATTTTATGATAATCCCACTATTTCGGAAGAGTGTCAACTTTGCATGCATGTGGATCATGAAGAGAAAATTTCATGTGATAGCTATATTGTTGAATTTGATTATGATACTACATGTAATTATTATGAGAGAGGAAAATATGGTTTTAGAAATTTTTATGTTACTAAATTACCTCTCGTTATGTTGAGATTGCTATTGTTTCTTTCTTCTTCCTTGCATATGCCAGTTTTTGCTTGTCTTCATAATTTGTTTGCTTACATAATGCCTATGCATAGGAAGTATGTTAGACTTAGATGTGTTTGTCACGTGTTTTATGATGCTCTCTTTGTGCTTCAATTCTCGTCTTTCGTGTGAGCATCATTAAAATTATCAATGCCTAACTAGGGGCGTTAAACAATAGCGCTTGTTGGGAGGCAACCCGATTTTATTTTTGTTCTAGCTTTTTAGGTCCTATTTTGCAATAAATATTTCATCTAGCCTCTGGTTAGATGTTTTTTTATGTTTTAATTAGTTTTTGTGCCAAGTAAGACCTTTGGGATAGCTTACGGTGATAGTTGATTTGATCCGGCTGAAAAACAGAAACTTTTGCGCCCAGGAGATTAGTTTTATTTATTAACAGAAGCGTGATAAAATACTGATTCCTTTTGCAGAGGATTAATAAACAAATTTTCTAGTACTTCCTAATTTCTCAGGATTTTTGGAGTTACAGAAGTATTCCAAATATCTAGATTCCTACAGACTGTTCTATTTTTGACAGATTCTGTTTTTCGCGTGTTGTTTGCTTATTTTGATGCATCTATGGCTAGTATCGGGGGGTATGAACCATGTAAAAGTTTGAATACAGTAGATATTACACCAATATAAATAAATAATGAGTTCACAATAGTACCAAAAGTGGTGATTTATTTTCTTATACTAACGGAGCCTACGAGATTTTCTGTTGGAGTTTTGTGTTGTGAAGTTTTCAAGTTTTGGGTAAGGATTTGATGGATAATGGAATAAGGAGTGAAAAGAGCCTAAGCTTGGGGATGCCCAAGGAACCCCAAGGTATTATTCAAGGATGTCAAAAATCCTAAGCTTGGGGATGCCCCGGGAAGGCATCCCCTCTTTCGTCTTCGTCTATCGGTAACTTTACTTGAGGCTATATTTTTATTCACCACATGATATGTGTTTTGCTTGGAGCGTCTTGTATGATTTCAGTATTTGCTTTTTAATTTGCCATAATCATCCTTGCTGTACACACCTTTTGGGAGAGACACACATGAATCGTGATTTATCAGAATTCTCTATGTGCTTCACTTATATCTTTTGAGCTAAGCAATTTTGCTCTAGTGCTTCACTTATATCTTTTTAGAGCATGGCGGGGATTTTTTTATAGAAATTGATGAACTCTCGTACTTCACTTATATTATTTTGAGAGTCTTTAGAACAGCATCGTAATTTGCTTGGGTCATAAAATTAGTCCTAATATGATAGGCATCCAAGATGGATATAATAAAAACTTTCACATAAAGTGCATTGCATACTATGAGAAGTTTGATTCCTTATGATTGTTTTGAGATATGAAGATGGTGATATTAGAGTCATGCTAGTAAGTAGTTGTGAATTTGAGAAATACTTGTGTTAAAGTTTGTGAGTCCCGTAGCATGCACGTATGGTGAACCGTTATGTGATGAAGTCGGAGCATGATTTATTTTTTGATTGTATTCCTTATGAGTGGCGGTCGGGGACGAGCGATGGTCTTTTCCTACCGATCTATCAACCTAGGAGCATGCACGTAGTACTTTGTTTCAATGACTAATAGATTTTTGCAATAAGTATGTGAGGTCTTCATGACTAACTAGCAAAAAGGCGCTGTGTTGCAACGGAAGAATATCACACACCTTAGCATTGATAATAATGCCTCAAGACATTCCCTCTCAGTATCATGAGCTTCTATCTGGCGGCGCCCATGAGTGGAGAGCGTAGGTGACAAGCAACAATTGGATCACCAATGAAGATGTGGCAGTATGTCGCGCACTACACACATATTGTACTTGTCCATAGGACGATGGCATAATGTTCGCCCATCTGCTGCTACCGCTCCAGCCAACCCACACATCTTCCAATTGCAAGCACGACCACCAAGCACAGGGAAGATGTTGAAAAATTATTGTCATATTAATGGTCAACCAAGCACATCTAGTTTAGAGCAGCATCATAGGGAAATTTACTCACACATGGAGTTTCTAATCTTGAGCTCAAATGCTCCTGGATAAACAGTAAATTTGAAAACAAATAGAAAAAATTCAAAAAATATGATTTTTATAGTAAACTTTAAAGAATGTTTAGACTGCAAAAAAATTCATCACGAAATCACATTGGTGCAAAGGCGTGATAAAAAACAAAATCGATGCTCTGGTTAACCAAGCACATCTTGTACAAATGCAGCAAAAGTTTAGAGTAGCATCATAGGTAAATTTACTCAGACGTGGAGTTCCTAATCTCGAGCTCAAATGCTCTTGGATGAACTGTGAATTTGAGAAAACAGATTTGATCCATAAAATTCTGTTTTTTTGTCGTAGACTATAAAGAATGTTTACAATGCAAGAAAAAATTCATCATAGAATCATCGGTGCAAAGCGTGATAAAAACAAAATCGATGTTTGTTACTTTCAAATGCATTTTGGAGCTCTAAAATTTTTTTGGTACGACTTGCTCCAATGTTATTTTGTTATGAAAATTTGCGTGCCCTTCAAACATTTCTTAAAGTTTACAAAAAAATATCAGAAAATTTTTATTTTCTTTTATTTTTTTTCGAATTTACTATTCATACTTCATAGTAGGTGGTAGATCAAATGAAGTTATTCCAAATGTGCGTATACACTTGTCCAATCATATCATGCATGAGTGGCATTAGTTGGAAATGAGTCCATCCTATAGTTCGTCAAAGCTGAGGCAAATGTAGGAAGGCAAGAAGCTTAGGGGGAGGTGCTCGTCCTAGATGGCCTACATTAGTCATCTGTCGGCCCTACACCGAGGTCCACGCACGCCACCTCGGCGTCGCTCTTCTTCCATCCATGGCGCCAAAGCCAAGCATGTTCCTACTCCTGTTCTCTTCACTTCCCCATGTTCCTGCTCCTCCTCTTCACTTCCCCGGTGCCAATTCTCCCCAATCGATTCCCTAGGCCGCAAGCACATCCCCATCAATTCTCTTCGGTCATCCATGCCATCTCGTGGTGCTCCTTTGTTTTCGTGTGCCCCCCACGAGCCCCTTTTCTTTGTTCTTTCTATCACGCGCATCCATACACCACTGATGCCCACATCTCACCCTGGTTTGTTTATTTTCGATTCCGCTTGTTTTCTTGTCTAACTCAAACCTATATAAATTGATGCTCTTTGACGCAAAGGGGCGATGTGGGACTATATTCAATTGCGTAGCTAATCAGTATAGTCATACAGAAAGAAAGATTGTGTGTTTGAAACATCCATTAGCAACTATTTTTATGCGCAGCTTGGCCCAACTTGGGCCACCATGAAAGTCAAAAACAACAACTATCGATGTCAAAACCGGCGGATCTCGGGTAGGGGGTCCTGAACTGTGTGTCTAAGGCGGATGGTAACAGGAGGCAGGGGACACGATGTTTAGCCAGATTTTGGCCCTCTTGATGGAGGTAATACCCTACGTCCTGCTTGATTGTTCTTGATGATATGAGTATTACAAGAGTTGATCTACCACGAGATCGAAGAGGCTAAACCCTAGAAGCTAGCCTATGGTATGATTGTATGTTGTCCTACGGACTAAAACCCTCTGGTTTATATAGACACTGGAGGGGGCTAGGGTTACACAAGGTCGGTTACAAAGGAGGAGATACACATATCCGTATTGCCTAGCTTGCCTTGCACGCCAAGTAGAGTCCCATCCGGACACGGGACGAAGTCTTCAATCTTGTATCTTCATAGTCCAACAGTCCGGCCAAAGGATATAGTCCGGCTGTCCGGAGACCCCCTAATCCAGGACTCCCTCAGTAGCCCCTAAACCAGGCTTCAATGACGATGAGTCCGGCGCGCAGTGTTGTCTTCGGCATTGCAAGGCGGGTTCCTCCTCCGAATACACCATGGAGGACTTTGAATACAAGGATAGGTTCCGACCCTGCAAAATAAGTTCCACATACCACTATAGAGAGAATAATATTTCCACAAATCTAATCTGCAGACACGTTTTGACAACATGACATCATGTCATGGCCCGGTAATTATTCGAACCGTTTTTCTCAACCAGCTCTGCACATAACGCGAGGCGGTTTTCTTGACACATCTTGTCAAAGCAGAGATCGTGTCCCCCTTATCACGGGATTCTCATCAATACAGACATGGGTAACCCAACCGTGCCTATTGGTATGACTCCTAAATCTTAGGCAAGTCCCAAACGGCCGCGAGGAGGACACTTGATATTCACCCTCTTTATAAAGGGGACGAGGCTTTTTCTCCCCCCCTGCGCTCAATCGAATCCTTCCCCCGCCTCGAGTTCTAACACCCAAAGCTCAGGTCAGGTGCTTCGGACCTTCAACTATGTCCGGATCCAACCTTCAAGGTCCGTGGATGCCTTCCTCTGTCACAGAGGAGGACATGAAGAAGCTGAGAGAGGCCAGATATCTGATCGCCAAAATTGCGCATAGGCTGCCTGCCCGAGGGCAAGTCATCCCTACTCCCGAACCCAATGAGAGTGTCGTGTTCATCCCCACTTCCTCCGAGGACTAGCCCTCGCTCTGGATCCCTTTGTTAGGGGTCTTATGTTCTATTATGGGCTGGATTTTCACGATCTAGCCCCGGATTCCCTTCTTCACATCTCGTCATTTATTGTCGTATGTGAGGCCTTCCTCCGCATTACCCCTCACTTTGGCCTGTGGCTCAAGACCTTCGATGTGAAGTCAAAGATGATCGAGGGGCGGCAAGCAGCGTGCGGAGGTGCTTTAATAAGCAAAATCGCTAATGCTCCATGGCCAGAGGGTTCCTTTCCAGAGGTGTCCGGATTGTGGCAGCGGGAGTGGTTTTACATCACAACTCCCCGAAATGCCAAGTGGGTAGCTGCCCCCACCTTTCGCTCAGGCCCCCCACCGCAACTGATGTCATGGATTAGCAGGGGGCTGAGCTGGGGTCCAGCAAAGGACATGTCAATACTGCAGAGCCATATCTGAGATCTCTTTGAGAGAGATTTCAGTCTGGTTATGGTAATGCAAGTTATGCTAGTTCGTCGAGTCCAGCCTTGCAAACGTCGGCCCCTCCGCATGTGGGAATTCAACCCGGAAGGACCGCGAGCTATTTAGCATTTTCTCGGCATAACGCTCGAAGAGATGTACAAATCGTTCTTCGGACCCCAAATAGAGTGTCCGGACACCACCGAGGATGTGGGTCTAAGCTGCAACCGCCCCGCTACCCAAGTAAGTAATCCCATGTCGAACCTACTGTCCTTTAATTTATCATGGCATCATTCTAAAGAGCCGCTCTTTGACCAGGACTAGATAACAAAGGCGATGATGATCAGGTGTTCGGGCCCCCTTCCTGAGGGCTTGGACAATCCAGTACTGGACAAGATGCTCAAGCCGGCGCCTTATCCAGTGCCCTCAAAGGAAGATGATGGGGGAATAGAGAGGGCGAAAGCGAGCCTCACTCGCTACTTATTCCAGCCGGGACAACCAAAGGGAAGAATATGACATTCTCTCTCCCCAGGGAAGGAAGAGGACTACCTCTGAAGTTCCGGAAACTAAGGTTTCCAAACGGGAGAAGAAATCTTCATCAGAGGGTCCTGCCTCGGAGGGTATTCTTGCCGCACAATGTCCGCACGGGGATTAGCCCTCTACCGAGCTATAAGTAATCGAAAAGTACTTAATAGTGGAAACATCCTACCTTATTACCGAAGACAATAACCGATGCTTGTAAATTGTAGTCCTGATCGGAGCCCTTCTCGATAGAGTTCGTCTTCGGGGGATCTTCTTCCGGAAATGATGGAGAGAGAAACGCCTCCCCCTGACACCCCGCCTCATGAAGCGGGCGACCTTGAAGTGTCGTCGCGAAAGGTATCTCCGGATCCACTAAGGCCAGAGGATAACCCTTTGGCTTCCCAGAATCCCCAGTATCCAGTTCCTAAGGAGAGCGACAGCAAGGATCCGTACAGTGTGCGGTCGGACGCGCTAAAGGATCTTCTGGGGCAAGCGGCCATCTCGAAAGCGCATCGTACGCTAATGGGTACCATAATTGAAAGGATTCCATCCGCTGAAAGCGGTTTGCATGAAGCCTTTATGAGTCTGCTGAAAGGCTTCGAGGTACGTGAAATAGTGTATGTTTTTGATAGTACCGCATACATTAGGTGTGCCCTATTCAGATAGTATCCCCTGAGACTCTGGTTGTCGTCGAGAATGGAGGCAACCCGATGATCATATACCCAGGTAATAATTCGATTGGCTTTATGTGCAGGTGGCTAAGGCTACGGTGGCTAGCCGAGCTGATGGATTTACCGAGCTAAAGTGGCAACTTGATGCGGCCGATGCCGATATCGTGCTTGTCAACCAGCGGCTTGACGAGGCACAGGGTGAGTGATTTCTCTGGTGATCGTCACATAATAAGAGTAGCATGATGCCAGTTTCTTTAATATGTTGTGACCGCAGATGGAGCTGCCACCGTGGAGACCCTTCGAGTGGAACTTGCCCGAGCCAAGGAGCAAGCAAGGAGTAGCAATGCGACCACTCTAAAGGAGGCCGAAGAGTTAAGGGCCGAACAGGCCGCGCATTGCGAGAGCAAGGAAAAAATAGCCAAGATGGCTGTAGAGTTAAAAGATGCCGCTGACCGTTGCCAGCTTCTTGAAGAAGAAAACTAGGCAAAGGCAACGGACCTGGAGAAGGCCCTGGTGGTTGCCAAGGAAGCCCACTCCAAAATTAGAGCGACGAAGGAGGAGCTGAATCAAGCTGCAGATATCGTGTCTGGGAAGCCCTTCTTGTTGCGGACTAAGTTCGGAGATCCGAAGTATGCTCCTTTGGACCAGCTATGGAGTTCTGCGGATGCCTATATGGATTTGGCTGCAAGTGCTGCTAATGCGGCCGAGTACTTCAAGGATCAGAAAGGCCCCGAAGTGGAAAAGTTGTTCTGGTCACAGTTTCACGCTCCAGTCCGTCCGCTGCTATTGAATGAGCGAATGGCCGAGTGGGCCGAGCTCCATAGGTTGTCCGGACTTGCCATGAGGTCCGTTTTGGGTCACTGGCCAGGACGGCCAAGGCCGAATAGCTACTTTAGTTTAGTGCAAAAATTCCTTGGTGCTGTGCCACGCATCGATGCTGTAAAGAGATCAGCGTGCATAGAGGGTGCGCGGATGGCCTTTGCCCGTGTCAAGACATACTGGGCGGAGATGGAGGCCACCACTGTTGCGACACAGGGTTCGGCCGGAGGCCGAGTGGCTGCCGAGCACTACTTTGAAGAAGTTCTTGAAGGCGCTCGTTCGATAGAGGCTTAGTGCTCGAAGAATATTATGTTCTAGTGACATGTATTCCCATTGTAAAAACAATGTTTTATTGAATTTATCAAGGCTGTATTTATACTTTTGCCCGAAAGTACTATGATGCCTCCTGTGTGGCCGTTTATGTATATATGTATATAACCTGAAAGTTTGCTGTCGTCGGCTTCCGCCCCCACGCATATAATGCGGGGGTGTTCGCAGAAAATGCATAACCACACTTGATCCAATGTCTTGGTCCGTTAAGGAGGTGATAGCACAGCGAACGAGGCAATCCGACTATATTGCTTTAACACTTTCACTTAGCCATTGGAGTTTGACGGTGGGGCTACTATATAGCCCCTGGTACTTCTGCGCTCGTACGAATACGGGGCGCGTACGTACATGACCGGGAAATGGCCCTTCGTCAATGCGGAGGAATCCCGAAGATTCCGATGAGTCATCAAGTGGTTGACCACTCTCTCGCTATATCATGACAGTTAGTTTTCGGCTTTCTCTACTGAGGTGCTCATCCGGATGAACCAGGGCACAATCGCAGTAGTTCTCCCGGTGCTACCTTAGCCGATATAACGGAACGTAAGGTACCAAAACGTTGGAGCCGGGCAAACCCAACATGTGACCAAAGACATGATTCGGAGCTGATGCATATAGGGCCAAACTCGCGACACCGAACACTCCCTAAGGTGTTCGGTCTTTATACCATATACCGTGCAAAAAAATGCCCTTAATAAGAAACCCCATGTGTCCAGGTACGTGCAAAATCCTGACGTGGCCACATGCCAATAACGCCAGCATCTTTCTCGGTTGTGTGGAGTATCCAGAGGATGTGAGCAACAAGAGATAGTAAAAAATGTTTACGCAGGGTCTTAATCTAAAAAGAAATCTTTCGGCGGGTCCCTGCTGCAGGTTTGCGGCTGTGTCTCCGTTGTGCCATGTCCTGGACGGGTGTAGCACGATTGTCATCTATAAAAGGAAAGAACTTAGGTGAAAGTTGCCATGCCAAAAAGAAGAATTGGTTATTATCAATGAACTATCAAAATTCAAGAGAAGCCAAGTTGAGCCGGGCTGGCCCTAATTACACGCGGGAAGCCCCTGGTATCATTTATGAGGGTTTGATCATCAAACCAATCTCATGTATATGGTCTTGATGACCTGCCGGATTCGTTTAACCGTGTCCGTGGTCTTGACGACCTGCCATTTTTTCTGGTTGGTGAGGCCGTCTAGGTTGCGGCTGTTAGAGCCGCCGCATCCTCTTCCGCACGTAAGAAACGTTCAGTATTTCCGCTAACTGAGATGATACCACGTGGACCGGGCATCTTAAGCTTGAGAAAAGCATAATGTGGTATTGCGTTAAAACAAGCAAAAGCTGTTCTTCCGAGTAGTGCTTGATAACCACTTTGGAATGGGGCGATGTGAAAAGTTAACCTTTCGCTTTGGAAGTTATAGGGAGTACCGAATACCACCTCCAGTAGTAGAGAGCCCGTACAGCGGGCCTCTTGGCCTGGTATTACTCCCTTGAAGGTAGTATTATTGTGGCTTATTTGTGTCGGGTCTATCCCCATTTTGCGAACTGTGGCCTGATATATCAGATTCAGATCACTGTCGCCGTCCATGAGGACTCGTGTGAAATGGTACCCATTTATTATTGGGTCTAACACCAAGGCCGTTAGTCCTTCGTGTCGGATATTTGTCTCGTGATCCCTACGATCAAAAGTGAACAGGTAGGCCAACCAGGGGTTGAACCTAGGGGTGACGGGCTCTATAGCGCGTGTGCCTCGGAGTGCATGCTTGCTTCTCCTCTTTGTGACATGGATCCACTACAAAAGAAAGACACATCCGTGACATTTTGGGCCGAACGATTTTTTTTTTCTGTCATACATATGACACTTCTATGACAATAATTGTGACAAAACCCGGTATCATCATAGATGTGGTGGGCTCCTACTTCTATGACAAAAAATCATGACAGAAAATGGGCTTTTCGTCCTGGGCGGGCCGGAGACGCAGCTGCATGACATTCTTTGGACCGTCCATGATGGAAAAAACCGTGGGAGAAGCGAGGGGGAGGAAAATTTCGGGGAGTTCCCGGTTACGGTGGGAGGTCGGGGGCCGAGCGATGCGCGTTTCTCTCGTACACATACGCACGTGTGTGCGAGGCGTTGGCTCTAACTGAACCCGAGCGAGGCGTTGGGCTCTAACTGAACCCGAGCGATTGCACTGCAGGCTACACGTTACTGAACCCGAGCGATTGATCAATGGCTGTTAACTGAACCCGATCGAGCGATTCCTTCGCTACTGCTGCTAATTGAAGCCGGTCGATGGGATGAACAGTGAGCGTTGCGGGGGGGTTTGGATGAACAGTGAGCGGTGGCGTTGCCTCTGGATGAACAGGACCTCGTGGTGTGGTGGAGGGCTGGATGAACAGTAGACGGTGGAGGGGTGCCCGTGGAGGGGTGGATGAACAGGACCCCGTGGTGTGGAGGGCTAGATGAACAGTAGACGGTGGAGGGGTGGTTGAACAGGACCCCATGGTGTGGAGGGCTGGATGAACAGTAGACGGTGGAGGGGTGCCCGTGGAGGGGTGGTTGAACAGGACCCCGTGGTGTGGAGGGCTGGATGAACAGTAGACGGTGGAGGGGTGGTTGAACAGTAGCCGCTGGAGTAGCGCGCGGTGGAGGCTGGATGAACAGGAGCCCGTGGAGGCTGGAGGAGGTCGACGGTGGAGATGAACAGTATCCCGTGGAGTCCCGTTTTGCGGTACGCGACACCCCTCCCGATGAACAGGACCCCCGTTTCGACCGTAGCGCCCCAACACAAGTCCGTTTCCTCCGTTTTGCGGTACGCCACACCCCTCCCGATCAACAGGACCCCCGTATCGACCGTAGGAGGTTCGTTTCCTCTGTTTTGCGGTACGCCAGACTCCTCCCGATGAACAGGATCCCGTTTCGAACGTGGCCGGTCGAACACAAGGCCGTTTCCTCCGTTCTGTGGTACGCCAGGCCTCGTTTCCATTGCATGTTCCGTCCAAGCCCTCCCGATGAACATGACGCATTTCGTTGCCTCCCCATGAACACGACGACGATGTTGTTTCTCCGTTCCGACCCAGCCATGTACACGATCCCTCGCCGTACGTATGCGCGAGTAGGCGTTTGAGACCTCGCCCGTATGTACACATACGTGGCCGTATTTTCTTTCTTGCACCCAGGCCGCTGTACGTACGTGTAAATGCTACGTGCGCGCCTCTACTACGACATATGCGCGTCTCTACTACGACACGTCCGCGCCTCTACATCGACCAGTATGTACGTACACGTTCGCGACCAGAATGACAACGCTACTTACGCTTCGACCAGGTGGGTCCCGGCTGTCAGGCACTTCCTTGCCTGTGAAGATGTAGCTGGTGGGTCCCAGTAGTCAGGGGGCGAATCATTTTTTTTGCCCAGATGCACTTCCTTGCGTGCGAAGATGTAGCTGGTGGGTCCCAGCAGTCAGGGGGAAACGTTGTTTTCGCAAAATACGGTGGCCCGTCCGGTGGGTCCCGGTGTCAGGTGGAGGAATAATTACTTTGCACATAATAAGGAGGCACTTCCTTGCTGCGGCCATGGACCTAGCTGTCAGCCTCTCCACGTACAGTACACATCCGATGGAAGCCGTTCCTTGACCATGTTGACCACGCCGCGCCGAGAGCACCAGGGTGGTGGACGATGGCGAGGCCTAGGAAGGGGATGACGCGGAGCCGGGGAAGACGCGGCAGTGGATGCCCATGCATAGAGGAGTACGAGGGTTCACTGGTTCGCTGCAGTGTGAGGCTGCCGTCGCCGCAGAATAATAGGGGGTGTGGGTGAGTAGAGGGATGGCCTGGCCAGCGGTGGGAGTAGTAGGGGGCGGTGAGGCCTCCGCCGCATCGCAGCCGGCCACGAGAGGCACGACCGGCGCTGGTTTGGGCGGCTGGAGCAAGAAGACCAGAGGTTGAAGAAGCACTACGGCCGTTGGATGGACATCGTACGGTCACTAGAGCTAGAATCGTGCATATTGACTAAGTTGACAAAGCCCTCTGTCCCCGTCAACTTAGTAGGCCCACAAGTCAGCCTCCCTCTAAGGTGGGTCCCAGCTAGAAGGGGGTATTCATTTTTTTGAGCGTAATAAGGAGGCACTTCCTTGTGTGCGAAGATATAGCTGGTGGGTCCGAGCTGTTAGTGGCGGTAACGTTTTTTTCGTGAAATACAGAGGCCCTTTCTGTGGGTCCCTGATGTCAGGTGGAGGAATCATTATTTTGCGCGTAATAAGGAGGCATTTCCTTGCGTGCGGCCATGGACCCAGCTGTCGGCCTCTCCACGTAAAGTCCACTTCAGATGCATGTCGGTCGTTGACCACGTTTACCAGGCCGGGCCGAGAGCACCAGGCCGGTGGACGACGGCGAGGCCTAGGAAGGGAACGGCACGGAGGCAGGGAAGACTCGGTAGTTGTTTCCCATGCAGAGGGGAGTATGACTGTACGAGGGTTTACTGGTTCGTCTGCCATCGCTGGATAATAACAGCAGGTGTGGGTGAGTAGAGGGATGGCTAGGCCAGCGATGGGAGTACGGTGGGGCAGTGAGGCCTGCACGGCAGCAGAGCCGGCCGCGGGGAGGAGGGAGCAGGAAGTCCCGCCGGCACCTGTTTGAGCGGCTGGAGCAGGAAGAGCAGAGATTGAAGAAGCACGATGGCCATTGGATGGCCATCCAACAGTCACTACTTGTGTGTCAACCTTTCTTTAGGAAAGCCTCAAATCTGTGGAAAACATCATACATCCCATTTACCATTATTTCTAATAATTTACAGCCCATTTGCTAATTATTAAGATTTTTTGGAGCCCATATTCTTTTTGTTAGCATTACAGCCCATATTGTGGCCACGGTTAAAAAATTATATGAAATTTTGCATATTTCGATGCGGTCCGAACTGTTTTTAATCCCGAAATTTTGACTCACATTCAAACTGGTTTTAAAAATAAATGTATATCAATATAAAATCCAACAAATTCTCCACGCATAAAAATTAATGTAATTTCAAATATCGAAATGAAGAAAAGATATTTGAAACTAATTGTCGGTTTGAAGTGTTTTAAAAATGTACAACCCATTTCTCATTACTGATGGGCCATTTTCTCAGCCAGCCGAATGAAAGCTCTCCTCGTCTTGAAAGATTTGTAGCCCAACAGGCCTGACAAAGCGACTTACTTGGCAAATCACAAAAAAACTGGGCTCTGGCCATGGACTCAGCTGTCAGCCTCTCCACGTACAGTACTCTTCCGATGGAATGTCATTGACCACGTTGACCACGCCGTGCCGAGAGCACCAAGGCGGTGGACGACAGCGAGGCCTAGGAAGGGGTCGACGCGGAACCGGGGAAGACGCGACAGTCGATGCCCACGCGGAGAGGAGTACGAGGGTTCACTGGTTCGGCTGCGGTGTGAGGCTGCCGTCGCCGCAGGGCCTGGCTAGCGGTGGGAGTAGTAGGGGGCGATGAGGCCTCATCGGCAGCACAGCCGGCCACTGGAGGCAGGAGCAGGCGGTCTCCCCGGTGCTGGTTTGGGCGGCTGGTGCAAGAAGAGCAACGATTGAAGAAGCAGCAGGACCGTTCGATTCAAATCTAACGGTTACTGCTGCTAGAATCATTTGTTGACTAAGTTGACAAGCCCTGCGTACGCGTCAACTTAGTAGGCCCACAGGTCAGCCTCCCAACCGGTGCGCCCACATGTCAGTGGGAGGAATCATTTTTTTCGCGTAATAAGGAGGCAGTTGATTGCGTGCGGCTATGCCAGCGGAGGGAGTAGGGTGGGCTGGGGAAGCCTGCGTGGCATCACAGCAGGCCACAAGAGGAGGGAGTAGGCAGTCCTGCCAGCGCTAGTTTAGGCGGCTGGAGCAGGAAGATCAGAGATTGAAGAAGCACGTCGGCCGTTGGATGGACATCCAACACTAACTGCTGCTAGAATCGTGTCTTCACTGACAAAGCCTTGCGTAAACAAGCCAGCCTCGAAATCTATGGCATGTACAACCCATTTGCTATTATTTTTATAATTTTTACTCATTTTCAAATTAATATGGAATTCATTGTAGCCCATTTTCCATTTTTAGAATGCTGGCCATTTTCTAGTCAGTACCAGGGTCAAAAAATTAACTAAATATGTGGGAAATTTTGAAAATTCGCAAATTTTTGCTGGGGAACGAAATATTCTTAATCCAAAAATTAATAGATATACTAAAACAAATTTAAAAATAAATTAGTACTATGTCATGTTAAATCCAATGAAATACGTATAAGATATCAGTGAAGAACAAAAACAAAAAAAGAAACTTATATCCCATTTGCTATAAATTTTTTGGAATTTTCAACCCCTTTTGATATTACTTTTAACAGACATTGACCATACTCTTAAGCCAGGCCGGAATGCATCCCTCCACGTCTTGAAAGATTTACAACCCGGTAATTCGGAGAAAACAAATAGGCCTAGCTTGGGTATTCTTCAAAAAGAAATACTGGGCTACCTATTTTCCCAAAGAACCGGTGCATGAGCATTTAGCTTTATTTATTTACTTACTTATTTATGTTTAGGGGACCATGAGCATGTACCTGGGTCGGATTCATGTGAGAGCCTCCCTTCCAGTTAATTATGGGGTTCTCTATTGGGCCTTCATAAGTGGGCTGCATGTTATCAACAAGTGGAAAATGTGTTCTGAGTTTCAAAAAAAATGTGTTCCGTATGATAAATAGTATGCGCTACGTACGGTACGGGGCACTAAAGGATCGTACCGTGCAACGACTTCCAAAACATTGTGTTTGTCATTCTAACAACACATTTATTCAACCAACAGACGAAATATACTACTGATTGTACATTGAAAACAGCAGCAGCAGCAACCAGGGCTGGGGGTGCAACAGAAGTAGTAAGCAGGCCAGAAGAGTGAAGACGCAGCTCTCTCTTCCAAACCAAACATCAGCCATCATTACAAAAGGGCTACCAAAAAAGAACAAGTGTATGCATCAAACTAAATAAAGATCCTACTACACCAAGTGTACGCATCTAACTAACTGGCTCAGTTAGATGTTACTAATTTTTTTCGAAATGGAGGCAAAAGAATTGCCTCGTCGATTAATTAAGAAGAAGAGAATTGCCTGGTTAATCTACGAAAAACCGGGCTAAAACCGAAGACGTTACTATTTATTAAGCTGCAGTGGAGTCGCAGATGGAGAGGAGTGGGAAACTTCACTAGTTTGGGTGCGCGGCAGCACAACCGCGGTGGTTAGAAGGGAAAACATAAATTGGACACGGCATTACTTTTATAAGAAACCTGCGTTTTATACCCCACAGTAGGCATACTAACAAGTTCACACACAAATACAACAGAAAAGTTAAACATTCATATCAAACTCAGGTTCACAGGACACATTCATATCCATAGCCAACATTCACAATCAACAACTCAAAAGATTCATATATACACAAGCTCAGCATATCTATGCATCCAAATGATTGATAGATCACATGACAATATTCATACATAATTTACAAAAAGATTCAGATATACGCATGTTCAGTATGTTTATGCATCCAAATGATTGAGATCACATCCAATATGATCCATGGACGAACTTTAATTACCTAGGGTACGGACTGGTAAATGGTGTTCAATCAGAGGTACTTCTTGCTAAAATTAGTTCTTGTACGAGTAAACTTTCGAGTACATAAGAGGCGGCACAGACAATCTAAACTTTGCTTGTAGGTTTATCCTCAAATAGTGGCCTCGTGCCCAGGGAGGTTTGAGCAACTTGGCCACTACTTTCATCCAACCAGTTTACTGGGTCATCTTGGTCCTGTATCTCGCCAAAATTCTACATTGAAGACGAGAAAGGAGGCGGTTGAGAAAATGAACCAACCAAATTTTTTGTGCAGTTCAACTGAAATGGAGCATCCTTGGCGTGCAGACTGATTAAGTGCCAGATGAATATACCCATCAACCAACTTGTCTGGAATCTTTAGAGTCCATGCCATATAGTTCGCTACCATATGTGCTGATAACCAAAAGGCACAAGTTGGGACCAAATACTGGACTGCGTTTTTCTGGGCTATGCACCAAGCAATGTTTTTAGCGTTCACTCTCCTAACACTTGGAGTTTGACAATTGGTTGACGCCAGTTGATACTCAAATGAATATAGGCACTTCTTGTCAACATCGATGCTTGTTTGAGTGAACTTTGGAGTACATAGCAGCAGCATAAGTTCCTGTCCATCTGATCATTTTGTGCAGTT
This sequence comes from Triticum urartu, assembly GCF_003073215.2. Lineage (NCBI taxonomy): Eukaryota > Viridiplantae > Streptophyta > Magnoliopsida > Poales > Poaceae > Triticum > Triticum urartu. The sequence goes on along the minus strand of NC_053022.1, from coordinate 74,036,651 downwards.
CTACTGAAATCACCCGATGTAATGATTTGCCTGCGAGTTCAGGCTCCAAATTACTCCTTTATGAAATCGGCAAACAGTACCACAATACCAAATTACCAATACATATGACAGGCACAATAATCAGGATAAAGACCAGTACCAACCTGTGTGAGGTAGCATATCAATTACTATTTCCTTTGACTGGAAGCCGAGATAAGCCAAGCAACTGACAGCAAAGGAAGAAAGCATGCGGAGTTTAGCAACTGAGAGGAAAGGACGGAAGCTGTCGAGGCAATGAAGCACCCAAAGTTTTTTTGCAGTTCCACCAAAATCGAGCAACCCTGTTGGCACATATATTGAGAGACTGAGATTACTGTAATAGTGGGACTAGTTTATGAAACATACACTAACAAATAGAAGCACCCTCATTATCTTAATGGGTAAAGTTAGCAACATAGTAGTCTTGCTTAAAGAGAGGTATTAGTTTATTTAATCAGTGCCAATTAGCTCAACTCAACACTCAAAGCATTGCCATTTATCATAGGTTGCAAAACTTTAACGTGCAAAGATAAAGGAGTTTCTCATGACAGTAGCACGATACAAATAGAGATGACAGCAAACTAGTATGGATGAAGGCCTTAGGCCCGTACCAACCTGAGAAAAAAAGCTTATTCATGTAGTCCCATAAGAGATGATAAAGCACTCGCTGGAGTCACACAATAGTATATATTTTTGTGCACTTCAAATGTATGGTTGAAATCACTCTTGTTTACCAGTGCTGAGATTATATCGAAAGATTATCAAGAACTTCCAGAAGAGTTAAAGCACTGGCTGGGATACAGTTCATTGTATTGTCTTGTGTAGTTCCATTTAATGTATGATTGGCACAACATGATCCCTGTTTGCACAAGTAGGAACAAGGTGAAACCTTCATTAGCTTAGTGAGAAAGGATAGGAAGACATTAGCATATTACTCAACCAGTAGCATCAAATTCATGATGGACAATACGCAAAACATTGCCTCATTGAACCAATGGCAATAAATTGACATGCAAAACAATAGCACTATTATGTCATGACACTAATAATATTCCCTACCTTCTCCACCACATGATTCACCTCCATAGACAAACATACACACGTACATGATTCAGCATAGGGTCCTACTAAAGATTTGTTTAACTCCAACAGGAAAATTAGGCAGTAATAAATTAGTGGTACTTAAGTACTCCTAATTAATTAAGTGAGACAGCAGAAGTGGAAGGGCTCCCTGGAGGATCATCTCACATGTAAGGTAGTCGTTGCCGAAGCCCTTGAATGGCCTCGACTGAGGCCTCTGGCTAGCAAGATCGCCTTGGCACTGTTTATTCTTCTTCTTCTTCCTCTTCCTCTTCATGCTCTATTTCTCTTTCTCCTCACCAGTTGGTGAAACCAAGTACATGATTGGGCTTCTAATTCAGAATTGGTTTTGTCAGTGAGGGAGTACAAGTGTACTAGTAAAAAACAACATTATTTTCTCATGTCAGTCGGAAAATAGAGATGAACACATTCATTAAATATCATTCTTACCTAAAGGAAGGTTATGGCGCCAATATGGATGATGAGGATTGGAACACAGATCTCCCTTTCTGCAGTTCCACCAAAATGAACCAACTGTTCCATTCTGACATTCCAGTTAAACAGCACAAAAGTCACTTCTTTTAAGAAGAGTTTTGTGCAGTGCACCAAAAGGTCACAACAGCAACCAGATGAATTGGATATCCCTGTTTGCACAAAAAGGCACAGAGGAAATAGTCAGAGTCTCAAACAATTACAGGCAAAAACATTTGGCTAAACTTGTCATGGCTTATAACAGTGGGTGCACCAGCAGTCCAGCACCATGTACGTAAACAGGGGCATAAAGTGGTGATTCATAGTTTGTTGCCCCGAGAAACAAACATCCAAGAAACATATCTGGGTTGGTCCCATTTTTGTTCACTCTAGCCACCTACTCCTATGTGTGGATAGCAAATCTAGTCCTGGTCATACCACTTTGTACAGCATTACCCCTATATTTCCCTTTTCGACCAAGAGACCGGTTGGATGACCTGTCTGTACTACTTTCACCCCCTTTCCTTCATGTTTGTACCAAGTCCGATGTACATACTAAATTCCCCCACCCCCACTTTATTTCTTGTTTGAACCAAGTACTCCCTCCGTCCGGAATTACTTGTCATCAAAATGGATGTGTCTAGAACTAAAATACATCTAGATACATCCATTTCAATGACAAGTATTTTTGGACGGAGGGAGAACAAGATTCGACTCCATGAAGTAGCTTTACCTCTAACAATAGAAGAAAAATATGTGACGTTGGACCATCCGATCGAGAGGGGCTAAGAGGTAGAAAATGATGCACACGCAGCGATGTAGCGAGCTGGGGAAGTAGAGCTAAGGCGGTTTCGAACGAAGATATACCTGAAGGTCGTCGGGATGTGGATAGGTGGGCGGCGGGAGGCCGGATCCGCCGACAGGCAACGACGAAGGGATCGGAGGACCTCCCGCGCCGGCGCTCGGCCAGAGATAACGGTGCGGCCGGCAGTGGGTCTCCTCCCTCGCTGTCGACGACGGCCTAAACACTGCCCCTCCTCTCCTTCACCGGCGGAGGGGGATATGTCCGGATCTGTAACCAGCGGTGAGGATAGAAAGCTAGTGTTTTTTGAAGGGAGAACCCCTATCTTGTTTAAATCTGGAGAGGATGAGAGTGTGTGAAAAGAGAAACCCTAGCAAGCAAGCGCGGAGGCTCTGGCCTATATATACGTAGTGAGCAACCCTAGCAAGCAAGCAACCCCTATCTTCATCAACTCATACAAGACCGAGAAATTTCATTACTACAACGCCCTCTCCCTCGCGGACTGAGCTCCAGTGCCTTAACTGCACCTGCCTTTGGCTGCATGACAGGAGGGCCAACCACCTGTTGGGCCCACCTGTCATCGACACAAAGGCGGGAGCAGTAAGTTTAAGCTTTCGCTATCCCTCCCGCATGAGGTGGACGGACATGCAGCAGTGGATTCGATACTCTAGAAGTAGGAGTAATCATTATTGTTTGTCTTCTTGAAGAGGCGAAGAGACAAGCACAACCCGAACGTGGCAGTTGCGAACGCTCGTGTGGTGCGGTTCCTTGGAGTACTAGCCAGGCTCTTGCATGAGACAAAATTGCTATTGTTTAACAATTAAACTCCATTATCCATTGGTTGATACTCATTCTGCATAGGTCCACGCACTTAGCACCGTTTCCTCCTGGGGTCACCAATGTTTGTTTGCTAATTAATAGCATTGCATGCAATGAACTAGCCATTGCAAGTCATTAAAAGCATGCACACCTCTCATCTCTTATTGGTTGATATGTCAAGAAACAAGAAACAATGTAGAAGTTAATGCACCGCACCTAAGTGTTTTGGGACTATTTGGTTTTCGTAAGGCTGGTCATAGTGGGGAGTAACTTAGACTAGTGTCATGCATATGACACTAGCCTAAATTACTACCTTCATAATGCAAAGTAACATAATAGTAGTATTTTAGATGGCTTCATTTATTAGCTTGTAGACTCATCGTATCTTGAAAAGCGCTATGTTACAGTAACATATTATGTTACCACCTCTCATTAATTACTTGCCACACAAGCAAAAAATTCTTGGAGTGCGCTATGTTACTAGCTAAGTTACTCCCACTATGGCTAGCCTAAGATGACTTAAACACCTAGACGGAGGGAGTAGTATAGCCCTGTAAACCGGAAAGGAGTATTTGCCTTTCTAGAGATTTCAACAAGTGACTAGACTACACCATGTTCAGTACTCCCTCCCTTCCGGTTTATAGGGCTCAAATCTCAAATCTCATGAACCAAGGCATTTTGCGATTGGAGGAATGTATCTTATACTTTACAAAACTACCCTAATTAAACTCATGCATTAATTACGTAGTTCTCTCGTTTTCCTCTCCGCCTTGGTCGCGGTGCACAATATTGAGCACTCCTATATGACTAGCCGCTCTATCTACATGCGGGACATTTCAAAGCATCCGGGCCCGCGTGCCATCCACCAAATCACAGCGAGGTGCTACAGTCGAGACTCACCTGTAACCCCGGTGTGGCCGTCATGACCCGTCATATCACAAAACCCACACCTTTACCAGCAGTGGTAAGGTGGCCTCCAAGTTGGACTGGACGAAGCAACCATCATTTCACTGGAACGCTCGTTCAAGCCCTGTCTTCCCTTTCTTGAAGAAAACCTCACTCCAGGCTACTCACTTCTGCCATTTTTCTTCTTACCGACGAAGGAAAGGTGGGCGAACCAGTTATGTTGTTATATTTTCATTCCAAGAATCTTCTTTTTGCGAAGCACCGACCGATTCTCACATCCTATTCTTTTTCCGTTTTCATTGCGATTGTGGTTTCCTTTCGATTGCTTTTTGTTTGTCATTTCATTGATGGATACTGGAGCACTAGGCAAAGAGTTGCCAGCGGACAACCCACTGGAGATAGCGATCTCCAGGAAGCGAGCACTGACCAATGAGTTGACCATGTTGGCGGGCCAACCCATGGAGACGAAGAACTCCAAGAAACAAGCATTGGCCAAAGAGTTGAGGACGTTGGCGGACGAACTCCTCAAAGGAAGTTGGAAGAATGGCAAGGGCCCCACCGTGCCTACCCCAATAACTCTGATTGCCACCTATGTGAGGCTCAAGACCAAGTTTGAGGAGATAGTCGCCGTTGAGAAGCAGTATTCCCCTGGCAAGGTGATGGCCCCCATCGAGGACGAGGAGATGGCCCCCGGAGGGATGAGGTCCCCCGGTGAGCTACACAAGGTAAAAAATAATGGCTTATTACCATAGTTGTGGTTTTTGATTATCTGCAATGTGCTTGCTAATATGTTAGGGTTGTGCAGGTGCCGGTGGACGTCCTTGATGATTCCGATGTCGTGGCCCGTCCTGTTGGCATCGCCCCGGAGATCGATTCCGATGCCGCTATCCATCCTATGGACATCGCCCCAGAGACCGATTCTGATGTCGCAGTCAGTCCTGCGGATATCGCCCCAGAAATCGATTCCCTTGCCGCTGTCCGTGCTGTGGTCATTGCCCGAGAGATCGATGACAAGAAATAGTTGGTCGGGCTAATCCTTTAGGGTAGTTTGCATTGCCCTGTGTTTAATTACCAGAACGATGCGTGTTATCAAACCATCTTAGGGCTAGTCACTGTCTTGTGTGGGCGGATCTTGCTACTTTTCTTTGATAGTGAATCATGCGATGAATCATGCGAACCCTCTCCGAGTTATGGAAACAGATGTATCCTCACCAGCTTTTGATGTAATATATGGCATGATTAGATGTAAGTTTGAACTGTTTATCATATCAGCAGGGCTTGTTTGATGATTCTTGGTGTTAGTAGGCTAGCTATTGTGCGATCTATAGTACTTGCAAAACACTCACCGAACAGAAACATTGGGGCTGATGAGCTCGTGTTACGCTTATACTTATCCCTCGTTGATCGACCAATAGCCCTAGCTCCTAAAACTGTAGGCTTAGCGATCGATGACCTTGGCGGGCTAGTTTGGCCTAGTGGGTTTCAGTGATATGACGTGCAACACAAAATCATAGCAGTGCAAAGACGTACTCCCCCCGTTCCAAAATAGATGAGCTAGGCGGGCTAGTTTTCCCTAGTGGGTTTCAGTGATATGACGTGGTACAATGTCGTCCAGTCTTCGCGTGTGGTAGCAGTATTGCGGGTACAGTAAGTTTTCTTGAAGAAGCGGAATTCAATGAAGTCATGATGGTTCCTTCGTCCGAACAACTTACAGTGGGAAAGGTTGGGCCTGCGATACGACCAGGGTAGACCAGGATAATTTTGTGCATGGCGGGTGGACCAGGATGGTCGACATCCCACATGTCGGCGAATGAAAGTATTCTTTCTGATATAGAGGACGAGCAACGAGTATTCATTGTTTATTTTTGATGAAAGCTATTGTCTCCACTGTTACGATGGAGGAGTGTGAAACACGGCAGCCCAGTGAACTTGGCATGTGCACCACTCCCTCCTTCCTCATGTAATGCCCAGGTTACAGCTTTTTCTCACTTTCTCTCTATCTATTTCCTCTCAAATGTTTTTACCTTTCTTTTTTTAAGACACAATTGTTTTTATGCCTTTTTTAGAATTATTTTTTTATACCTAGGAGCACGTGTAGAGACGGGCTCTTGCAGAGCCCACTCCTTGACTTTGTCAATGCCTCTCTCTCCTCCACATAAGGAGTACTACATGCTATGCATGCATGCGGCGGGCAGCTGGCGTCTAGAGGGGCCAGGGCGGTGAGAGCGGGCTCCGGAAGCGGTCCGGACTCTAGCATAATTTTGGGTTTTACAGTATTTATTTCTCCATTGAAAGGTAGGCCCGCGTAGATAGATAAAGAACACTAGCTGATGAGGTGCATGCGGACTGTTTGACTAGTCAACCAGACAAATACGGAGCTATACGCTGAGCCAGTGACCGTATAATCACCATATCTCATATACAATGATCAAAGTGAGCTATCAAGACAAGTTTGATGATCGCCAATGCATTTTACTCGGTAATAAATGACCAGGATTGAAGGGGAATCCAAATTTGCTTCGTCTTCTGTCCTTGAGCTCTTGACAAACCAATGCACTATAGGTTGTCCGGCCACTCCACCCTAGAGCACTCACCAAGCGCCGTTCATGCCACCGCGCCGCACACTAACCGGTAAGGCAGCGATGGCATCCCGCCGCGCCGAGTTCCTCGCCGCCCACGACCGCACACAAAATGGTAGAGAAGCGATGGCATCCCGCCGTGCCGAGTTCATCGCCGCTCGCGACCTCACAACTATGTGGGAGGAATTTGAAGATGCCAAGGCCGAATGGGCAGTAGAGCAAGAGGTGGCCAAAGCCACACAAAGGGAGCGGAAAAGTCAGAAAGCACTCAAGAAAAGAGTGGCCCGCCACCGCAAGAAAGAAAAGGATGCACACGCTGCTGCGGAGAGGTCGGCGGAGATCCAAGCACGGTGGGGTGTCGCCGACAAAGCCAGGAAGGAGAACGACGGCGTCTGGCTAGCATGTGAGAAGTAGTAGTACTAGTAGTTAGTGTGTGTGTGTGTGTGTCTGAGTACGAGCATGTACCAGTACTACTAGTTACTACTGTAGTTTTTAGAGCAAATTACCAGTACATTAGCCTAGACTAAATGGAAAAATTCCTATCCTAAGCATCAAATGGCATCTCTTTCTCTATAGGAATTGAGATGCATGTCATCTCACTTCCTATGATTTTCATATTCCTATCCTATGAACAAAAGGAGGCCTCTGTTGGAGTAACTACTGTAGCTAGCGGTACTGCTGGTATAGTAGTTTTCTTCAAGAAGCGGAATTCAACGAAGTCATGATGGTTCCTTCATCTAAGCAACTTCAAAGTGGGAAGTGGGCCTGTGATTTGACGGCTCATTAGTCATTGTTACTGCGGCGCGACGACCTGGGTGACTCCCTTGGAGCTATGCGTGCATGGCAAGTGGACCAGGATGGTCGACGTCCCACATGTTGGCGAACGAAAGTATTCTTTCCGATATCGAGGAGCAAGGAAACCGTGTGGTATAATATCACTGCTGATTGGTTCGCAAAAAAAATAGTATCACTTCCAATTTATAATTATTTTTTATTTCTGATGAATGCTAGCGTTTCAACTCTTACGACGAAGGGTGCCAAACACGGCACGTGCTGGATGTCCCACACTTCAGCGAAAGGAGTGGGACATGAACAGCGTGGTAGAGCCCAGCGTAAAAAAACAGTGTGGTAGAGCGTCTCCACTTCTTCCACTTCTGGGTCGGAGAGCACACGTAGTAGTACTTAGTGGTATGAACGTTACAAAGTGCGACCTGGAGACAAAGACACGTCTAGTTGGAAGGTCTCGGGGCATACATGTAAACAAATATAAAAGTTAATATGTGCCTCCAGCTAATATAGTAGTAGTGGAGTACTTAGGCACGTACTCCATAACATCACCGTGCATTGCACGTACAACATTTAGTGGTAGTACGTAGTAAGAGACAAATGCCGCCCAAGAGTTCCCTTCTCGACCTACTTTTGGGTGTTTGGTAGAGTGTATGGAGGGTGCATGAGTCCACACTAGTTTAGCACAAATACACTAGAAGCATGCATGAAGAGAGCATGCATGAAGAGGGGTGTTGAGTTGAGCATGCATGAAGAGAGAACAACTATGCTGAGACGAGAACGCAACCAAACACACCCTATATGCCACGCATGTTCATACCATTTGTGCCTTTCTACTTCACTTACTGCGCTACATTACTCAGGTTCGTACGTCCACTCCTGGGTACATGTTCGTCTCGTAGTTCTAGTCCCACGTGTTCTTCATATAGATGGAACGATCCTTGCATAACACATGCACCTTGATGCTAGATGTCTCGCGTGTTGGCAAAAGGATGAACAAAGCTCACGTAAAAAATAGAGTGGAAGAACATAGATTCCAGACGACCGAGAAGGTGCAAGGAACCTCGTGGTGGAGTGTCTGCACTCATAATATTTAATATTATTCAGCGATATAACATTAACCAATCATCTCCACAGTGGACTGGAACAGTACGAAACACGGCAGCCCAGTGTAGTATCATACTAGTACATGGCTAACCCACGCTATCGCCATATTTCATGGCTTCCATGCGACACCTATCTCTAGTAATCCAGCAGCCTGTATCGCTTCTCCCTCCTCGTCTCTATCAAAGTGCGGCAGGCTGGCGTTTCTGCCGTCTATTGAGGTCGGTTAACTATCACATGTTAGTGACATGCTAAGAGCATTCGAAAAAAAATTCCTTTCACGTTCCGTTTTCAAAAAGAAAAAAATCCTTTCACGTACGAATTTGCCTGTATGCTTTTGAGCAACTTGCATGTCCTATACTGCTCCTGTTTGATACTCTAACTTAGCTAGAGGTTAGACTAACTCATGACTAACCCTGAACTAACTGTAGCCAAAGAGGTGTTTGGGTGACAAGGTTAGATTGACAATAAATGCACTTCATGGAGAGAGAAAAGTGATTTTTCAGTGGTCCCAATGAGAACTATCTCCAGTTAGCACCTCTTGGGTGGGATAGTTTTTTTTGGTGGGTTCGGTGCAACTTGCTCCAATTTAAACCCTCGTGCTTGGATAGTTTAGGGCTATTTGAGCCCCAACTAGCTCAAACCAACTCTAACCCATGGATCCAAATAGGGCCTATGGCCAGTCTCGACGCGGAGCAGTCGCGTGCACCGGGAAGCGGCGCTCTCTCGGCCGTCGCGCCACTTCAAAGCCGGCGCCAGTGAGAGGTCGCCTCCGCTCTGGCCGGGCATTAATGCGGCACTGACGCTCCAGGGGGACGCTGACCGCTTCACGCGGGAAGCGCGTGCTGGCAAGGGAGTATAGGTTTTGAACCGTTTCGGGTGTAGTACTGGTAGTTTGCAAAACTACTCAATTATTGCACTCAGTTTCCTAAGAAATTGTGGTAAAAAATGTTACTCCACAGCCCGCTTCCCTTCTCCTTCCTCTTCCACCGCCCGCGCACGTCCGCGGGAAGCGACCGGTCAACCCTTATATAGGAGTGCTAGCACAAAAAGATGCATGCATGACCACTAAAATTTCCATATTAAAGCGCCGCTCCGGCGGGAGTATGGCGTATGTTGTTACCTTCGGCCGGCCCATGGCTACCGGGTGACGGCGACCAGAGAAGAGGCGGTGGGAGGGGAATGAATGCAGCTACTGTTTGGGTTCGCCTTTCAGCTTAAATAAATGCGCAGCATCACGTGTACCCGCGGGTGCACAAATTATAACATACGTGTCTGCTTAAGTGGGCGTCACGTAACTGGTGTGTGTGTGAGAGAGAGAGATTCTGAGAGACAGAGTGTGTGTGTGCGACTCTACTCTTCGGACATGTACTCAACCTTTTGCATCGGGATATAAGTATAATGGTATTTACTTTAGCTAGTGATTTATGTGGCCATGTTAACGTGGTTGTGTCAAAAAATGTCACTTCCTGCTCATGATTTGCATTATATAATTACAAGCAAGATTCTCGTGCATTGCATGGAACATCAATATGTATTTTTTTACGGAACACCTGTTGTAATTGGCCCATGCAGGAGTAATCCCATGTGTAAAAGCTAGTGATATCTCAAGAATTTTATCGGAAAACTGGTATCTCGAGAATGTCATCGAAAAAAATGAAAGATTAGAGATAAGGCGAGGAGGATTGGAGCATGGTGGTCGGAATGGGCGGAGGCATGGGGATGGACGGCGCCGGGAGGCGGCAGCGGCCACCATGCATGCTAGATTGTTCCAGGGACTTATTCCTTTTTTAATTGCTGAGCAATGAGGTTGCGAGAGATAATGATGTGGAGAGAGGTGCCAGTATCTTTTGTAAAATTATCATAGTTTGCTTTCCATCCTCAGATATAGATCATACGGATTACAAGATGACAGGCACACCATCACCACCAACTCATTTTTTATAAGGGTACAGATGATAAGTTTGCTGACTACTAAAGTAAAGTGGAATTTGTCCATGTTATGCAAGTAAATAAAGGTGATTGTTTATCATACGGGTAAGGTTGGATGAAGGGTGGTAGGAACAAATGCTCCGCCTAGAGCATGTGTGTGTGAGATGGAGTCTTAGTGTGTGTGTGTGTGAGAGAGAGAGAGGAGAGAGAGAGATGGAGTCTTAGTTTGTGTGTGTGTGAGAGAGAGGGAGAGAGATGGAGTCTTAGTGTGTGTGGGGGGGCGTGCGTGCTTACGTGTGAGAGAGAGAGAGAGATGGAGTCTGTGTGTGTGTTGGGGGTGTGTGCATGTGTGTGTGTGTCGCGGGGTCCTCTGTGGCGGATGTAATTTAAGTGTGCATGGCTTTCATCATAGAGAGGTGATGTGTATGGCAGAGGCCACCAACGATGGGGTGCGAGAGAGAAAATGCCCGTAGAGAGGGAAGAGAAGGCGTGTGCGCGTGAGAGGAGTCGACTTCGAGAGAACATGTTTGTTCGAGAGACACCGAGGAAGACTACTATATATCGATGGTTCATGTAGGCGGGAATTAAACTAAGGGATGGTCTTGTTGGTTTCGGGGATATAGGGGAAGAGTGAGAGGCGGGGGGGGGGGTAGCTAGAAGGAGATTATTAAGTGTGAGTGTGTGTTTTACCCATCCAGGCGGAAGTTATGTGCACAAAAGAGGAGAACGATTCGATGTGGCGTTAGGATTGAGGGTAATTAACTACGTATGGAGACATAGAGACCTTAAACGTGCATGTGTGAGAGGTATACATGTATACGTGGGATGTGTGTGTGTGTGCGCGCGCGCATGATCGAGATAAAAGAAAGAAGACATAAGTCATAAGATCAACGACATGGGAGAGACGGATCGGTATGACAATATGCATGCATGTGAGAATGCATGGAAGAAGTCCCAACAATTGAGCATGTGTTTTTGTCTTTAAGAGATAGTGGCGTGGGCTGGAGCATGCATCTATGGCGAGCAGAGGGAGTGAGGTGCAATGATTGTGCAAAAGAGACCAACCTATAAATGCATATGTATGGAGAAACATATATAGTGTGGGTGATAGGAAGCAAGACTCCGTGTGAGAAAGAAATGTTGATGGAGAAACTACAGATAGATACAGAGATGGAGATGCTAGCTAGAGGGACATCCGCTAGTTTGGGTGTTGGAGACGACCGTAGGGTGGTTCAAAGGGTGAAGTTATATATGTGTGTGAGAGGGCACTTGACTGCATGTAGAGAGAAACATATGTAGTGTGCGTGATAGGAATCAAGAGTGAGGGCGAGAAAGAAGGTTGATGGAGAAACAGATAAATAGAAAGACAAAGATGCTAGCTAGTGTGCGTTAGAGATAGGAGTCGAGTGGATCAGAAGGCTGGGTTATGTGTGTGGGTGTGAGAGAGATAGAGAGAGGGTGCGTGTGAGTCACATACAAATAGATATCAGAGAGAAATGAGATCCAGAGAGACGGAGTTTTGTGTATGCGAGAGAGAAAGATATTTCACAACGAGAGTGATAGCTAGAGAGAAATACGAGGGAACGCAAGATATCTCTAGGGAGAGAGGGTGTGTGTGAGCGACATACAAGAGAACAATGGAGAAATATGAGACCCTGGGAGACAAAGTTTGTGTTTGTGTGTGAGAAAGAGATATTGATGAGGAAGAGTCGTAGGTTCTCATATCTAAGGATCGAAAGACATCTTTGTATGAGGGGTGTGCGAGTGGCACACATGGGAATAGTAGAGAGAAATGAGACCCCGGGAGACAAATTTTGTGTTTGTGCGAGAGAAAGAGATTCCACATGGAGAATCATAGTTAGAGACACATAGCAGGGAGCGAGATATACTTAGAGAGAGATAGAGTGATGAAGGTCGAGGGAGAGAGTACCGTCAGTGTGTTACGAAGATAAAAGATCATTGTCGACATACATGTAGCACGAGAGATACCTGAGAGACGATGAACGCGTATAGGTCCAGAGAGATAGTCCTATATAAGCATGAGTGATAGCTATATGAGACGAATATCTGGATTAAAGGGGATTCAAATATTTAAACTGGAGATCACGACATCGATAATATCATAATGCAAATTGGTGTATCAAACATGCATATTCATTTGAATTTGGGCACACGTGTAATGTTATATAGTTTATCAATATTGGTGATCCATAGATTCTTCATTTACAAACAATGCATGGTTTATATGCAATTAATGTCTAAACAGGATTACACTATATGTTGCGTGTGTGAAACACATTATACATGTTTGAGAAGTAAAAAAACCCGCATGAAACACACATTAATTGGAGACAGTTAGCGAGGAATGCATACATTGGATTTCAACATAAAGTGGTTTCAAATATTTGAAAATCCAAATTGATGGATACAACCTTATGAATCTGAGATCATGCCATTTGTAAACCATATTTATGTATAAATGGTGTTGTGCTTTTGAAAGTATATGTAGAAAATGATGTATATAGAATGTAATTCCAATTGAAAATGGATCCCGCCCCAAAAAAATAGAATACAAACGGGATTCGAATTGAGTTGGCACGATAAATGTGCACTCTGCAAAATTTGAACGAAGCGGGGAAAGTCGCAGTAGCCGCCCGGAACCAAAATTTGCGAGATGGAAATCACGGTTGCCTATCCCTGCCACACAAAGCCTATATGCTGGATTTCTATAGGTTTCAATGGGGGTAGGTTTATAATTTCACCCAAACGTGACGTAACCGCCTCTCACCCGGATTCATACATGGTGGGCACCAAAACACAGTGTGTCCTCGGCCGAAATCGACTCCCTCCACGATTCATATTCATACACGGTTGGCGCCAAAAACAAACTCTCGTCGGCAAATATTCGGTGTATGCGAGATTACCATCCTATCCCCGACCGACTAGTGTTGCTGTGATGTAGTAGAAATTTGAAACGGGGGCTAAGTTTGTAAATTTCCTCGCATTTGAGACAAGCGCTCCCTGAATACATGGTTCCCCCTTCCTCTCTACCTCCCTTTTCCCCATTCGTACTCTGTGGGCGCCAAAACACCCCACCCTCCTCCGTCCGCCGCCGTCCGCCACACCATTCACCGCCGTCCTCCTCCACCATGCCGGAGCTGATACCCCGACGCCGCCATCCATTACAAGAGATCGACCTCTCTCATCCACGGCTTCGGACTGGGATCCTTGCATCCCGTCCTCTCGCTTCATCCCCGCCGTCGTCCACCTTGTCGGCGCCGCTCCTACGACCGTCTCGTCCACCGCGCCCTGCCGCCACCGTCTACCCTCCTAGATCTGCTTCCATGCCGCCGACAGCCATCGCTACCGCAGCACCGTCAAATTCTTAGCAGATGCGTACGCGGCGCCGCACCAGAGGCGGTACTCTTTCGTATCTGCTCAACTTATTTATCGCAGCAAGAAAATAGATCGCCACTGCTTTACTCTGATTTCTTGTCTTGGTTGCAAAGTTGCCTTTGTCCGGTTTGCACCTTTAGATCCGCCATGGCACGCTCAACACCATACTCGCAATGCTTATGGGTTTTCCCCTTTTATATTCCACACTAGTTAAATAACAGTAGACTAAATTTCAAAATTGGGTCAGTCGATTTTTCAGAGCTCGCCGGAGTTCGCCGGTGCGATCGAAGGGGCTCGGGTGGTTGTGGGGCCTCGCTGAATGAAGAAAACTCGACGCGGGTGGGGGTTGGGGTGGGGGGGGGGTGGCGGAGGAACACAGGCGGTGGGGGCCGGTGGTCCAGCCGGCGGCCCGTGCAGTGTTCTGTATGGGAAGAATTAGAGACGAGGAAGAAGGGTTAGGAGATGTAGGATCTTCATCCAACCGCCTAAAATGGTCGAGAGATAGCTAGGAGTTGCATTCTTAATGCGCTCTGGTTCATCATGTGTGGGCACTGCGCAACCAACATTTTATTATCCAAAATCTGCTTGCTCTTCTTTACCATGTTCCTCTTCCGTTCTTCTTTAATATGTACTCTCTCCATTCCTAAATACAAGTCTTTGTATAGATTCCACCATGGACTACATATGGAGCAAAATGAGTGAATCTACACTCTAAAATGTACCTGGATACATCTGTATGTGATCCATAGTGGAAATCTCTACCAAGACTTATATTTTGGAACGGAGGGAGTATGATAGTAGTATAGTATGTTCCTTGTACTGAAGATGAGCAAGGACATTTGCAGTGTAGAGGTCTATACGGTCGGTTGTGATGGACACTTTGAGCCTCTTTGATTCGTAGGATCTTGTAAACATGGGAATAGGATTTGTAGTGGCCTGCCCACTTGAATCCTATAAGAATAGCAAGGAAATGCGGGGAGCTGTGTCGCCTTTGAGAGTTACATTGATATTAACAGTACTGCACCTTCACTTGAAGAGAGCTGGTATCCGAAGCCTTTCTAGCCGTACCGGCAATACTAGCACATATATCCAAGCAAGTTCCACTTTGCTGAATTTACTCTGATGCTTAAGGTTTTCCCGTTATATCTACACTATGATCTGTGTAGCTGCTTTGTGTCGCACTACTAGCAGTCCACTCTTGAAGCTAAACACTGCAATGACTTACAAAATTGGCACCAAGGCATTGAGTGCCATTCTGGATGCAATGAAACTCATACGCTCCCCACCTGTTGATTCTTTTTCAGAATATGATCCTAATGACTATTCTAACCTTGAGGAGTCAAAGGCAGATGGCCTGTCCTGTTCAACCATCAAGGTGCATGTTCTAATTTGGCAATGTTTTATTGATTGCGGGTATCTTGCATATGTTGTCTTGCATTTCTTCTACTTTGTTGCACCGCCATCTACTTAGTTTACTCATCATATATGTCGAGATGTCATGCCCATCCATTATCAATACATATCCCATCTGTCATCATACCATGTTTTCCCACTCAAATGCTGTTCTTGTGCATCAAACATCAAAAAGGAAGAGGGTGATTGCCGAACCTGAAGGAGCACCAGCAAAGTCCTTGAAAAACGTGGTGGTCCGGAGAAATCAAACAACACCCCACTTATATTGGCTGTACAACCAGTGACACAAAACGTAGGACCGACTCCAGCAAACTGTACCCATACTTCACTGGCCACACCACTAGCCCCACCACACAGGACCTGCACTCCAGTAAAAGGTATACCGATTTCATTTTCCATAGCACCATGTACCACAGAAAAATCCCACTCCAGCAAAAAGTACAACAAGTCCACCGGCCGAAGACCTATCCCAATTGCAGAGACGGCCAATTCCTGCAGATTGGAACCCCATTCCATTTATTCCCAGTTTAAAAGACAATGCTTTCAATGTTGTTAGGGACTACGTGCATATATTCCCATCATGGGATGATTATTGTGAAGACAAACACCAATTTCACATCTTCCTGTCCAACTTACGTGTAAGTACTATTATTCATGCCTATTATTTTCCTGTTTTCTGCTGCTTGAACACATCAATGATTTACATTACATTGTTGTAACTAGGTGAGGGTCAATCTAGATAGTCATGACGAGCAAAGCTTGCTTGTGCTTTTCAAGGAAGCATTGCAGTAGTATCGGTGTTACCTGAGGAAATCACAATTTGATGGCAAGTCTATAAACGAATTTCCGATGAAGTCTCATGTGAACCTTGTTATGCACTGGTCTCGTTCCTAGGATGAGGTACTGTCTATGAAATCATATGACAATTTGAACTTCTACTTTTCCGCATGTGCCTCACGGATCTTTTTTGCGGGAAATCTGCTCGAAGAAGAATTCCAGTTTGACAAGAACGACATGATATCACAAATATGTTGCCCGCTGCTTTTCTCTTGTTAGTACATGTTGTCATGTATCACTGTACTTGCATACATACCTGGTTCATTATGTGACAACAGTATGCATGATAGCTTGCTTATCAATTGTTCGCTCCAAATTATCTGATCTGTATGAATGGTTACATTAGTGTAGAATATATCCAATGCCAATGTTTTTTTATCTCTGCATTGTTCTTGTAAGTACATGATGTCCTTTATCAGTGTACTTATAATGACAGGTAGTTGTTCATGCACCATCACTCTGCAGCTTATTTTCCTTTGCCCTCCATTTTCTACACATCAGATCTATATTTACTCTTACCATAAGGTTGGTACTGAAGAAGTTTAGCTGTGCATTCCTCTTGGCTATACCTTTTGCCTGTATCGCTGCACTTACATTTATAGCTACTTGGTTATGTAGCATCACTCTTCATCTTATCTTAAATATTCTCCATTTTTTCGTATATTATCACATCTATATTTACTCTTAACAAAATGTAGAATAAAGGCAATGCTTTTGAAGAAGATTTTGTGGTAAACTTCTTGAATTGCCCCCCATCAGCATGGACAAGGCCTTTATAGAGCCTGTCTTCACCAATAATGTAAGTTTGTCCATCTCAAGCCTTCAAACTTTGTTGTATATATTTAGTTAGGCATGACTGCAATAGCTGTTTATTTTTGGTGTTTGCATCAAATTGCTTGTTTAATGTTTATTATATGTAGTTCATAAACAAAAGTTCGTCCTTTCTCAATTTAAGTTTTCAGTTGTACAACCAAGTTCCTTCTTCATACCATATAAATTAAACTATACAGAGCAAGTGATCTTCTTTTGCACTGCATGTATGCTTCTGTTCTTCATCTGTAATCTAGTGGTGTGGTGAACCTACCCACTACAGCACAATGTCATATTCTGCAATGTCTTAACTATGAAAAATGTCATATCATTCTACTATTATTTAAACCGTCTCTTTATTTGCCAATCTGAAATGGTATAAATTGACAGCACACTAACCATTTATACTTATGAGTTCTTGATCTGTAATCCAGTGGTGTCGTGAAGCTGCCAACTCCTTCACAATGTCATTTCCTGCCATGTCTTGACCTGAACAATACCATATTGTGTTAATGCAAATTTAAACTGTGTCACTTTATTCGTCAGTAAGAAATGTGATGAATTGTCAGCACTGATACTTTTATGTGCAAAACCCGTCATCTGTCTGCTTGTTTATCTTCTAGAGTGAGGAAGATATAAGTGTTGAACAAGCGCAGTCTCATCATCTTGCTCAGCTGCTTGCGTTGCAGCTCCCCAGCAGGGCTAACCTTTCTTGAACTCTATTGAAGTGCTGTCAGTTTTGTATATTATTTTGTCGGCGTGTTTATTTGCACTGGTGGCGATCTTTGATGCCCAGTGTATGTAATCTACTGTCTGCTTGTGCTTTATTATCATAGTGGCGAACTTTGATGCCAAGTGGATGTAATATGTCATAATTTATTTATTGTATAGTATAGGTTTTTTCTTATTCATGATGCTGCAGTTATTTTACTGTATATATATCCTGTCTTCGAAGTAAACCGGCCAAACCGTAAAATTACGGTACATAATTGGGCCATCATGCAATCACGATGTAGGTTGGGCCTGAAACGTGCCGATCAGCTCATGGGCCGGCAGCAGCCCGAAATGAACCCCGGCCCATGATTGTGCGATTCAAATCACGGGCTTTTACCAGGATGAAAAATTGTCTCGGTCCTTGTTTGGTCCAATCAGATATCGGCTGCGAGCAGGCTAGATGCAAACCGGGCCGTAGTTAGGCCCAACTATATGACGGGCTTTTAACAGGCTGAAATTAATATAGGTCCGAAATGTTAAACAGGCCCTTAACATGCCAAAACTAATATTAGGCCAAATTACTAAGTGGGCTTTAGCAAGTGGGCCCAAAAGCATAGTGTCCAGTTGACGGGCCGAATCTGATATGGGCCATAATTAGGCCCAAAACCTCTTAAAGGGCCGGACCTGATCTGGGCCGTAATTTGGCCCAGAACGTGGTAGGATTTTAACGGGCCAGATCTCATATGGGCCACTATTAGGCCTGGAGCGTGGCAGGCCATTAATAGACCGTATCAAATATGGGCCGACATTTGGCCCAAAACATGGCAGCCAGTTAACGGGCCGGCCTACTAGGGTCCTCAAAATCTTGTGGGCCTACAGCTGGGCCGGCCCATTAATGTCGGCGAAATCTCGTGGGCCTTTAGCTGGGCCGGCCCATTATGATCCGCAAGAATTTTGTGGGCCTTTACCTAGGCCGGCCTATTATGGCACACAAAAATCTTGTGGGCCTTTACCTGGGCCGACCCATTATGGCCTGCGAAATCTTGTGGGCCTTTAGCTGGGCCAGCCCATTATGGTCCGCAAAATCTCGTGGGCCTTTAGCTGGGCTGGCCCATTATGGTCCGCAAAATCTTGTCGGCCTTTAATTGGGCCGGCCCATTTAAACTTGTTGGGTCGTGCCACGTGTCGACGTATCATAGGCGCCTTCTGTCCAGTGAGTGGATGACATCTGTCCCGACGATGAGCCGACACGTGTTTCCTCTAGCCAATGATGATTTTACACGTGGAAAATCCCCATTGGTCAGGCCTATTAACGGGTTATCGGATCCAAAACACGACCTGATAGCTTAACGGCGTTCCGTTACGGTGGATGCCACGTGTCGGTCACCCTTGATGAAAGAACTTCTGTGACACGCGATTTATCGTCATGGAAGTGGACACTTCCGTGATGATAATTTTGGTAATGTCATGGAACACTTGTACGACAGCACAGGTATGACTATCTTGATTCTGTCATAAATTTGTCATGGATGTACATGCATGACAAAAAAAGCGACCTACTATGACAAACACGTATCATCACGGAAGTGTATTTTTTTGTAGTGATCAGGTTTACTGTTTTAACCTCTGGTGGGAACTTTTTCTGTCCTCCGGTGCTTTGCTGGCGAGGTTCATCCTCGTATTCACTTGGTGTCTCTTCCCCTTTGTGTTCGGCGTTTAGCTTACCGGCCTGCTTGAAGACCCAACATTCTCTGTGGGTATGATTTGCAGGTTTGTCTGGGGTGCCGTGAATCTGATAAGGTTTGTCAAGAATTATGTTTAGGCCAGATTGTCCTTCTCTGCTGCCTTTGAAAGGCTTTTTCCGCTGACCTGGTCGGGAGCCCCTGAATCCGGCGTTTACTGTTGTGTTATCTAGGCTACCTTCTTTATTTCGACGCTTGTTTTTGTTGCGTCGTGGTTTACCATTGCCATCCCTGACTTCGGATGTGCTTGGGTTGCTGGTGCTGCTACGGGCCAACCAGCTGTCCTCGCCCGCACAAAAGCGGGTCATGAGGCTTGTTAGGGCTGCCATTGTTCTCGGTTTTTCTTGGCCGAGGTGTTTGGCGAGCCATTCGTCTCGGACGCTGTGTTTAAAAGCTACTAAGGCTTCGGTGTCCAGACAGTCAACGATTTGGTTCTTCTTGGTGAGGAACCTGTTCCAAAGCTTTCGGGCGGACTCTCCAGACTATTGGATTATATGACTTAAATCGTATGCATCCAGAGGTCAGACATAAGTCCCTTGAAAATTGGCCCGAAAAGCATCCTCGAGCTCCTCCCAACTTCCAATTGCGTTTTCGGGGAGGCTTTTCAGCCAGTGCCGAGTTGGCCCTTTAAGCTTGAGGGGCAAGTATTTAATGGCATGGAGATCATCTCCAGGAGCCATATGAATATGGAGGATAAAGTCCTCTAACCAGACTCCAGGGTCTGTGGTCCCGTCGTACGCCTCTATGTTCACCGGTTTGAATCACTCTGGGAATTCGTGATCCAGCACCTCATCAGTGAAACATAAGGGGTGCGCGGCACCCCTGTATTGGGATGTGCCATGGTGTTCGGACGGTTGTAGTATTCAGTGTTGGTTTTGTACCGTAGCGCGCTTCCTAGATCCATAGATGGATCTGGTCGCGCCGTATTTTTGACGCAAGTTCTCATGTAGAACGTGTGTTGACTTATGTGCGACTTTGTTAGCCGCTCTATCGTGTTCACAAGGTGGTGGATCCAGCCGGTTGGCCGTATCATTCTTCGGCTGTATGGGCTCTAAGGCCTCATTGTCGAATTCCGGTAATAGCTTGTGCTTTGGATAGCTATTTTTATGGTAACTTCCACCATACTTTGTTACTTTGTTCCACCTACTGTTGAGCATATCTTGTGCGACCTTGAGCCTTTGCTTCTGTTTCTTCAGGCTCCTTGTTGTGGCAATAAGCCTTCTGCGGAGGTTCTCTTGTTCCAAGTGCATTTCCGGGATGATGCGTGCATCTTCGTCTAGACTATTTTCTTCCCCAGACGGGGTTTGATGAGGCTTATCCTTGGCGTCGTCGTGTTCGGACGTCGGATCCGTACTATGTTTGCAATTTGCATCTTGATCGTGCTCTGCCACCGGGGTGGTGTAGTCGTCGTTTCTTCTAGAGTCGACTGGACTGTTATTTCCTCTTGCGTTGTTATCACTGTTTTTTCTATCGCGGGACTTAGAGCGGCGCCGCTGACGTCGGCGCTTGGGTTGCTTGGAGGGGGCATCCTCAGTTGTCTCTTTGCCATTGCCCTCTCTGGGTGTATCCACCATGTATACATCATGTGATGAAGTGGCGGTCTAGCGGCCTGTGGGCGGTGGGCGGTGGTTCCTATTTGTCTCCTGCATCGTCGTCCATACCGTCGATGTCTTCGGAGTCGAAGTCGAGCATGTCGATTAAGTCATCGACAGTGTCTACTAAGTGGGTGGTGGATGGGCAGCGAATTTCTTCGTCGTCCACATCCCATTCTAGCCGGACATAGTTCGGCCAAGGTTCTCCTGACAGGGAGAGAGACCTTAATGAATTTAGCACATCTCCGAAAGGTGAGTGCTGAAAGATATCCGCGGAGGTGAACTCCATGACCGGCGTCCCGTCGGATTCGACGGGCACGGATGTAGGCGGCTCGGAGTCCGTGGCCGGAGGTAAATCCAGTGGTTCAACGACGCTTCTCTCAAAAGGGGTGAAGTCAGTATCTGGCTCTATCGCCACTGAGAGTGCGACCTCCATGGCGGGGTCTATCCCTCCGCTCTCGGATGGCGCGATTTGCTCCGGATTAACGGCCGAAGTAGTTGCGGATGTGATCTCCCGAACACTGTCCAACGGCAGAGTTACGTCATGCTTGTCGCGACTGTGCGGCGCGTCCGGCATGGGCTCGAATCCGTCGAAGATCAAGTATCCGTGGATGGTGGTCGTGTAGTTCAAGTTTCCAAATCTGACCTGATGGCCAGGGGCGTAGCTCTCGATCTACTCCAGATGGCCAAGCGAATTGGCCCGCAGTGCGAAGCTGCCGAATATGAAGATCTATCCGAGGAGGAAAACCTCACCCTGGACCACATCGCTAGTGATGATCGAAGGAGCCATCAAGCCCGATGGTGACGACACAGTGGAACTCTCAATGAAAGAACCAATGTCGGTGTCAAAACCAGCGGATCTCGGGTAGGGGGTCCCGAACTGTGCGTCTAAGGCAGATGGTAACAGCAGGCAGGGGACATGATGTTTACCCAGGTTCGGGCCCTCTTGATGGAGGTAATTCCCTACGTCCTGCTTGATTGTTCTTGATGATATGAGTATTACAAGAGTTGATCTACCACGAGATCGAAGAGGCTAAACCCTAGAAGCTAGCCTATGATATGATTGTATGTTGTCCTACGGACTAAAACCCTCCGGTTTATATAGACATGGGAGGGGGCTAGGGTTACACAAGGTCGGTTACAAAGGAGGAGATACACATGTCCGTATTGCCTAGCTTGTCTTCCACGCCAAGTAGAGTCCCATCCAGACACGGGTCGAAGTCTTCAATCTTGTATCTTCATAGTCTAACAGTCCGGCCAAAGGATATAGTCTGGCTGTCAGGAGACCCCCTAATCCAGGACTCCCTTAGCAACCCATGCAGGGACAGTTGACGGGACGAAACGTAGATGATGGCCTGAGAATTAGTACCACATCGGATTGAAGAAATTAATAGTAGGTATAGACGGGGTGGACGGACGAAAAACGGACCTAATTACGGTGGTAAGAAGCGGTACTCCTTTTATTAGTAGGTATAGATGTTGAGTCCATGGATTGTACACACTCTCACCTTTCCGCCATTGCTAGCCTCTCTAGTACCGCGCAACTTTCGCCGGTACCATAAACCCACGATATACCTTCCTCAAAACAGCCACCATACCTACCTATTATGGAATTTCCATAGCCATTCCGAGATATATTGCCATGCAACTTTCAACCGTTCCGTTTATTATGACATGTTCCATCATTGTCATATTGCTTTGCATGATCATGTAGTTGACATCGTATTTGTAGCAAAGCCGCCATTCATCATTTTTTATACATGTCACTCTTGATTCATTGCACATCCCAGTACACCATCGGAGGCATTCACATAAAGTCATATTTTGTTCTAAGTATCGAGTTGTAATTTTTGAGTTGTAAGTAAAAGTGTGATCATCTTCATTATTAGAGCATTGTCCCAACTGAGGAAAGGATGATGGAGACTATGATTCCCCCACAAGTCGGGATGAGGCTCTGAAGAAAAAAAATGAGAGAAAAAGAGAGAAGGGATAATGTTACTATCCTTTTACCACACTTGTGCTTTAAAGTATCACCATGATCTTCATGATAGAGAGTCTCCTATGATATCACTTTCATATACTAGTGAGAATTTTCATTATAGAACTTGGCTTGTATATTCCAATGACGGGCTTCCTCAAAATGTCCTAGGTCTTCGTGAGCGAGCGAGTTGGATGCACACCCACTTAGTTTTCTTTTTTGAGCTTTGATAAACTTATACCTCTAGTGCATCCATTGCATGGCAATCCTTACTCACTCACATTGATATCTATTAATGGGCATCTCCATAGCCCGCTGATACGCCTAGTTGAGGTGAGACTATCTCCTTCTTTTTGTCTTCTCCACAACCACTGTCTATTCCACCTATAGTGCTATATACATGGCCCACGCTCATGTATTGCGTGAAAGTTGAAAAAGTTTGAGAACGTCTGATATGTCTCCAACGTATCTATAATTTTTGATTGTTCCATGCTGTTATATTAACAATCTTGGATGTTTTATAATCATTTTATAGTCATTTATATCATTTTTTGGTACTAACCTATTGACATAGTGCCAAGTGCCAGTTGCTGTTTTTTGCATGTTTTTTACATCACAGATAATAAATACCAAAAAGAGACCAAACGCAGCAAAACTTTTTTTGGATTTTTTTGGACCAGAAGACAACCAATGGGCCGAAGAAGTACATGGGGGATGCTTCGAGGGGAGCACAACCCGCCTCTTTACTCTATAAATACCCCAATATTTTAGAAACCCTAGGGGAGTCGACGAAAATCAATTCCAGCCGTTGCAGAGTCTAGAACCACCAGATCCAATCTAGACACCATCATGGAGGGGTTCACCACTTCCATTGGTTCCTCTCCGATGATGTGTGAGTAGTTCTTTGTAAACCTTCGGGGCCGTAGTCGGTAGCTAGATGGCTTCCTATCTCTCGTTTGATTCTCAATACAGTGGTCTCTTGGAGATCCATATGATGTAACTCTTTTGCGGTGTGTTTGTTGGGGTTCGGTGAACTTTGAGTTTATGATCAGATCTATCTCTTTTTATCCATGAAAGTTACTTGAGTTTCTTTGATCTCTTATATGCATGATTGCTTATAGCCTCGTATTTCTTCTCCGATATTTGGGTTTTGTTTGGCCAACTTGATCTATTTATCTTGCAATGGGAAGAGGTGCTTTGTAGTGGGTTCGATCTTACGGTGCTTGATCTCAGTGACAGAAGGGGAACCGACACGTATGTATCGTTGCTACTAAGTATAAAATGATGGGGTCTATTTCTACATAAATAGATCTTGTTTACATCACGACATCGTTCTTATTGCATTACTCCATTTCTCCATGAACTTAATACACTAGATGCATGTTGGATAGCAGTCGATGTGTGGAGTAATAGTAGTAGATGCAGGCAGGAGTCAGTCTACTAATCTTGGATGTGATGCCTATATAATGGTCATTACCCAAATATAGTCATGACTATTTGAAGTTCTATCAATTGCCCAACAATAATTTGTTTACCCGCTGTTTGCTATTTTTCTCAAGAGAAGCCACTAGTGAAACCTACGGCCCCCGGGTCTCTTTATCATATTATTTGCATTTGCGATCTATTTTATTTGCCTTTTATTTCCAGATCTATTAAACCCAAAAATACAAAAATACCTTGCTACAATTTATTTTATTTGGCGTTCGATCTACCAATCTACTACAATTTATTCACGTCCGTTTGCCAATTTCTGGAACCTTTATCGAAAGGGATTGACAACTCCTTTAGTACGTCGGGTTGCGAGTATTTGTTATTTGTGTGCAGGTACCATTTATGTGTTGTTGCTTGGTCCTCCTACTGGTTAGATAACCTTGGTTTTATCACTGAGGGAAATACCTACCATCGCTGTGCTGCATCATCCCTTCCTGTTTGGGGAAATACCTATGTAGCTTCAAGCCGCTATCAACGTAAAAAGTATGAAACAATTGCTTGGCTTGTCATTGGGGTTGTGCATGATTTAAATATTGTGTGTGATGAAGATGGATCATAGCCAGACTATATGATTTTGTAGGGATAAGCTTTCTTTGGCCTTGTTATTTTGAGAAGACATAATTATTTGTTAGTATGCTTGAAGTATTATTGTTTTTATGTCAATACTAAACTTTTGTTTTGAATCTTACGGATCTGAACATTCATGCCACAATAAAGAGAATTACATGGATAAATATGTTAGGCATTCCACATCAAAAATTCTATTTTTATCATTTACCTACTTGAGGACGAGCAGGAATTAAGCTTGGGGATGCTTGATACATCTCCAACATACCTATAATTTTTTATTATTACATGCTATTATATTATCTATTTTGGATGTTTTATATGCAGTAATATGCTATTTTATATGATTTTTGGGACTAACCTATTAACTAGAGCCTGATGCCGGTTTCTGTTTTTCCTTGTTTTAGAGTTTCGCAGAAAAGGAATACCAAACAGAGTCCAAACGGAATAGAACTTTCGCGATGATCTTTCTTGGACCAGAAGACACCCAGGAGACTTGGAGTTTAAGTCGGAAGAGCCACGAGGCAGCCACAAGGATGGAGGGAGCGCCTAGGGGGTAGAGAGCGCACCCCAACCTTGTGGGCCCCTCTGTGGACTCCTAACCTACATCTTCCTCCTACACTGGTGCACGTCGGTCCTAAACAAACGATTTTTAACCCCTTTCCGCGACGGCATCTGGAACAGTCGCCAAGTGAGTGTGGGTGATTGGGGGGTCCTTCCCACACGATCCAGAAACCGTCGGGGATATGCCAACCTGGCACACACGTTCGGCAAAATGAGGTCGTGTGCGACCAGTGAGCGCTCAAATACGGAAATACGTACAATACAACTAAAAATACAATTATATGGAGAAATTTTTTCCGGTCGCAAGTACATCCCACACAGTCAGTCCCCGCTAAACATTTACGTTCGTATGTACATCCCACACAGTGGCTCCAAGGAGAACATTTCCATTCATAGGTACATCACACACAATTTTTCCCGTTAAATCGTTTTTGATAGCGTTGCCATTGCACACGATATTAATAATTTTATCGTTTGCGTTATTGAATGCATCACACACGGTGCGTAGAAAGAAACTGTGTGGCAAAGGCTATCCATCACACACACTTTTTATGTGATAAACGTTTGTGCAAGGTGGCCTAAGGCAAACAATTTTCAAGAGAAAGTCGTGTGTGCAGTGGAGATTGATCGCACATGTAGTGGATCCTAGAAACATTTCTGATCTCCATGTATATCACAGACATTTCGCTTTTGCAAACCGTGTGCAGTGTAATCCCTAATTAATCCATAATTAATCTAATTAATCCCAAATTTAAAAATCACATGTTATGAATTTGAAAGCAGGCAATCACTTATTTCATATCCAACCATGTTTATTACAAATATAGGTTCAACCACGAATCCATAATTCAATGCACAGGTACATGTACTGAAGAACTACAGAAGCACCAAGTAAAGAATGATGAACCACAATTGTACTAAAGACTGTAAAGAGAGAGGCAAAAGACATTCTGGTTGCTAGAGAAGGTGAAGTGAAATGCCCATATTGTGCCCTCCTCCATGCATAAGGCGCGCATGACTCTAGGCCAACCCCTTGTGATGGCTGCCCGTCCATCCTTCACTGTATTCATTAGGACTTCTCGATGCTCATTGTAGTCTGGATGAAATACTTTAACCTTCATTGCATGTCCACAAATCATGTACTTTGTGAGGTAATCTTGAGTGAACTGCTTCGGGAACCACTGGGAACGACAAAAGATTCAGACATTGTTGTCTAACAACGCATTATGGGCAGTAAAAAGAGAAGGCTGCAGAGTTGTTAGTTACCATCCTACAGCTCACTGTTGTGTTGGATAGAGCATAAACAAATAATTTGCTTGCCACCATTCCTATCTTTTTGGTAATAATACTTATCAGTTTCCTCACTTGATGCTTGTTCATCAATATCTCATTGCCCCTTAGGCAAAAGGGTCGATGTGTGGATCCTTGCCAAGGTTATATGTACCTACAAGCAACAAGTCAATATTAGAAGCTAACTAGTGTCTAGGCCTAGATCTATATGCACTACATTATTGTAACACCCCGAGACCGATGTGCCAGGTGTCTTACAGTTATTCACTGGTGTTGCCTGTCTTTGCTTGCGTGTCATGCATTCCATACCATGTCATCATGTGCATTTCATTTGCATACATGTTCGTCTCATGCATCCGAGCATTTTCCCCGTTGTCTCTTTTGCAATCCAGTGCACCTATGTCACCCGGTGTCCCTTTCTACCTCTTTTCGTGTGCGGGTGTTAAACGTTTTCGGATTGGACCGAGACTTGTCATGCGGCCTTGGTTTACTACTGGTAGACCGCCTGTCATGTTTCGTGCCATTTGGACTTCGTTTGATACTCCAACGGTTAACGGAGGGACCGAAAAGGCCTCGTGTGTGTTTCAGCCCAACACCCCTCCAATGTGGCCCAAAACCCACGTAAACCTACTCCATCATCTCGTTCGTTCGATCACGATCGCGTGGCCGAAAACCGCACCTCATTTGGACTCTCCTACCTCCCTCTACCTATAAATATGTGATCCCCTCCCGAAATTCGCGGATGAACCCTAATCCTTTTTCCCCTCTCACCCGCCAGACATGTCCGTCCCGGACGGACGAAATCGCGCCGCCGCCTCGGGCGAATCGGAGACCGCCATCTGTCCACCGCCGCCCTCTCTCTCCTCAGCCCCGCCACTGGCCCGCGGGACCCAGATCGAGCCCGTGCGAGCCCATCTCGCCGCCGCCCCGTGGGCGCCCGCGCCCGCCCGTCGCTTCTCCGGCGTCTTGCGCCGCCTCGCCTCACCTGTGCACCGCCAGCCCAGCGTGACGCCGCCCCACGATGCTGTCCCCGGCCGCGCCGACCGCGCCGCGCCTCCTCTCCGCGCGACGCCGCAGCGCTCGCCGCCCGGCCTCGTCGTCGCCGGATCCGGGGGCGCCATGCCCGGATCCGCCCGTCCCTGCTCGCCCTCGTCCGCCGGAGTCTGGCGAACCCCGACTGCATCACCTGCATCCCTGCGCCAAGCGGTTGCTCAGGAACGAGCTCGCGCTCACATGGGCCTCCCCGCGGCCCATCTACTCCTGCCACCTGGGCGGTGCAGCGCGCCAGAGCCGACCCAGCTCCAGATCCGGCCCGTGTGGCCCAACGTGAGCATCCATGTTTTTTCCCGATTTTCGACTAAGTCCCAGTTATTTTATGCAGTTTTCATGTCATCATAACTTCCTCCTCGTAGCTCTGATTCGTGTGTGTAGCATATCAAAATGTTCGCCTCGATGAGTACATCATTTCATCTCATTGCGTCATTTTCATTTGAGCTCATCTTGTTGCCCGAAATGTTGTTGGAAGAGGGCTATGTGATGATTATTTCAGATCTGTTTCAGCAAATGGCCTTTTGTCATTTTTGCCATGATTAATGTGTGCATGCTATGATCCTGAGCTCTACATGTGTTTTGTTATATGCCATGCCATATTTACAGGGTTGTATGCCATGTATTTTTGTGATCCTCGTGGTTACTAGCACAAGCATGCAAAGTAGCTTACTCAATGATGTTGATTTCAGGGACTTAGAATTTCACAAAGTCCTTGTCCTGTTTTTGTTTTTATGCCATATGTTCATGTTGTTTCCTAGTGATACATGCCTCTTTTGAGGATGATCAGTAAGGATGCTTTGTTAATATTGTGGTGCTCTATCCATCCATGTCTTTGTTTGCATTTATGGAGCAACCTAGCTTGAGTCAATTGAGCTCTACTTCTGCTATAAAATGATCCTGGCAGATTGTTGACATGTTTAGCAATTTTGCCGAGGATGTGGCTATTGATCCATGCATGCTATGTTGTTGTTCTTGCCATGTCCAGCTTCTATGCCATGTCTTCTTGATGGGTGTATGCTTAGTTTGTCATGCCATGCTCTGTAGTTAGTGCATCGAGCTCGTAAACATGCCTACTCGTTAACTGTTTTGCATGCTCCAGTTTTTCACTAAGTCTGAATCTGTTTATGTTTTTGCTATGTTCACATGCTTGTAATTGTATTTTCTGTTTCCTTTTGGCTCAAGGTCACTAAGGGACTTTTGTTATGTGCTTTGAATAGTTTCATGCCATTCCTTACTTTGCCATGATATGTTCCTGTAGCTTGTAGTTTTCATGCTCTAAAGTTTGCTTCTTGATGATAATATTCCAGACTTGTGTCAATTTCACCAAGTCTGAAACCTGTTATCATTTGCACTTTTTCCATGCTTGTTTGAACCTGTTAATGGATGAATTAGCCGTAGCTCAGTGTTCATCTTTTGTCAAGCTTCATGAGTGGATCCCTGCCATGCATTTTTTTGTCACGTTTGAGTGTTGTAGCATAGTTATCTTGGATGCATTTAGATGGCTACTTGCTGCTTATCATAGACCGGTGCCATATTTGTTTTGCTTGCCATTTCCAAACCGTGCATCCGATTCCCGTGATCTTTATATCGATTTCAACCGAAATCAACTCATCTTTCCAGTGGCACTCTTGGTTTTCCAAGTTGAGGCCAGGTTCCATCATTCCTTTCCAAATCATGCATATGCATCACATACCACATCCCGCATATCATACCAAGTTCATGTGTTGGTTGTTACTATGTTGTGTGCTTCTTTCCAGTGTTGTTTCTTCGGGTTGGTTCCGATAACCTCGCGTTTGTGAGGACCCGTTCAACTATTTGTTTGTCTTCTTCATGGACTCGTTCTTCTTCCTTGCGGAATTTCAGGCAAGATGACCATACCCTCGAAATCACTTCTATCTTTCCTTGCTAGTTGCTCGCTCTTTTGCTATGCCTATGCCGCGATACCTACCACTTGCTTATCATGCCTCCCATATTGTTGAGCCAAGCCTCTAACCCACCTTGTCCTAGCAAACCATTGTTTGGCTATGTTACCGCTTTGCTCAGCCCCTCTTATAGCATTGTTAGTTGCAGGTGAAGATTGCAGCTTGTTCCTTGTTTGGAACATGGATATTTTGTTGGGATATCACAATATCTCTTATTTAATTAATGCATCTATATACTTGGTAAAGGGTGGAAGGCTCGGCCTTATGCCTGGTGTTTTGTTCCACTGTTGCCGCCCTAGTTTCTGTCATATCGTTGTTATGTTCCCGGATTTTGCGTTCCTTACACGGTTGGGTTATAATGGGAACCCCTTGACAGTTCGCCTTGAACGAAACTCCTCCATCAAAGCCCAACATTGGTTTTACCATTCGCCACCTAGCCTTTTCTTTCCCTTTGGTTCTGCAGACTCAAGGGTCATCTTTATTTAAACCCCCCCTGGGCCAGTGCTCCTCTGAGTGTTGGTCCAACCGAGTAGACTGCGGGGCCACCTCGGGGCAACTTGAGGGTTGGTTTTACTCGTAGGATGTCTCATCTGAGTGTGCCCTGAGAACGAGATATGTGCAGCTCCTATCGGGATTTGTCGGCACATTCGGGTGGTGTTGCTGGACTTGTTTTACCATTGTCGAGGATGTCTTGTAACCGGGATGCCGAGCCTGACCGGATTGTCTTGGGAGAAGGAATATCCTTCGTTGACCGTGAGAGCTTGTGATGGGCTAAGTTGGGACTCCCCTACAGGGATTTGAACTTTCGAAAGCCATGCCCGCGATTATGGGCAGATGGGAATTTGTTAATGTCCGGTTGTAGAAAACCTGAAGTTGATCTTAAATTAAATTACATCAACCGTGTGTGTAACCGTGATGGTCTCTTCTCGGCGGGGTCCGGGAAGTGAACACGGTGTTGGAGTTATGTTTGACGTAGGTTGTTTTAGGATCACTTCTTGATCATAGTTTTATCGACCGTGCCTTGCTTTCTCTTCTCGCTCTCATTTGCGTATGTTTAGCCACCATATATGCTAGTCGCTTGCTGCATCTCCACCTCATACCTTTAGCTTTACCCATAAGCTTAAATAGTCTTGATCGCGAGGGTGCGAGATTGCTGAGTCCGCGTGACTCACAGATACTTCCAAAACCAGCTTGCAGGTGCCGATGAGACCATGTAGGTGACGCAACCAAGCTCAAGGAGGATCTCAATGAAGTTCGTATTCATTTTGTTGTTCCGTTTCTAGTTGATCAGTAGTGGGGCCCAGTTGGGACGATCGGGGATCTGTGTAGCATTTGGGGTAGTCTTCTTCTATTTTGGGTTCCGTAGTCGGACCTTGAGTGTATCTGGATGATGTAATGCTTTATTCATGTATTGTGTGAAGTGGCAATCGTAAGCCAACTATGTATCTCTTTCCCTTATGTATTACATGGGTTGTGTGGAGATTACCTCACTTGCGACATTGCTTTCAATGCGGTTATGCCTCTAAGTCGTGCTTCGACACGTGGGAGATATAGCCGCATCGAGGGCGTTACAAGTTGGTATCAGAGCCTTCCCCGACCTTAGGAGCCCCCTGCTTGATCGAATCGTTGGCGTTGTTGGGTCTAGAAATTTTTTTTGAGTCATTTAGGATTATATATATCGGAGAGTTAGGAATTCTTTTTACTCCTCAGTCCCTCCATCGCTCTGGTGAGGCATCCTGACGTAGAGTTTTGACTCTTCTCTTCTCAAATTTCACTAAAAAAATTTAGGATCACGCGAGTATCTTGGAATCGTTCCGATGGTTTTGTGTCGAGAACATTGTTCTTGGTGCCTCCTGTCATTTAGGGGTTGTGGCAGTGTCCCGGGGAGTTGAGCTCCGAGGTGTTGTCGTCACAATTTTATCGTTGAGATTCTGGAATACCTGAGTTTCCCCGACATCGAAAATCTCTTTTATGCAGTTGTTGGTGAGATAACCTCGACACCACCCAGTACTGGGGCGGGAGTTCGGGAGTATTGACATAACTCGTATAACGGATGCTTTTCGAAGGTTGAGGTAAACGATTTCCGAAGGTTTCTTGGTTATGTGTTGAAGGACGGATATAGCTGGAAGTAGGATTTGTGTAGTTTTGGGTGAGATATTATGCTTCCCCTATATCCCCAACACCTGATTGCATAACCGGAAAGTTTCGGGAGTTTATAAGTGGGAATTCAAGTAGCTCGTAGGATATCTTTCCGATAGATGTATGATATGAAATTGGGGTTCGACGTCTAGTGGTGCGCCTATCCACGGTTGGTTTTACAGTGGTCTCGTTGTGTCTTAAAGAGTCCTTGGCTATGCCGACTCGGGGACGCTTCGTATGTCATGTGCACTACCTTGTACATGATGGTGTTGTACGATCGAGCCCGTGTAGGCCCCACCACAAAAACTTCGGACGAAATCTCTATCATATGTTTGTCCTGGCTTATTCTGCAAGCCAACCCTTGTTTTTTTTTGAGTTGTGGTATTCGAGTTGCTTCGATGTCAAGTGTTGATTCCATACCTTTCCAACCGGTGTGCTCATACTCCTATGTGAATACTAATCCCTCTTGACCATCGAGAATGTCATGTCAATCCTTTTTAACCGGTGTGTCTCTCTTCAAGTGGATCCGATCACGTCAACATTCGCAAGATCAGGTATCAGTTCTTCTCACCGGTGTTTGTTTCATCCGTCCCCAAGTTGCCTTTGTTTTCCCTCCCTCCCACCATTTTTCTTCGAGGACTCAGATTTCTTAATCAAGTATCATCTCATTGATGAGAGGTATCTCCATTTTTTCCGTTAATGTTCTTATCCGGTGATTCTCATGAAGATTCTAATGGAGCTTCAAGCTCATCATTATTCGTTCTTTTCTTCTCCGGTGGTTTCAAGTCAAGCTTTGTTGATCATACCCTTTCCTCGTTTCAAAGCTTTATCATGCCGGTGCAATTCTTAATCGTTCACCTCTCGCTATTCTATTGTCCGAGAGTGCTCAGGATATCTCAAACGGCTCGTCTTTTCATTCAAGATCAGTTCAACCTATTTCGATGTTGTTATCTCATTCAAGTCATTTAATTCAACTGGTGCAACCTCTCTTTTAAATAATTTCAATGGTGTTTCTTTGAGTGGGCCCTAA
The DNA here is from genome assembly GCF_003073215.2 of Triticum urartu. Lineage (NCBI taxonomy): Eukaryota > Viridiplantae > Streptophyta > Magnoliopsida > Poales > Poaceae > Triticum > Triticum urartu. The sequence goes on along the minus strand of NC_053022.1, from coordinate 74,003,619 downwards.
CCCACAGGTTTTTTCCCAGGATCTTACCTGACTCTTCTTATTTTACCGGAGCTATTCTCTAATTCTTTTCGAAGTTTGACGTAAGAATGAATTGTCATCAGTCAAATGCCTTTTCTCCAAGATCTTTCAAATTCTTTCATCATTGGCTCAACCTTTCCTATTTTTCATCCCGGAGTATCTCAACAATTCATGGTGGCGTTTCTCATTGTCATTCTCAACATTTGAAGACCGAAGAAGAGTTTTACCTCCACATCTTATCCATTCTCTTAGAGATTCATGGTTCTAGTTCGAGCCCATCCTCTCATAATTGTTTTTGAATGTCAGAATTCTTTTCACCTATCCGGAGAAATTCAAGAGTCTTCTCAGTTTGATTATCCGGAGTCCATCAATTCAGGTTTATTCATTCTCAGCTTTCAGTTATCATTCTCCAATCTTACCGATGCATCGTTCAAGTGATCTCTAATTAGTTCGCGATCTCTTCGTCCTCATATATCTAAATCCTCTCAAGTATCTTCGTTCTTTTTATAATTCTTCCCGGTGTTTCTTTATCTTTACTTCGTTCATTTCCAATTCTTACGGTGGCTATTCAGGATTTTTCTTCCTTGCTATCATATCTATTTATTCGTTGTCAATCCTAACGGTGATTCGTGCAAGAGTTCTCGTCATTCGTTATCGTATATATTCATTCATTCTTCTCAATCCTACCGGTGACTTGTTGAAGACATTCTCAAGTTATGCTATATCTATCTTAATCCTTTCTACGAGAATAAGTAGTGTGCCAAATCCGTTGCTTGTCATCAATCTAAATTGGTGAAGGATAAGCATAATGTAATTCTTACTTTTATGTCATCGAGTAAATTCAATTCCTTATTCCGGAGTGGTTCTTCATATCACATTCTCGGTTTGAGATGCTTTATATTTTCTTCCGGTGTTCCAAGTTTCCACTTTATCTCGTCGCAAAGCTCCATCTAAATCTTTGGAAGGATTCAACTTGCATTTTCAACTTCTCTTTCTTTCATTTTGATCATCCTTTTATTTACCGGAGATCTTCATGGAGGCGCTACATGATGGTTCATAAAGGATTTAATTCCTTCTCCAAGTGTTCATCAAGTTTCTTTTCAGAGGAGTTCAAGGATTCTTCATCTTGCTCTCGGAGTGCAATTCTTTCTTCCGTATCATTGGAGGTGGTATTATGTCATTCTTGATAATTTGAGCTCATGTTTCATGATCCACATGTTGTTAAGAATGAGGTATTTTTAATCCATCAACCTCTTCGTTGGAATTATCTTGGGTTATATTTCACCTAAAGCCTTCCCTAAGGATTGTTGCTATCTATGGTGCTTATAAAGGATCCAGGTTCTTCTTTTATCCTCCCGGTGAAATAGTTTCTTGTCTCCTTGTTATTATAAATCCAATCTATCATTTCTTTAGTGGCAGAATTTCACCTCATAATTTGAGATGCATTCCATAAGACCATATCAAGCTTATTCTTTTCGTTGTTGGTTTTCCAACAATTCCGTTCGACCCTTCCCCTAAGGATGCCTTTTCAAGCAATTTTGTGGCAGAAGTTGGCATTCTCTTCTCCATTCTCCTATTTTGATTATTTATCGTCTATTCTTTTGTTCCAGAGGCAGTATGTTGTGATTTCATCAAGTATCTCCTCATCTTACCAAGTTCTTATTCAATTCCTTTTCTTTTTCAATCGGAGTGCTGCCCGAAGTTGTTCTCCCTTGTTCCTCTTTTCTAACGGAGTGTTTTCAGCTTCGTCATCTCCGTTGTATTCTTTAATCGAAATGACTTAACCTTTTCAAGGTTCTTTGGTTTCACTCATTGGTCAAAGAAGCAACTTAGTTTTTCCTCTTTTTCTTTCTCCTCCATTTTCCCTCCGGTGCCATTCTAGATCTCGGGACAAGATCCTCTCGTAGTGGTGGAGTGTTGTAAAGCCCCGAGACCGATGTGCCAGGTGTCTTCCAGTTATTCTCTGTTGTTGCCTTGTCTTTGCTTGAGTGTCATGCATTCCATATCATGTCATCATGTGCATTTCATTTGCATACATGTTCGTCTCATGCATCCGAGCATTTTCCCCGTTGTCTGTTTTGCAATCCGGCGCTCCTATGTCACCCGGTGTCCCTTTCTACCTCTTTCCATGTGCGGGTGTTAAACGTTTTCGGATTAGACCGAGACTTGTCATGAGGCCTTGGTTTACTATAGGTAGACCGCCTATCAAGTTTCGTGCCATTTGGACTTCGTTTGATACTCCAACGGTTAACCGAGGGACCGAAAAGGCCTCGTGTGTGTTGCAGCCCAACACACCTCCAAAGTGGCCCAAAACCCACCTAAACCTCCTCCATCATCTCGGCCGTTCGATCACGATCGTGTGGCCGAAAACCGCACCTCATTTGGACTCTCCTAGCTCCCTCTACCTATAAATATGTGCTCCCCTCCCGAAATTCGCGGATGAACCCTAGTCCTTTTTCCCCTCTCGCCCGCCGGACATGTCCGTCCCGGACGGACGAACTCGCGCCGCCACCTCGGGCGAATCGGAGACCACCATCTGTCCGCCGCCGCCCTCTCTCTCTCCTCAGCCCCGCCGCCGGCCCACGGGACCCAGATCGGGCCCGCGCGAGCCCACCTTGCCGCCAACACCGCCCCGCGGGCGCCCGCGCCTGCCCATCGCTTCTCCGGCGCCCTGCACCGCCTTGCCTCACCTGCGCGCCGCCAGTCCAGCTCACCGCCGCCCCGTGACGCTGTCCCCGGTCGCGTCGGCCGCGTCGACCGCGCCGCGCCTCGCCTCCTCTCCGCGCGACACCGCTGCGCTCGCCGCCCGGCCTCGTCGTCGCCGGATCCGGGGGTGCCATGCCCGGATCCGCCCGTCCCTGCTCGCCCTCGTCCGCCGGAGTCCGGCGAACCCCGACTGCGCCGCCTGCGTCCCTGCGTCGAGTGGTTGCTCGGGAATGAGCTCGCGCTCGCATGGGCCTCCCCGCGGCCCATCTACTGTTGCCACCTGGGCGGTGCAGCGTGCCAGAGCCGGCCCAGCTCCAGATCCGGCCCGTGTGGCCCAACGTGAGCAGCTATGTTTTTTCCCGATTTTCGACTAAGTCCCGGTTATTTTATGCAGTTTTCATGTCATCATAACTTCCTCATCGTAGCTCCGATTCGTGCATGTAGCACATCAAAATGTTCGTCTCGACGAGTACATCATTTCATCTCACTGCATCATTTTAATTTGAGCTCATCTTGTTGCCCGAAATGCTGTTGGAAGAGGGCTATGTGATGATTATTTCAGATATGTTTCAGCAAATGGCCTTTTGACATTTTTGCCATGATTAATGTGTGCATGCTATGATCCTGAGCTCTACATGTGTTTTGTTATATGCCATGCCATCTTTACAGGGGTGTATGCCATGTATTTTTGTGATCCTTGTGGTGACTAGCACAAGCATGCAAAGTAGCTTACTCAATGATGCTGATTTCAGGGACTTTGAATTTCACTGTCCTTGTCCTCTTTTTGTTTTTATGCCATATGTTCATGTTGTTTCCTAGTGATCCGTGCCTCTTTTGAGGATAATCAGTAAGGATGTTTTGTTAATATTGTGGTTCTCCATCCATCCATGTCTTTGGTTGCATTTATGGAGCACCCTAGCTTGAGTGAATCGAGCTCTACTTTTGCTATAAAATGATCCTGGCAGATTGTTGACATGTTTAGCTATTTTGTCGAGGATGTTGCTATTGATCCGTGCATGCTATGTTGTTGTTCTTGCCATGTCTAGCTTCTATGCCATGTCTTCTTGATGGGTGTATGCTTAATTTGTCATGCCATTCTCTGTAGTGAGTGCATCGAGCTCGTAAACATGCTTACTCGTTAACTGTTTTGCATGCTCCAGTTTTTCACTAAGTCTGAATCTGTTTATGTTTTTGCTATGTTCACATGCTTGTAATTGTATTTTCTGATTCCTTTTGTCTCAAGGTCACTAAGGGTCTTTTGTTATGTGCTTTGAATAGCTTCATGCCATGCCTTGATGCCTTGCTTTGACATGATATGTTCCTGTAGCTTGTAGTTTTCATGCTCTAAAGTTTGTTTCCTGATGATAAAATTCCAGACTTGTGTTAATTTCACTAAGTCTGAAACCTGTTATCATTGGCCCTTTTGCCATGCTTGTTTGAACCTGTTAATGGATGAATTAGCCGTAGCTCAGTGTTCATCTTTTGTCAAGCTTCATGAGTGGATCCCTGCCATGCATTTTGTTGTCATGTTTGAGTGTTGTAGCATAGTTATCTTGATGCATTTAGATGGCTACTTGCTGCTTATCATAGACCGGTGTCATATTTTTTTTGCTTGCCATTTCCAAACCGTGCATCCGATTCCTGTGATCTTTATATCGATTTCAACCAAAATCAACTCATCTTTCCAGTGGCACTCTTGGTTTTCCAAGTTGAGGCCAGGTTCTATAATTCCTTTCCAAATCATGCATACGCATCACATACCGCATCCCGCATATCATATCATGTTCATGTGTTGGTTGTTTACTATGTTGTGTGCTTCTTTCCGGTGTTGCTTCTTCGGGTTGGTTCCGATAACCTCGCGTTTGTGAGGACCCGTTCGACTACGTCCATTTGTCTTCTTCATGGACTCGTTCTTCTTCCTTGCGAGATTTCAGGCAAGATGACCATATCCTTGAAATCACTGCTATCTTTGCTTGCTAGTTGCTCGCTCTTTTGCTATGTCTATGCCGCGATACCTACCACTTGCTTATCATGCCTCACATATTGTTGAGCCAAGCCTCTAACCCACCTTGTCCTAGCAAACCATTGTTTGGCTATGTTACCGCTTTGCTCAGCCCCTCTTATAGCGTTGTTAGTTGCAGGTGCAGATTGGAGCTTGTTCCTTGTTTGGAACATGGATATTTTGTTGTGATATCACAATATCTCTTATTTAATTAATTCATCTATATACTTGGTAAAGGGTGGAAGGCTCGGTGTCGGTGTCAAAACCGGCGGATCTCGGGTAGTGGGTCCCGAACTATGCGTCTAGGCCGGATGGTAACAGGAGGCAGGGAACACGATGTTTTACCCAGGTTCGGGCCCTCTTGATGGAGGTAAAACCCTATGTCCTGCTTGATTAATATTGATGATATGGGTAGTACAAGAGTAGATCTACCACGAGATCAAGGAGGCTAAACCCTAGAAGCTAGCCTATGGTATGATTGTTGTATATGGAGTTGATTGCCTACGGACTACAACCCTCCGGTTTATATAGACACCGGATAGGGTTAGGGTTACACAGAGTCGGTTACAATGGTAGGAGATCTTTGAATATCTGCATCGCCAAGCTTGCCTTCCATGCCAAGGAAAGTCCCATCCGGACAAGGGACGAAGTCTTCAATCTTGTATCTTCATAGTCCAGGAGTCTGGCTGAAGGTATAGTCCGGCTACCCGAACACCCCCTAATCCAGGACTCCCTCAGTAGCCCCTGAACCAGGCTTCAATGACGACGAGTCCGGCGTGAAAATTGTCTTCGGCATTGCAAGGCGGGTTCCTCCTCCAAGTCCTTCATAGAAGATTGTAAACACCAAGAGTAGTGTCCGGCTCTACAAAATAAGCTTCCACATATTGCCATAGAGAGAATAATATTAACACAAATCAAATCTGCTGATGTATTCCGCAGTGCGTCATCACACTACAGCCAAGTCCTTTACTCGAATCATTTTTACTTTTCCACCTCAGCTTGTTTTGCGAGGCGGTTTCCTTGGCACGTCTTGTCAAAGCAGAGATCGTGTACCTCCTTTACGGGATTCTCATCAATACGGACGTGGGTAATCCAATCGCGCCACTTATCATGGCACTTGGGAGGCAAGCGAGTTTTACTAGGCAGGTGGGGACGCACAACCGCATCCGCCCATATAAGGGGATAAGGATCCACCTTTTTACCTACGCCTTCTTCCTCCTTTGCCTATCCATCTCCTGCGCACTCGAGCTCCAGCGCCCAAGCTCGCACTTCCCACCTCAACCTTCTCCAGCAATGTCCGGAGCGGGAGGCAAGTGGATGGTCTCCTCCATCACGGAGGGCCATGTCAAAAAGCTAAGGAAGGCCGGATACTTGTCCAAAGACGTCGCGCACCGACTTCCCGAGGAGGGGCAGCTTCTCCCCACCCCAAGACCCCATGAGAGGGTAGTATTCCTTCCCCACTTCCTCTGCGGACTGGGTTTTCCACTCCACCCAACTCCACCCATTTGTCCGGGGGCTCATGTTTTACTTTGGCCTGGATTTCCACGATCTGGCCCCGAACTTCGTCCTCAACATCTCGGTGTTTATCATCGTGTGCGAGGCTTTCCTCCACATCCACCCCCATTTCGGCCTCTGGCTCAAGACCTTCAACGTCAAGCCCAAGGTGGTGCGCGGCAGCTAGGCGGAGTGCGGAGGCGCCATGGTGGGCAAGATGGCCAACGTCCTATGGCTCGAGGGCTCCTTCATGGAGACCCTGAAGGGGTGGCAATCATGGTGGTTTTACATCACCGAGCCGCGCGATCCGAAATGGATCGCAGCCCTCGAGTTCCGATCCGGACCCCCCACGCGGCTTATGTCCTGGAAAGAGACGGGCCTGTCGTGGGGCGACGAAAAAGAGGTGACCGGACTGCAAACATGCATCCAGTCCCTGGTGAGCAAGCCGATCAAGCTCGTCAATGTAGTCCAGGTTATGCTCGTCCGCCGGATCCTCCCGTGTCAACAACGGGACTTTAATCTATGGGAGTTCGACCCAGCGCAGCACCAAACCCTTAACAGGCTCTTCGACACGATGTATGAAGACGTCTGGAAGGTGCTAACCAAAGGCGCTGAGGCTCCCACATCCACTTCCGAGGACCGCGGATACAGCTCGCGGCATCACGCTAGCGAGGTAAGCTATTTTCACCTTTTATAGGATGTTAAGTTTTTTCATAGTCTGACTCTATGCGGGATCTAAACTCCCTCACCTTTGACAGGCTTGGCAGGCGCAGTCCGGATCGATCAACTGTCCGGCTCCCTTGCCCGAAGACCCAGCCCCTGCTCTCCTAGTGAAGCTGCTGGTTCCGGCACCTTATGTGGTGCCGGAGAAGAAGGACAAGAAGAAGAAGGCCACGGGGACTCGAAAGAGTGCCCGTAATGTGGTGGTGTCGGACTCGTCATCCAACGAGTCCGAGACGCTCTCCTCCCGTGAGAACGAGGAGGAGGAAGAAAAAAACTCTCCCCCTCCAGCGGGGGGAGGAAAGAAAAGGAAGGCCGCCCCAACGGGGGAGGCCGAAGGGTCCAGGAAGAGGAAGACCCCTCCGCCAAACTACTCCCCCGACGCCGAAGAGGACGAAGAGGAGTGGCCAGATAGGGCCAAGCGTCCGGCGAAATCGTAAGTATTCGGATATCAAAGTAACTCATGACGTTCCTTTGTCACACAGCTTTCCCTAATGTCGAACATAATTATGCAGCCCGCCCCGGGCCGAACTCAACGAGTCATTGAGCAGCTCCCTGGATTCATCAGACGTGAACTCAGTTCTGCCCGCTGTCTCCCCCCGCACTGCGGACGACACCGAAGTGGCGTCGCAACGAGCTCCGAGGTAGGAGGAGGTGGTCCTGGAGGAGCCACAAGGCGACCTCCCGGACCCCAGGAGTAAAGGGGACAAGACCCCCCAGGGCTCCAAGTCCGGCTCTGTGCCGGACACCGCGCCGGAATCTTCAACAGTTCCGGACCGCGGTAGGCGAACTCCTTCCAAGAGGAGCAAGCCTTCTGAGCTGGCGGCCTCCGTCCAACCGGAGGTGCCGGACAATCTGCTTGAGGTGCTTGACGACGCCTCCATCGACGAGGAGCACCGTACTATTATGAGTACGGTGATCTAGAAGGTTCAGTCCGCCAAGAGCGGACTGACTGAAGCTTGCGCTAGCCTTCTAACAAGCTTCGAGGTAAGTAAACATATATAAAAATAGTACCGCATAGACAGTAGCCCCTGATGCTCTGTTTGGCGTTCGGAAAGAAAAGCCGAATAGAGGATCTAGTAAATTTCGTAGGAGTCTAACAATAAAGAGTCAATATGCGTGTGCAGGCTTCGCTGCTATCCACCGCCGCACTGACTGCGGAGGTGGGTGTCCTGAAACAGGACCTCAAGCGGACCAAGCAAGAGCTCGACCTTGCCAAGCGGCAGCTCGAGGAAAAAGAAGGTAGGAAATACCTTACAGAAAAGGTGCCTATAGAGAGGCGTGATTCCAAAAAATAACAGGATTGCGCTGCTTATTATAGGGGCCATGACTGAGGTGGCGACCTTCAAGCAGGCGCTGTCCGAGGCCGAAAAGAAAACGGCCGCGGAGCGCACCGAGCGAGAGAAACTTGGGGCTCAGGTCGGCGAGGTGCAGCAAGAGCTTCAGGCTCTCATGAAAAAACATGAGAGTTTGGAGCTTGAGTCAAAGACCCAAGCGTCCGAGCTCGCGGCAGCCCTTGAGACTGCCAAGTCTGCCAAGGCCGAAGCCCGAAAGGCCCTCCAAGAGTTGGAGGAGATGAAGAAGATAGCAGCGGGTAAGGCATTCTTTATGCAAAGAAGAAATATAAAAGTAAACTACTTGTTACTTACCCGAATCCGGAGTTCTCCAGGGGCATTCGTAGATCTTCCCCGCAGCGTATCCGACGCCGCCGCATTCTACCAAGCTGAAGAGGGCAGCTCGACGGGAAGGTGTTCTGGTCTCAGTATGCTGAGGCCGGACACCCTGTGCCCTTGAGAGACCAGCTGAAACAGCTGGTCGAGCTCCACAAGGCGGCCGAACAGGCCATGAAGGGCTTCATAGTTCGACTGTGGCCTGGAGAGGCCCTGCCTGGGAGCTACTTCGGGCTGGTGCGGCGGCTGGTGGAGGCTTGTCCAAGGCTCGAGGTCATCAAGCGCTCCGTCTGCATCGAAGGTGCCCGTCGGGCCCTTGCCCGTGCAAAGGTGCATTGGGGTAAGCTGGACGGTGAGAAGCTTGTGAAGGACGGGCCACCGCTGGGGAAGGAGCATCGCAAGCCCGAGAACTATTACAAGGATGTTCTTGCGGGTGCCCGCCTTGTGGCAGATGAATGTACCAAGGATGTAATTTTTGAATAAACTCGCTCGTTTTTATCCTGTGCGCTGAAAACTTGTTCATGGGCGCTTAAGCAATGCTTGTTGAATTTAAAATATTATTTTCTGTGCGGCGTTTATCAAAAAATTGAGAGATGGCCAGTCGTCGGCTTCTGCCCCCATGCCACTAGTGCTGGGGTGTTCGGGATAAACCTGAGCGCTCTTTTTCCCATAGTTGGGTCCTTCGAGGGAGGTGCTAAGCACAACGAACTAGGCAATCAGGATATAATGCTTGAACACTCTCACTTAGCCATAGAACTTTATAATTTTAAATTTCAGCGATGCCCCTAGTTCGGAAGACTGAGTTCGGGGCGCTATCCACGCCTTGGCCGGAAAAATCCGGCTCCTCGCTCGAAGCGGCATAAGTCTTTAGGGACTCGAAAAACCTCTCGAACAGCGACCGGTCTCTCGCCTCATCATGAAAGTCAGTTTTAGCTTTCTCCACTGAGGTGCTTAACCCAGCTCAACCGGGGCACAATCGCAGTGGTTCTCCTAGTGCTACCTTAGCCGATATAGCGGAACGTAAGGCACCAAAACATAGGAGCCGGGCAAACCCAACTATTGACCCAAATCATGATTCGGAGCCGATGCATATAGTGTTATAAGTTCGGGGTGCCGCACTTGTGAAAGTGTACGGACTTCTCACACCATATTAAATGGTACTGAAGCCCCTGGCGTACTTGCCGTACCACGGTGTACGGGTGCAACATGTCATTAATGAACATATATAAAAGAGAGTAATGCAGAAAATAGACAAAAGCTATGCATTGTTTATAGAGAGGCTATTTATCAAAGCCAAACAATACAAATAGTGTAGTAAGCAAAAGATATTGGACTATTCGGTATGTCCTGACCAGGGGCAGGCCGCGGAATTGTATTTAAAACAGGTATATCGCTCGTAATAGAGACCACCTGGGAGTTCCATAATGCGGCATGGCTTGTCTGCCTCCCTGGATCTTGCATCCTTTGTGCGGCAGTCGAATTGCTGAACAGGTCGTCCGGAGTAAGGAGTCCTGGAAGTAAGAAAAAATTAAAAAAAGAATCCAACAGCCCCTAGTACGTTTTAAGCTGTATTTTGGGCGTGCCGTTATTGTGCCCCTTCACCTGTGCCCATGGTATTTCAAGGGCGTAGTTATGTACGCGAGGTACTGGTTTCGCTATGTCGCGAAGGCTGAGGTTGGGGCCGCATTGCTACGCTTGCTCGGAGTGTGCCAGGCGGTCCTGCTGTGGGTTACTCCGGGCGCGCTTGGCAGTGTCTGGCTTTTTAATGGCCGGACTGGAGAATTGCCTTAGAAGGCTACTTTGTACCTCTGCTGCGAGAGCCGCCGTATGCTCCTCCGTACGGAGGGAGTGTTCGGTGTTTCCGTTGACCGTAATTACTCCTTGAGGGCCTGGCATCTTGAGCTTGAGATATGCGTAGTGCGGCACCGCATTGAATTTTGCAAGTGCGGCTCGTCCGAGCAGGGCGTGATAGCCACTGCGAAACGGGACTATATCGAAGATTAACTCTTTGCTTCAGAAATTGTCCGGGGATCCGAAGACCACGTCAAGTGTTACTGAGCCTGTGAAGTTGGCTTCTACACCTGGTATAACGCCTTTAAAGGTCGTTCTTGTGGGCTTAATCCTTGAGGGATCTATGCCCATTTTCCGCACTGTATCTTGATAAAGCAGGTTCAGGCTACTGCCGCCGTCCATGAGGACTCTTGTGAGATGAAATCCGTCGATGATCGGGTCGAGGACCAATGCGGCGAAGCCGCCATGACGGATGCTAGTGGGATGGTCCCTTCCATCAAAAGTGATCGGGCAGGAGGACCATGGGTTGAACTTTGGGGCGACTGGCTCCATCGCGTATACGTCCCGTAGCGCACGCTTCCGCTCCCGCTTGGGAATGTGGGTTGCGTATATCATGTTCACCGTCCGCACTTGTGGGGGAAAGCCCTTCTGTCCATTGTTGTTCGGCGGCTTTCCTCGTCATCGTTGTGCAGCCCCTTGTCTCTGTTTTTGGCCCTTAACTTTCCTGCCTGCTTGAACACCCAACAATCCCTGTTAGTGTGATTGGCTGGCCTTTCGGGGGTTCCATGTATCTGGCACAAGCGATCGAGTATTTGATCCAAACTGGACGGGCCCTGAGTATTCTTTTTGAATGGCTTTTTCCGCCGACCGGATTTATAGCCTTTGAATCCGGCATTGACTGCCGTGTCTTCATTGCTGTCGCTGTTAATGCGGCGTTTTTGCTTATTCTGACGTGTCCTGCCACTTTTGTCCTTGGTATCCGAATTACGAGGGTTCTTTGATAAGTTGTTACTGCGAGCTAGCCAGCTGTCTTCTCCCGCGCAAAAGCGGGTCATGAGTGTCATGAGGGCTGCCATGGATTTCGGCTTTTCCTGTCCCAGGTGCCGGGCAAGCCACTCGTCGCGGATGTTATGCTTGAAGGTTGCTAGGGCCTCTGCGTCCGGACAGTCGACTATCTGGTTTTTCTTTGTTAGGAACCGTGTCCAGAATTGTCTGGCCGATTCTTCTGGCTGCTGAATTATGTGGCTTAAGTCGTCGGCATCCGGCGGTCGCACGTAAGTGCCCTGGAAGTTTTCGAGGAATGCGGCTTCCAGGTCCTCCCAAAAACTGACTGAGTCTGCTGGCAAGCTGTTAAGCCAATGCCGGGCCGGTCCTTTAAGTTTGAGCGGGAGGTATTTGATGGCGTGTAGATCATCGCCGTGTGCCATGTGGATGTGAAGAAGATAATCCTCGATCCATACCGCCGGATCTGTTGTGCCATCGTATGATTCGATGTTTATGGGTTTGAAACCCTCTAGGATTTTATGATCCATTACTTCATTCGTGAAGCATAGCGGGTGTGCGGCGCCTCTGTACTGGGCTATATCACGACGCAGCTCGGAAGAGCTATGTCTGTTGTGTTCGGCCTGGCCGGATTTGTTGTATCCGAAGTGAAGATCATTGTCACATGCCGTAGGGCGCCTGCGCGATCCGTAGATCGATCTTGTTTGTATTGCCTTATCCTCCAGTATGTCTCGCAGGTCGGGCGCATTTTCCCGTGCCTTAGTTGAGCGGCGTCGGGGCATGGCTTGGGTCGAGGGCCGAGAGGCCTCTCTGTCGCGGCCGCGAGGTGGCCGGTCTGCCATGTCATGCGCTGGTGATGTAGGTGCTTCCTCCTCTGATCGGGGTAGCGGCCTGCGCTTCGGGTAACTCTTGGAGGGGCGTTCGAGTTTATACTCTTCGGCCGCAAGGACTTCAGTCCATCTGTCAGCTAGCAAATCTTGGGAAGCTCTAAGCTGTTGCTGCTTTTTCTTGAGGCTGCTTGCCATGGCTAACAGCCTGCGTTTAAAACGCTCTTGTTCGGCGGGGTCTGATGGTATGATGAATTCGTCGTCATCGAGGCTTGCCTCGTCTTCGGAGGGAGGCGTATAGTTATCATCCTCGACCTCTCGATCTGCCGCTCTCTCATGAGGGCTGGCTTCTCCATCTTCCTATGCTGAATCTTGCTGAGGTGGGTGTTCTTCGGCGCTATCCGGGGTAGTATTATCTCCCGTGCCAGAATCACCGTTTTTGTTTTGGCTGGATTTAGAGTGGCGCCGCTAACGCCGGTGCTTTGGCTAGTTCTTGGGGGCGTCATCCCCCACTGTTCCATCGCCATCTCCATCTTTTGGAGTGTCCACCATATATATGTCATATGACGAGGTGGCCTTCCAGCGCCCTACAGGTGCTGGTTCCTGTTCGTCTCCTACATCGTCGTCCATGCCGTCGATGTCTTCGGATCTGAAGTCAAGCATGTTGGTTAGATCGTCGACAGTGGCTACAAAGTGGGTGGTGGGTGGGCTTTGAATTTCCTCATCGTCCGTATTCCACCCTCGCTGACCGTAGTCCGGCCAGGGCTCTCCTAATAAAGAGAGAGACTTAAGAGAATTCAGGATGTCGCCAAAAGGCGAATGCTGAAAGATGTCTGCGGCGGTGAACTCCATTATCGGCGCCCAATCGGATTCGATTGGCAGGGGCGTGGGGGGTTCAGGGTCCGGGGAGGAGTCCGGATCCTCGGAGTCACGGGTAGTGCAGAGTGCGGGGCTAGCGTTCGGCTCGATCGCCTCTGAGATCGGAGCCCCTGAGGCAGCGTCCAACCGTTGATCCTCGATCGGCGCAGTAGGCTCCGAATCAATGGTCAAAACCGATGCATATGCGGCCTCCAAGGCGCTGTTCGGCGGCAGAGCTATATCATGCCCATTGAGACAGTGAGGCGCGCTTGGCTGTGGCTCGAATCCGTCGAAGATCAAGTCCCCGTGGATGTCAGCCGTGTAGTTTAGGCTTCCAAACCTGACCTGATGGCCAGGAGCGTAGCTTTCGATCTGCTCCAGGTGGCCGAGCGAATTGGCCTGCAGAGCGAAGCCGCCGAAGACGAAGATCTGTCCGGGGAGCAAAGTCTCACCCTGGACTGCATCGTTGTTGATGATCAAAGGAGCCATCGGGCCTAAAGGCGACGACATAGAGGAACTCTTAATGAAAGCACCAATGTCGGTGTCAAAACCAGCGGATCTCGGGTAGTGGGTCCCGAACTATGCGTCTAGGCCGGATGGTAACAGGAGGCAGGGAACCCGATGTTTTACCCAGGTTCGGGCCCTCTTGATGGAGGTAAAACCCTACGTCCTGCTTCATTAATATTGATGATATGGGTAGTACAAGAGTAGATCTACCATGAGATCAAGGAGGCTAAACCCTAGAAGCTAGCCTATGGTATGATTGTTGTATATGGAGTTGATTGCCTACGGACTACAACCCTCTGGTTTATAAAGACACCGGATAGGGTTAGGGTTACACAGAGTCGTTTACAATGGTAGGAGATCTTTGAATATCTGCATCGCCAAGCTTGCCTTCCACGCCAAGGAAATTCCCATCCGGACACGGGACAAAGTCTTCAATCTTGTATCTTCATAGTCCAGGAGTCTGGCTGAAGGTATAGTCCGGCTACCCGAACACCCCCTAATCCAGGACTCCCTCACTCGGCCTTATGCCTGGTGTTTTGTTCCACTCTTGCTGCCCTAGTTTCCATCATATCGGTGTTATGTTCCCGGATTTTGCGTTCCTTACATGGTTGGGTTATAATGGGAACCCCTTGACAGTTTGCCTTGAATAAAACTCCTCCAGCAATGCCCAACATTGGTTTTACCATTTCCCACCTAGCCTTTTCTTTCCCTTGGGTTCTGCAGACTCAAGGGTCATCTTTATTTAAACCCCCCTGGGCCAGTGCTCCTCTGAGTGTTGGTCCAACCGAGTAGATTGCGGGGCCACCTCGGGGCAACTTGAGGGTTGGTTTTACTCGTAGGATGTCTCATCTGAGTGTGCCGTGAGAACGAGATATGTGCAGCTCCTATCGGGATTTGTCGGCACATTCGGGTGGTGTTGCTGGACTTGTTTTACCATTGTCGAGGATGTCTTGTAACAGGGATGCCGAGCCTGATCGGATTGTCTTGGGAGAAGGAATATCCTTCGTTGACTGTGAGAGCTTGTGATGGGCTAAGTTGGGACTCCCTTGCAGGGATTTGAACTTTCGAAAGTCGTGCCTGCCGTTATGGGCAGATGGGAATTTGTTAATGTCCGGTTGTAGAAAACATGAAGTTGATCTTAAAGTAAAATACATCAACCGCGTGTGTAACCATGATGGTCTCTTCTCGGCGGGGTCCGGGAAGTGAACACGGTGTTGGAGTTATGTTTGACGTAGGTTGTTTTAGGATCACTTCTTGATCATAGTTTTATCGACTGTGCCTTTCTTTCTCTTCTCGCTCTCATTTGCATATGTTTAGCCACCATATATGCTAGTCGCTTGCTGCAGTTCCACCTCATACCTTTACCTTTATCGATAAGCTTAAATAGTCTTGATCGCGAGGGTGCGAGATTGCTGAGTCCCCGTGACTCACAGATACTTCCAAAACCAGCTTGTAGGTGCCGATGAGACCATGCAGGTGACGCAACCAAGCTCAAGGAGGAGATCGTTAAAGTTCATGTTCGTTTTGTTGTTCTGTTTCTAGTTGATCAGTAGTGGAGCCCAGTTGGGACGATCGGGGATCTGTGTAGCATTTGGGGTAGTCTTCTTCTATTTTGGGTTCCGTAGGCGGCCATGCTTCCCACAGCCGGCCAGGCTTCCCACAGCCGGCCAGTTCTCTCCCTCGAAGAAGGTGCTTCATTAAGGAGACAAGAGAAGGTAAGGCTACAGTGATGAGCCGCCTCGCGGCGGCACTGTAGCCATACTTACCACGATAAAGCCATCGTCACCAGGGGCAAGGTAACAGTAACCATCCCCCGACAAGACTCCCGAGCGGTGGGCCGGCCTGTCGGCCAAAGGGTCGGTAGCCGGCGGGCCTAGCAGTCGGCGGGCCCCACCAGTCGATAGAGAAGCGGGCGTGCGTAGACACAAACGGCTGGGGCCCACGCCCAGTCGGATTACCATTGTACCCTTGCGGGTAGGCCTATATAAACCCCCAGGGTTCCCATGCAGGGGAGGAATTTTTGGATAGATTTTAGACGACAGAAGGAGAAGAGGAGCGGGCTAGCCTGGCCCTCCCTCATCATTCCACCGAACAGCTCAAGGAGCACTCTGTAGCAACCCACCGAGCTAGTGATCATGCGGAGACCCCGCAGAGCAGCATTAGGGGTGTTATCTCCACGGAGAGCCCTGAAGCTGGGTAAGATTCGCCGGCGTGCATGTCTTCGCCTTATCCCGTTTCCAGGCACCGGTGATGTTTTATTGGCTCCCACAATGATAAGCCATCCATTGGCATATGTCGCACCAACCACCCGACATTTGGCACCCACCGTGGGGCCAGGTGCACCGTCGTCCGGAGACCTGCTCTAGACAGGAACCCTCTTCCTTCCCAACGTGCGTAGCCAGCCTGGCTCGCCCGATGGAGCTTTCCCCGACGCGCTGCAAGACGTCGCCAATGCCTGCGCGGCGATCTGCCTCGCCGATCTTCTTGGCGAGGCTCGCATCTCTGACGAGCCCGCATCCGATGCGGGCACAGACTGCCCCGAGAGCCACCTCGTCAGCCTCGTCGATCAACTCCACGTCTCCGGCGAGCTTGCCGCGGACTTTGAGTCGGTTGGCTCCACCGACCCGATGCTTGTCGACTCCGACACGGCATCCCTTGACGCCTTACCCACCAACGTGGTGGTCATCAACGACCCTCTTCCTCAAGCCGACAGCAGCGGCAGTGCCATTACCGAGGTAATGGTTATCAGCCATGGCGCCTTCTCAGGCGAAAACGCCCACGACGCTCTGCAGGCGGCGCTGCACGACTTGTCCGTTCCTGTCCCGGCCGACGCGGACGCCAAGACATTGGAGGCGCGCCGCCTCGCCCTCGTTGCAGAGGGCCAGAAGCTCGCCACCATGAGATGCCTCACCGAGGCTCACCAGCGCGAGGTCGACCGAGCCGCCTTCGGCACGCCGCCTCCTGACGGGCCGAGCCGTGTCGGTATCGTCAAGAAACACGGTGCGGCTATCGCCGACATGCTAGGAGCAGACCACCCAGTCTATGCCACGCCTCTCAAGAACTTGCGCGCCGCCCAGGCGGCCGCAAACGAGTTGAATGGGATGGGGCTTGATGAGCTCCCTTACATGACCAGACGCATCCAGCAACTTATCGACGCGGCCACGGAGCGGCATGAAGCCGGCATTCGCGCCGGGAATCCTCCCCCGCGCCGAGAGCATGGCGCGACGTCCCGAACACCGACCGCAGGCAACACCCGCACGAGAAAAGAAAAGGAGCCGGCTGCCAGCCGTAGCCAGACTCGAATCTCCATCGAGCATGACGCCGAGGGCCGCCCTCGAGCCGTGGAGTGGCGGGGCAACCCTCCTCCTTCTCCGCCTCGTGGGGTGAGATACCCTACCCCGCTGCCTGTCACGCACCCGACTCTCGGCGGCCGGCTGGGTCGCTGCGAAGGAGTCGGCGAGAATGATGCCCGCCACCGGATCGACCGCCTTGCACGATCCTTGGCCCTGGAAGAAGAAGATGATGTCGGCCCGTCTTGCTTCGGCCCCCGCATCCGCGTCGAGCCCTTCCCCAAAGGGTTCTCGCTCCCAAGAGACACGCCCAAGTACAATGGCTCCGTGAAGCCAGAAGATTGGTTGATTGACTACTCCACCACGGTTAGCATCGCGAATGGCAACAGGCGTGTTGCCGTCAAATATGTGCCCCTCATGCTCCAAGGCACGGCGCGCACCTGGCTTAACAGCCTCAAGCCTCAAAGTGTCAACAGCTAGCTAGACTTCACTGAAGCCTTCATACGTAACTTCACCAGCACCTACAAGCGGGCTCCTAAGCCCCGACAGCTGTCCTTGTGCGTCCAAGGGCCCAACGAATCGACTCGCGACTACCTCACGCGGTGGGCCGACCTCCGCAATTCCTGCGAGGGAGTGCACGAGATCCAAGCTATAGAGTACTTCACCGCCGGGTGCCGAGAAGGCACCCTCCTCAAGCACCGACTCCTCTGCGACGAGCCGACTACGCTTGACGAGCTACTGGTCATAGCTGATAAATACGCCACGGCCGATTCCTCGATGAAGACCGAGCTCCGAGTAGACGCCTTCGGGAAGGTGCTAACTCCGAGTCCCAAGACGCCGGCTGGAGAATCCAGCCGACGCCCGCACCAGAACGACCACAAGCGCAAGGCTCCCCTGCCACCTTCCACCAGTTGGCAGGTGGCCACAGTTGAGGATGAACAACCCGAAGGACGGCCCGCACCCAAGAAGCAGAAGGGCGGCAGGCCAGCTTGGCAGCCGGCTTTCTCCTACGAGCAAGCACTTGATGCCCCCTGCAAGTTTCACAGCGGTGCAAAGCCTTCAAACCACACGACCAGAAAATGCCATTGGCTCACTCGGATCTCCAAGGGTGAGGGGATGGCACCGCCTCCGCCTGCTGGTCAGCCGCCTCCGGCTCCTCCGCAGCCAGCCGCTCGACCAGCGGTCGGGGAAGTTCAAGACGAGTACCCCGACGAGCATGCCGCCTACGTCGTCTTCACCAGCCAGCCAGAAGATCGGCGTAGCCGGCACCGACAACACCAAGAAGTCAACGCAGTCGCCTCCAACAACCCAGAATTCATGCACTGGTCAGAAAGGCCTATTAGCTGGAGCCAGACAGATCACTCAGAGGTTATGCCATCTCCCGGCTCCTACGCATTGGTTCTGGACACCACCCTCGCTATGGAAAGGCGAGCCGCCCGTTTCTCCTATGCGCTGATAGATGGTGGGAGCAGCATCAATACCCTATACCGCGACACCATGGAGAAGCTGAGCATCAAGACAAAGCAGCTCATGCCTAGTCGGACTGTGTTCCATGGCATCGTACCCGTCTTGTCCTGCTCCCCAATCGGCAAGATCAAGATAGATGTCGTCTTCGGGGACAAGGATCATTTCTATCGAGAGGCGGTGTGGTTTGAAGTGGTGGATCTAGAGAGCCCTTACCACGCGTTGCTTGGCCGACCTGCCCTGGCCAAGTTCATGGATGTACCCCATTACGCCTACCTCAAGATGAAGATACCAAGTTCCAAGGGCATCATCACCATAGCCGGAGACTACAAGAAATCCTCCGAGTGTGCGGCTGCCAGCAGCCGGCTGGCCGAGTCCCTTGTAATTGCTGAAGAGAAGAAGATACTGGACCAAGTCGTGGCCATGACCGGCAAGCAGCCGGCCCTGTCCCCCGACCCCAAGGAGTGTGGTTCCAAAGGTTCCTTTCAGCCGGCCAAAGAAACAAAGAGGGTACCTCTGGACCCAGATCACCCAGAAAGGTTTGCCACCATCGAGGCAAACCTGGACAGCAAATAGGAAGGCGAGCTCGCCGATTTCCTCCGTGAGAATCGGGACATTTTCGCATGGTCCCCCAAGGACATGCCGGGTGTGCCGAAGGAATTCGCCGAGCACAAGCTACATGTCCGAGAAGGTGCGAAACCAGTCAAACAGCTTCTCCGCCGACTATCGGAGGAGAAGAGAAGGATTGTGCGAGAAGAGATAGCCCAGCTTCTGGCAGCCGGCTTCATTATGGAAGTTTTCTTCCCAGAATGGCTCGCCAACCCGGTCCTCGTGCTGAAGAAAAACAACAAGTGGCGCATGTGTATAGACTACACTAGCCTCAACAAGGCTTGCTGTCGGTGTCAAAACCGGCGGATCTCGGGTAGGGGGTCCCGAACTGTGTGTCTAAGGCGGATGGTAACAGGAGGCAGGGAACATGATGTTTTACCCAGGTTCGTGCCCTCTTGATGGAGGTAAAACCCTACATCCTGCTTGATTAATATTGATGATATGGGTAGTACAAGAGTAGATCTACCACGAGATCAGAGAGGCTAAACCCTAGAAGCTACTCTATAGTATGATTGTTGTTCTGTATGTTGTCCTACGGACTAAAACCCTCCGGTTTATATAGACACTTGAGAGGGTTAGGGTTACACAAAGTCGGTTACAATGGTAGGAGATCTACATATCCGTATCACCAAGCTTGCCTTCCACGCCAAGGAAAGTCCCTTCCGGACACGGGACGAAGTCTTCAATCTTGTATCTTCATAGTCCAGGAGTCTGGCTGAAGGTATAGTCCAGCCATCCGGACACCCCCTAATCCAGGACTCCCTCAGTAGCCCCTGAACTAGGCTTCAATGACGACGAGTCCGGCGCGCAGTTTGTCTTCGGCATTGCAAGGCGGGTTCCTCCTCCAAGTACTTCATAGAATATTTTGAACACAAAGAATAGTATCCGGCTCTGCAAAATAAATTTCCACATATTGCCATAGAGAGAATAATGTTCACACCAATCTAATCTGCTGACGTATTCCGTAGCATGACAACACCACGGCCAAGCCTTTATTCGAATCGTTTTATTATCCCACCTCAGCGTGTCATGCGAGGCAGTTTCCTCGGCACATCTTGTTAAAGTAGAGATCGTGTCCCCTTATTCCGGGATTCTCATCAATACGGGCGTGGGTAACCCAACCGCTTCTAGGACTCCTAGACTATTGGCAAGTCCAAACGACCATGGAGAGGACGCTTGATATTCACCCTCTTTATAAAGGGACAAGGCTTTTATTTTTTCCCTCCCGTGCTCAATCGAATCCTTCCCCCACCTTATGCTCAAACACCCAAAGTTCAGGTCAGGTGCTCCGAACCTTCAATCATGTCTGGATCTAGTCTTCAAGGCCGATGGATGCCTTCCTCCATCATGGAAGAAGACATCAAAAAGTTGAGGGAGGCCAGATATCTGACTGTTGAGGTTTCACATCGGCTGCCTGCCCGAGGGCAGGCCGTCCCCTCCCCCGAACCCAACGAGAACGTCGTGTTCGTCTCCCACTTCCTCCGAGGTCTAGGCCTTGCTCTGGATCCTTTCGTCAGGGGTTTGATGTTTTATTACGGGCTAGATTTCCATGATCTAGCTCCGGACTCCTTTCTTCATATCACGACATTTATTGTCATGTGTGAGGCCTTCCTCCGGGTTACCCCTCACTTTGGCCTGTGGCTCAAGACCTTTGAAGTAAAGACGAAGATGATCGAGGGGCAACATGCAGCGTGCGGAGGTGCCTCAATATGCAAGATGATGGGAGCTCCATGGCCCAAAGGTTCCATTCCAGAGGTGTCTGAATTGTGGCAACAGGAGTGGTTCTACATCACGGCTCCTAGAAGTGCCAAATGGGAGGCCGCCCCTGTTTTCCGCTCGGGCCATTCACCACAACTGATGTCATGGATCAGCAGAGGTCTGAGCTGGGGTCCAGCCAAGGACGTGCCTATACTGGAAACCGCATTCGAGATCTCTTCAATGGAGATTTTAGTTTGGTTGCGGTAATACAAGTTATGCTGGTTCGTCAAGTCCAGCCTTGCAAACGCCGGCCCCTTTGCTTGTGGGAGTTCAATCCCGAGGGACCGCGTGTCATTCAAAATTTCCTTGGCCTGACGCACGAGGAGATGTACAAGTCATTCTTCGGGCCTCAGGTAGAGTGTTCGGAAATCACCGAGGACGTGGGCATGAGCAGTAACCGTGCCACCGGACAGGTAAGGAATCTTCCGGCCGAACATACTATCTCTCATTTGTTACGAAGTTATTTCTGAGAGTTCTCTTTTTGACCAGGACTGGCTAACAAAGGCGAAGTTGATTTGGTGTTCGGCCCCCCTCCCTAAGGGTTTGGACAATCCGGTATTGGAAAAGATGCTCCAGGTCGTACCTTGCCCGGAGCCCTGAAGGAAGATACTGGGGAGGATAATACGGGCGGACGCGGGCCCCCAACGCTGCCCATTCTAACCGAGGGAGCGAGCGTCTCTATGAAGGAAGACGGCTGGAGGAGGAAAAGGACTATGCCCGGGGATTCGGAAGCCGAAGCTTCCAAACGGGAGAAGAAATCTCCCATAGAGGGTCCTACCTTGGGGGGGTGCTTTTGCCACACAAAGTCCGCGGGGGGATCAATTCTCCAGCGAGTCGTAAGTGACCCGAAATACTTTAATAGTACAGGTATGCCATCTTTTTCTTCTGAGAAAATAACCACCGCATATATCTTTGCAGTTTGGGCCTTAGCCCCTCTCAAATGAGCTCGTCTTCGGGGGATCTTCTTCCAGAGATGATGGAGAGCGAAACGCCTCCTCCGGACTCCTCCTCTCCGGAAGCGGGCGACCCCGAAGTGTCATCGCGGAGGGCCTCTCCGAGTCCGGTGAGGCCAAAAGATAATCCCATTGACCCCCGAAGCTCCAAGTGTCCGGCTCCCGAAGAGAGCAGACAAAAGAGTCCGGCACCGTCTGGTGTGCGATCGGATGTTCTAAGGGAGTTGGTAGGGCGAGCGGCCATCTCATATGAACACCGTATGCTGATGAATACGGTGATGGAGAGAATCTCGTCCGCCGAAAGCGGATTGCATGAAGCTTTTATGAGTCTACTGACAGGCTTTGAGGTACGTAAAATAATGTATGATAGTCCTGCACATGCTAGGTGTGCCCTGTGTAGATAGTAGCCCTTGAGACTCTGGTTGTCGTCGGAAATGACGACGAACAGAGGATCATATTCCCAGGTAATAACCATACTGCCTCTATGTGCAGGTGATGGAAGCTCCGGTGGCTAGCCGGACTAGCGAGTTTTCCCATTTAAAACGGCAGTTGGATGCGGCAGACGCCGACATCGAGCTTGTTAACAAAAGGCTTGACGAGGCACAGGGTAAGTGTCATTATCTGGTAAACGCCACGTAGTAAGAGCAGCATGATGCCAGTATCTTTAATATGTTGTGACTGCAGATGGAGCTGCCACTGTTGAAGCCTTGCGGGCATAACTTGCCCGAGCCAAGGAACAAGCAAGGTTTGGTAATGTGGCTGCTTTGAAGGCGGCCGAAGAGTTGAAAGCCGAGAAGGCCGCGCATGGCGAGAGCCGAGATAAGATGGCCAAGATGGCCATAGAATTAAAAGCCGCCGCTGACTGTTGCCGGGTTCTTGAAAAGGAAAACCTAGCGAAGGCATCGGACCTTGAGAAGGCTGCTGCGGCGAGAAAAGAAATCCGCTCTGCTATGAGGGCGAAGAAGGAGGAGCTGCGGGAAGCCAGGGATATTGTAGCTGGGAAATCCTTTATGTTGCGGAGGAAGTTAGGAGATCCACGGTATGCCCCTCTGGATCGGTTGTGGAGTTCGGAGGATGTGTATTTGGATTTGGCGGTGAGCGCTGCCGATGCGGCCAAGTACTTCCAGGGTCAGACGGACCGTGAAGTGGACCAGCTGTTTTGGACACAATTCCATTCTCCCAAGCGTCCGCTTTCATTGACTGACCAATTAGCCGAATGGGCCGAACTGAATAGGTTGTCCGGACTCGCCATGAGGTCTGTTGTGGATCAGCTATGGCCGGAAAGGCCAAAACCGAACAACTATTTCAGCTTGGTGCAGTAGTTCCTTGATGTGGTGCCGCGCATTAATGCGATGAAGCGGTCGGCGTGCATAGAGGGATCACGGATGGCCTTTGCCCGTGTTAAAGCGTACTGGGCGGAGATGGATGCTACCACTGTTGCAGCGCGGGATTCGGCCATAGGCCGAATGGCTACTGAGCACTACTTTGAAGAAGTTCTTGAGGGTGCTCGTTTGATAGAGACCCAGTGCTCAAAAAATATTATGTTTGAGTGATATGTAATCCATTGTAAGCGAAATGCTTTTATAAATTTTTATAAGGCTATTTTTATACTTTTGCCTGAAAGTAATATGATGCCTCCTGGGCGGCCGTTTATGTATACATGTGTATAACCTAAAAGACTGCAGCCGTCGGCTTCAACCCCCACGCATATAATGCGGAGGTGCTCGCAAAAAACACGCGTTCACACTTAACCCAACGTCTTGGTCCTATTAAGAAGGTGATAGCGGAGCGAGCGAGGCAACCGGACTATAATGCTTTAGCACTTTTACTTAGCCATAGGAGTTTGACAGTGGGGCTACTATATAGCCCCTGGTGGCTCCGCACTCTCCTGATCTTGGGGTGCGTACATGCCTGGCCGAAAAACGGTCCTTCGTTAAGGCGGAGGAATTCTAACATTCCAACAGGTCATCGAGTGGTTGACCAGTCTCACGCTATATCATGACAGTCAGTTTTCGGCTTTCTCTACTCAGGTGCTCGTCCAGATGAACCAGGGCACAATCGCAGTAGTTCTCCTGGTTCTACCTTAGCCGGTAAAGCGGAACGTAAGGCACCAAAACACAGGAGCCAGGCAAACCCAACATTTGACCAAAGATAATGATTCGGAGCTGATGCATATAGGGCCAAACTCGCGACGCCGAACACTCCCTAAGGTATTCGGTCTTTCTGGTATAAACCGGGCCTAGATAATGGCCTTTGTAAGAAGCCCCTTGTGTCCAGGTACATGCATTGTTCTGGCGTGGCCACATGCCAAGACGTCAGCATCCTTCTCAACGGTGGATATGTATCAACAAGAGACAGTAAAAAAGGTTTACGCAGGGTCTTAATCTAAAAAGAATCCTTGGAGCGGGTCCCTGCTGCACGTCCGCGCCTGTGTCTCCATTGTGCCGTATCCTGGACGGGTGTAGCATGATGATTGTCTGTAAAAGAGAGGAATTTAGGTGAAAAATTTGTCGTGCAAAAAGATAGTTTTTAAAGAAACCATGTATAATTCAAGATGGAAAAAATTGCCACTTGTCTGCGCGCGTTGAGCCCCTTGTATTGACAAATAGGGGTGTGACCATTTGTTCGGTATAAATAGCGGCGCCGGACTTGATTAGTTGTGTCTGAGGTCTTAACGACCTATTGGATGCTTTCGCTGGTCCGGGCGCCTTTAGTGTGCGGCTGCCAAGGCAGCCGCACTCTCTTCGGCGCGCAGAGATCGCTTGATATTTCTGTTCACTGAAATGATGCCATTTGGACCGGGCATCTTGAGTGTGAGGGAGGCGTAGTATGGTATTGCATTAAAGCGAGTGAAAGCTTCGCGTCCGAGCAGTGCTTGATAGCCACTTTGGAACAGAGCGATGTGGAAGGTTAAATGCTCGCGACGGAAGTTACCGGGGGAGCCAAATATAACTTGTAGTAGGAGGGAGCCCATACAACGAGCCCCTAGGCCTGGCATTACTCCTTTAAAGGTAGTATTGCTATGGCGAATTTTTGTTGGGTCTAACCCCATCCCGTGGATTGTATCCTGATATATTAGGTTTAGATTGCTGCCACCGTCCATCAAGACTCGTGTGAAGTGATATCCGCCAATTACTAGGGCTAATACCAGGGAAGCCCATCCTGCGCGTCGGATACTTGTTGAGTAATCGCGATGGTCGAAAGTGATCGGTTGAGACGACCAGTGGCAGGACTTCGCGGTGACAGGCACTTGGGTATATTTTCCTGGGAGTGCCGCATTGTTTTTTCCCTTGATCACGTGTAACACGTTTACTGTTTTGACTTCTGGTGGAAATTTCTTTTGTTCCCCAATGTCTTGCTTGGGAGGCTCGTCCTCATCTTCACTTGGTGTATCCTCCCCCTTGTGTACGGCGTTGAGCTTGCCGGACTGCTTGAAGACCCAACATTCTCTGTGGGTATGATTAGCAGGTTCACCGGGGGTACTATGGATCTGACATACTTGGTCCAGAATTTTGTTGAGGCTGGAGAGTTCATCCCTGGTGCCTTTAGAGGGCGGTTTTTGTTGACCTGGCCGAGAGCTTTTGAATCCGGTGTTTACTGCCGTGCCCTTCGTATTGTCTTCTTTATTCCGGCGTTTGCTATTGCTGTTGCGCCGTGATTTCCCGTTTCCATCTCTAACTTTAGATGTACTGGGGTCGCTGGTGCTGCATCTGGCTAGCCAGCTGTCCTCACCCACGCAAAAGCGGGTCATGGGGCTTGTTAATGCGGCCATCATTCTCGGCTTATCTTGGCCGAGGTGTCTGGCGAGCCATTCGTCACGGACGCTATGCTTAAAAGCTGCCAAGGCTTCGGCGTCCGGACAGTCGACAATCTGGTTCTTTTTAGTAAGAAACCTGTTCCAAAGCTTTCAGGCTGACTCTCCGGGCTGTTGAGTTATATGAATCAAATCGTCCGCATCCGGAGGTCGGACATAAGTCCCTTGAATATTTGCCCGAAAGGCGTCTTCGAGCTCTTCCCAACTTCCAATGGAGCTTTCGGGGAGGCCTTTAAGCCAGTGACGAGCTGGCCCTTTGAGCTTGAGGGGTAAGTACTTGATGGCGTGGAGATCATCTCCTCGAGCCATATGGATATGAAGGATGTAGTCCTCAATCCAGACCCCAGGGTCTGTTGTTCCGTCATACGTCTCTATGTTTACGGGTTTGAATCCCTCTGGAAATTCATGGTCCAGCACCTCATCGGTGAAACATAGGGGGTGTGCGGCACCCCTGTAGCTGGGTGTACCGTGTTGTTTGGATGTTTGTTGTGTTGCATTGTATGCTGGGGCGCGCTTGCGTGGTCCATAGATGGATCTTGTTGCATCGTCCTTTGGGTGCGAGCCCTCGCATGGGTCGCGTGTTGTACTGTGAGTGGCCTTGTATGCCGCTCTGTGTTGGTAGAGGGGTCGTCTATCCGGCCAGGTGGCTGCTTTGATATTTGGTTGTGGGGGGTCTGAGGCCTCCTCATCGAATTCAAGTAGCAGCTTCCGCTTTGGGTAGCTCTTGGAGGGGCGATTGTCGCCGTACCTCACTACTGTCTTGAGTATTTTACTCCATCTGATTTGGAGTATGTCTTGCGCAGCGTTGAGCCTTTGCTTCTGCTTTTTAAGACTCCTCGCGGTGGCAACAAACCTTTTACGGGCATTCTGCTGCTCCGGGTGTGTCGGTGTACTAGAGTAGGGGTACCCTAGTATCCCGAACTTGTGCACGGGCAGTCACAGCATCCCGCGGCAAGGCTTGTCGGGTGACCGCCAAGGTCCTCCGTGGTTCCTTTGGAGCCATTCAAGGACAAAATATCCAAGCCAAGGAGACAAGACCCCGGCAAGAGGAGCTTGCCGGGAAGGCCAACCAAGGCATCTCAAGGAACTTGCCGCGACGCGCCACGCGTCCCGGCAAGGCCCGGTGAGCGACAAGCTCCCGGACGCGACAAGACAACGACCGCGGCAAGGCGCTTGCCGCGGCAAGCCACCACTCTGTGTCCGCGCTCCAGCACATCCACCAACATGTCGCTCTGGGACCCTTCCAGGCGTACGTGGCGGGAGGCTATGCAGCCAGTGGTGCGCGGTGGCAAGCGGCGCTGACAAGATTGCCATCGTGGCGAGCGGTGGCATCCCTGACGGTCCCTTTTGCACTATTTAGGCGACGCAGACGGGCATTTAATGCCCTGGTCCCCTGCCGTCAGGGTTAGGTATGATACACTGTAGCAGGTAGCTGTACCAACCGCAACACCTTTCCATTTTTACCCTTGTCTACGTTGCCACCTGTCGGTGACCCCTTGAGCATATAAAAGGAGGCCCATGCGCAACATAGAGGGGGGAGGAAAAAGAGAGAGGAAAAAGAGAGGAGGAAGAGAACACTCACGCTCGGTCTCGTTAGCTGCTAGGGTGTACTGTAGCACACCGCGCTCCTGAGCAAGAACTCAATACAAACCACAAAGCAGGAGTAGGGTTTTACGCATCCGTGCGGCCCGAACCTGGGTAAACCGCTCGTGTGCTTCGCCTCGATCCGCTCTTTGTGCGACCCTCGCCCCCGCCGAACCGAAAGGGACTCGGTCCGCCGGTCCCATAGGTGCTCGTGGGTTAGTCCCCCGGCATCTTTGGCACGCCAGGTAGGGGTGTCAAGGTTGTGTGAACCAGATCCAGCGTTCACACGAGCTAGATCTTCATCATCTTCATCGACATGCCGCCGAAGAAGAAGGCTTCGGAAGCGGCTGCTCCGTCCGCGCCGAACCCACCACCGCCGGAGCAAACGGCTGATGGGGCAGACGCCCGCGGAAGAACGGGCGTCGACGAGGGAGTTCGTGGTGCTGCTAGGTCCAAGGACAAGGCTGCGCTGCCCATCGGCGGCGTAGCCGGCTCCCACAACGACCGGGCGCACTCCAAGACCTCGGCGTCCGTACATGCACTGCGCCCATCTCAGGAGGCGTGGGACCGGCAGCGTCATGGTACTCACGGTACCATGCGTTTGCTGGACCAAGATCGAGCTGGTGGATCTCGGAGTGCTCAAGACCAGCATGCACGCCAACATGCTGGCACGAGCGAGGCACGGTCGCCTGGACGGGATACTGCTCCTTCTAACATAGTTAGAAGTCCGAGCATATCCCGCTCCTCGCACCGTTCGCCACCGCCACCCCCCACTACAGCAGAAGCTTTGGCGCGAGCTCAACTGCTCCTGGACTACCCTCCAACGGCAGACAAGATCGACGACTGGAGGGCCACCATTCAGAGTCTCATCGGCTTCGCCAACGGCGACACTCAACGGCAGCCGAGCACATCGCAGCCGCGGCAAGTCAGCCAGGCACGAGCCGGTGGCGACAAGACCGGTGGGGGTGCAACCACTGTGCACTCTCTGCCCCGAAGGCCAAGATCGCCGACTCGCCGGATCCACCTCGACAGCGACTCCACCGCGTCATCAGATCCACGAGCTCGTCGCGATCAGCGCCAAGTTCTTCATGAACGACAGCAAGAAGACGCTCGTACTCGCATCGAGCGCCGAAGAGAAGCGCGACGTCAATCGGACCAGCGCGCTGGGCCCTCTGTCGACATGCATGCGCCAGGGGAACCAGGCGACTTGCCGTACACGGTAGGTTGCCCTGCATTTACTCGTGAGCTGCGGCAAGTCCAGTGGCCCAGCACGAAAGAATTTCAAGCAGACGTACCAGAGAAGTACGACGGCAAGTCGCATCCGTCGGAGTTCCTCAGCGTGTACACCATTCGCGGTGCAGGCTGCCGGGGGATGGGACGACAAGATCCTTGCCAACTACTTCCCGCTGGTGCTCAAGCCCAACGTCAGGTCCTGGCTCATGCATTTGCCGGACAACTCATATCCTCCTGGGCAGACCTATGCCATCAGTTTGTCGGCGCCTTTACAGGCGGCCACAAACCTCATGGCCAAGAGAGTGACCTTCATCTGCTCACCCAGAAGGAAGGAGAGCCCCTGCGCAAGTACATTCAGAGATTCAGCCGTGTACAACACAACATCCCAGATGTCCACCCTGCCGCGGTCATCAGCGCGTTCCATCAGAACGTGCGTAACCGCAGGATGCGGGAGGAGATGGCGATGTGCAAGATCAGAGACGTCAGTGAGCTGTATGCCCTGGCCGACAAGTGTGCACGTGCTGAGGAAGGGAGGAAACTCCCCGGAGAGAATACAGGAGCAGGAGGATCTGACAGCGAGGATGCTGCCCCGGCAAAGAAAAACCGGCGGCGGAACAACGGAAGAAGAAAGGCAAAGATGTGCTAGTCATTGAGCAGTCCGGCAACGAAGGTGGCGCCAAGAAAGCCAAAGCTGGTAGCTCCGGCAAGGAGATTGCCGCATGCACCAACTGCCAGGCTGTGGCGGTCGCCGACAAGCAGGACGGCACCGACAAGCAGTACTGCAAGATCCACCGCACCAAGGGCCATGACCTCCAGAGCTGCAAGAAGGTCGAGCAGCTTGTCCAGCAGCAAAAGGCTGAATACGAGCGACGCGACAAGGAGAGGGCCCAAGGAGGCGCTGGAGAATCCGGCAAGAAGCGCGCCGGCCGGGGAGGACGCCGCGGCAAGGCCAAGCAGCGGCAAGGAGACAGACCTCCCCGCGGCCGCGACAAGGATGAAGATGACGACGACGACGAAAGACATGGATGATGTCGAGACCAGTGAGCAGGAGTTCCAGAAAGCCACAGAGGTCTTGTGCGTTGACGGCGGTGCTTCTCTGCATACTTCGCACCGCCAACTCAAGCAGTGGGTGCGGGAAGTCAATGCGGCGGAACCACCTGTCGAGTCACGCAAGCTTCTGAAATGGTCCAGCACGCCTATCATCTTTGATATTGAGGACCACCCTGATCGCACAACTGCGGTCGGGTGCTTGCCGATGTTGGTTTCACCAACTATCCGCAACCTCAAGGTCACTAAGATGCTAGTTGACGGCGGGGCCGGCTTGAACCTGATCTCCTCCGCTGTACTCCAGAAACTCCAGATCCCTGACAGCGAGCTTGAAGAGACCGGCACATTCCAAGGAATCAACCCGGGAAGGAGCAAGCCGAAGGGGAAGGTCACGTTGCCAGTAACATTTGGCAGCGAGGTGAACTTCAGGACTGAGAGGGTCACTTTTGACGTTGCCGATTTTCCATTGCCTTACAATGGGATACTCGGCCGTCCAGCACTCGCCAAGTTCATGGCAGCCTCTCACTACGCATACAACATGCTGAAGATGCCAGGCCCGATAAGCGTCATCTCTGTCCCTGGCGACAAGAAGGATGCTCTTATCTGCGCCGACAAGATCTACCGGGAAGCGGCAGCCGCAACAGATCGCAAGTCCCCTGCCGTTGAAGCTCCCGGGGGGAAGAAGAAGACCAAGTCCGGCAAGAGTTCTGATACCCACTCCGGCAAGCGCACCTCTTCGGAGTGCTGCGCTGCCGTCGAGGACGCACCATCGAGCTCCACCGACAAGTGTAAGAAGACAATGGCAGCTCCGCCAGAGACCAAGAAGGTGTCCGCCAAGGAGGACGGCACTGGTGGTACCTTCACCATCAGTGCCACTCTCGACCCTAAATAGGAAAGCGCGCTCATTGCTTTCATGCGGGCGAACGTCGACGTGTTTGCGTGGCAACCGTCTGACATCCCCGGTGTACCCAGGAAAGTAATTGAGCACCATCTTGCCGTTTGTCCTCATGCGCGGCCCGTCAAGCAGAAGGTCAGGAAGCAAGCAGTGGAGCGCCAAGAATTCATCGCAGAAAGAATCAAGAAGTTGGAAGCAGCAGGCCTTGTCAGAGGAGTGCTCCATCCTACGTGGTTGGCCAATCCTGTAGTCGTGCGCAAGGCGAACGGGAAATGGAGACTTTGTATCGACTTTACCGATGTTAACAAAGCTTGTCCCAAAGACCCATTTCCTTTGCCGCGCATTGACCAGATTGTTGACTCCACGGCCGGATGTGACTTGCTTTCATTTCTTGACGCATACTCAGGATACCATCAGATCTTCATGGCAGAAGAGGATGAGGAGAAGACCGCATTCATCACTCCATGTGGCACGTACTGTTTCATACGGATGCCTTTCGGTTTAAAAAATGCTGGTTCAACATTTGCAAGGGTAGTCCATGTCGCTCTTGAGCCACAAATACACAGAAATGTGGAAGCCTACATGGATGACATAGTGGTCAAGAGTAAGGACAAGGCAACTCTGATTCAAGATTTAGACGAGACCTTTGCAAATCTGCGCAAGATCAGCCTCAAGCTCAACCCCGAGAAGTGTGTGTTTGGAGTCCCCTCCGGCAAGCTTCTCGGGTTCTTCGTGTCTCAGCGGGGAATCGAAGCCAATCCCGACAAGATCAAGGCCATTGAGCAGATTGAAGCACCAAAGCGCGTCAAGGATGTACAAAGACTTGCCGGTTGCGTGGCTGCTCTCAGCAGGTTTATCTCTAGGTCTGCTAAGCGCACCCTGCCATTTTTCAAAATATTGAAAAAGGCAGGTCCAATGAAATGGACTCCGGAAGCGGAGGCTGCACTGCAAGACTTGAAGAGATACCTGTCCTCCACTCCAACACTTGTCACACCTAAGCCACAAGAGAAGTTGCTGCTGTATATAGCGGCAGCCAATCAAGTGGTTAGTGCTGCGTTAGTAGCAGAGAGGGAGGCAGATGATGAGCCAGCAACCACGGCAGGCGCATCCAACGACAAGCAGGGGGCTTCCCCGACAAGCTCTGGTCCCGACAAGGATGGATCTACGCAGACGCGCGAGGAGATACAGAAGAGAATGGTACAGCGCCCAGTTTACTTTGTCAGTTCCCTTCTGCAGGGGGCTAGGTCAAGGTACTCTGGCGTGCAGAAATTGCTTTTCGGCCTTCTCATGGCCTCGAGAAAGCTGCGCCATTACTTCCAAGCACATGATATCACAGTTGTCACTCGTTTTCCGCTGAAGAGGATACTACAGAATCCAGAAGCGACAGGCAGGATTGTTGAGTGGGCACTGGAACTGTCAAGCTTTGGCCTCAAGTTTGAGAGTACTTCAACTATCCAAAGCAGAGCATTGGCAGAATTCATAGCAGAATGGACGCCAACACCAGATGAAGAAATTCTAGAAACGAGCATCCCCGTCGAGGAAGCAAGCAAAGAATGGCTGATGTACTTTGATGGTGCCTTTTCGCTGCAAGGCGCCGGCGCTGGCGTGCTGCTTGTCGCACCCACCGGAGAGCACCTCAAGTACGTAGTCCAAATGCACTTTCCCAAGGAGCAAGCAACAAACAATACTGCAGAGTATGAAGGCTTGCTTGCCGGTCTCAGGATCGCGGCAGACCTTGGGATCAAGAAGCTCATTGTCAGGGGTGACTCGCAGCTTGTCGTCCGCCAAGTGAACAAGAGCTATCAGAGTCCGTTGATGGAAGCCTACGTCGACGAAGTGAGAAAGCTAGAAGAGCACTTTGATGGCCTACAGATGGAGCATGTTCCAAGAGCTCAGAACGCCATTGCCGATGGCCTATCAAAGTGCGCCGCACTTAAGTTACCTGTGGAACCAGGGATCTTTGTGCTCAAGCTGACTCAACCGTCCGTAACGCCATCAACTGGACAGAGCAAGAAGAGGAAGTTGATTTCTGGTGACTATTTTCCGGCAGAGCTTCCCGAAGCTACCGCCAAGAAGGTCCCCAAGATCAACGCCAAGAGCACTGAGGAGCAGTCTGCTCCGGCAAGCCCTAGGGTTTGTTCCGTTGAAGCAGAAAATCCCGACAAGTTTTGCTCCGGCAAGCTTGCCGGGGAACGTCAAGCTCCGGCAGAGCCGCAGGTTCTCGCCGTAGAAGCGGATGTTCCCGCAACAGCAGATTTGCCTTTAGTCCTTGCTGTCGAGCCACAAGCTCCAGCATGGACACAGCAGATTGTCCGTTTCCTTTAGACAGGAGAACTTCCCGAAGAGCAAGAAGAAGCGGAAAGAGTAGCCCGACAGTCAAGTATGTACCAGTTTGTCGACAACACACTGTACAGAAGAAGACTCAATGGTGTGAAATTGAAGTGTATTCACCGGGAAGACGGACAAAAGCTGTTGGCAGAGATACATGGAGGCATATGTGGTCACCACATTGGCGCAAGAGCACTTGCGGCAAAGCATTCCGGCAAGGTTTCTTTTGGCCGACAGCCCTCCAGGATGCAACTGCACAAGTAACCAAGTGTGAAGCGTGCCAGTTCCATTCCAAGCAGATACACCAACCAGCTCAAGCTCTCCAGACGATCCCTTTATCCTGGCCATTTTCGGTCTGGGGGCTCGATATCCTCGGCCCCTTTCCCCGAGCAATCGGGGGCTTTGAGTACTTGTACGTTGCAATCGACAAGTTCACAAAGTGGCCAGAAGTGGAAGCAGCGAGGAAGGTGACAGCACAGTCAGCAGTCAAGTTCTTCAGGTCGATTGTTTGCCGCTTCGGGATCCCTAACAGGATAATCACCAACAACGGTACGCAATTCACGAGCCGCACCTTCATGCAGTACGTCCAAGATCTTGGCGCCAAGGTCTGCTTCGCTTCTGTTGCTCACCCGAGAAGCAACGGTCAAGCGGAGAGGGCAAATGCTGAAGTGCTGCGTGGGCTCAAGACCAGGACTTTCGACAGGCTGCACAAGTGCGGAAGAAACTGGATCGAGGAGCTGCCGGTGGTTCTTTGGTCGATCAGGACGACGCCAAATCGAGCCACTGGCCAGACACCTTTCGCTCTAGTCTATGGAGCAGAGGCAGTTCTCCCCACGGAACTCGTATACGGGTCACCTCGAGTGCTCGCTTATGATGAGCTTGAGCAAGAGCAGCTGCGACAAGATGACGCGCTACTCCTTGAGGAAGACTGTCTTCAGGCTGCTGTACGAGCTGCTCGCTACCAGCAAGCTTTGCGCCGCTACCATAGCCGCAAAGTTAACGCCAGAAGTCTCGAGGAAGGCGACCTTGTTCTTCGGCGTGTTCAGTCCGCCAAGAATTCCAACAAGTTGACGCCGAAGTGGGAAGGCCCTTACCGGGTGAAATGAGTCACTAGGCCTGGCGCTGTCCGCCTTGAGACCGAAGACAGCATTCCGGTGAGCAATTCCTGGAACATTGAGCATCTTCGTAAGTTTTACCCGTAAGGCGCGGTTGCCGGAACCTGTTCCGGCAACCACCTTTTGTACAAGTCTTGCCGCTGTTGCATGTAATCCTTTGTACAAAGCCGGGCGTAGACCCCGTGCATAAGTAAAGCTCATATGCTCCGCACATCTTGTCAATTTCATGCTTTCTATTTTTTGCATATGTGATCTGACACTTTGTGCAGCACCTACTCCCCGGTAAGCAATAACGAGCCGTAAGGCTCCATATCTTTATTTTTCCCTCTTTCATTTTTCTCAAGGAAAGGAAGTTTCCCTCGCCCACAAGTTTGCCGGGGGGAAAGGAGAAGATAACGGTATGGACCAGGCGTCGTTCAAGAAAGTTTCGCCTTACCGGGAAGCAAACAACAGAAAAGCTAAGTTGCCAAAGTTTGAGCAATCAGATTTTTAAAATTTTTAAGTTATCTCCCTTGAACGACCGCACTTTGTATGGAAAACCTGTGCGCGGAGGAACCAACTCGTAGCTAGTTGCGCCCTTACTTTGTTTCGAGTCCGCTCAACAACTTAAGTGAGCTGCGACTAGTTGCGACAAGGTTTCTTGTCGTAGCGGCACCGCCAGCAGGCTGCTGACGTCCCGCACTCAGCGCTCGCGGCTAAGGTGCCTGCACCGGCAAGTTCCCTAAAAGCGTAGGGCAAAAACATACAAAGGGAGGAATCAAGTAAAGGGAATAACATTGCAATCATTACCCGGAATAGAGTTATATTACAAGGTACCTTGTCGCGGCTCTAACAGATTGTTCTCATAACATGACCAGCAACGACAAGAAAAGAAGAAAACGGGCGGCCTAGTCTACGCGATCGCCCTCAATCCTCTTGATCCCGCTCACCTTGTCCACAATGGGTGCGACAAGGGTCTTGAGCGCCTCCAGATCAGCATCCGGCGGCAGGGTCTTGAGGACGTTGGTGAGGTTGAGGCCCGGGTTGCGGAAGGCCACCTTCACCAACACCTTTTGAAGAGCTCCCGCACAGATCTTGCGCGACTCGTCGGCCAGCTGCTTTGGGATCCTCTCCCGGAGTCGCTGGAGGGCCGTCGCCACGCCTTTGAAGAACAAGATGAGCTTGGCACTGGGTTGGAGGTTCTCGTCGGAGGGATACCCGAGATCCTCCATCCCCAGCTGCGCCAGCTCCCTGTCAATGTCTGCGGCAACATTCACGAAGACCTCTCCGTCCAGTGCTCCACATTCTCCTAAAAGCATTCTGGGCGGCGGCAGCACTGCCAGCAGCGCCTTGTCGGCCTTGATCTCCTCCTTCAAGGCCACCTCCTGCTCCCTGGCGCCGTCCAGCGTCTTGGTCAAAGTGGTCAGCTTCAACTCAAGATCTGCGTTGGAGTCCTTGGCGGCGCAAGCTCTTTCCCGCCCTTGAGATCGGCCTCCAGCTGCGCCACCTTCAGTCTCCAGCTCCTTCTTGGCGGCCTCGGCAACTGCGGCAGCATCCTCCGCTTGCTTGAGGGCTCCGCCGAATGTTCGCTCGCGCGCGGCAAGCTCTCCTCGTGGGCGTCAAGGTTGACCTTCCGCTGCACCAGCTCGCCCTCCTTGCGCAGACAGCTTTTCAGCGGCAAGCCGCTGTTGCTCTTCGACTTCAGCCTTCTCGAGAAGGAAGGCCTTCTGCTCCTCGGCGAGTTGCTCCCGCTCCTCTGCCAGGGACCGGAGAGCTTCTGGTTGAGACCTCCGGAGCTCCTCCGCGTGCTTTTTCGATGTCCACTCCCGCCTTCCGCAACAAGCGCCTTCGCGGGATTTCCAGCTTGGCTTGCCGGGCACGATAGAGGACAACAGCTTCCGCAGCAGCCGCTCCTCCTCAGGCTCGCCGCTGCTGCTGCTCGGCGCGTCAACCAGCGTCAGCCCAGCGGAGGCGAGCACCTCTCCGTCGAAGTCTCTCTCCTTCGACCGGCGCCCTGGAGCTTGACGCCCAGGGGAGGTTGATGAAGACGCCATCGCCGGCCTTCAAGTAGACGCCTGGCTGGGGCTCTTCGGAGCCTGGCGCTGCGGCAGCGGCGGACGGGTCGGCGGTCGACGTAGCGCCTGGCGCTCCTGCGGCCTCAGGGCCGTCAGTGCGATCGCCAGACCCCTCGCCTGCTTGCTGCGGCGGCAGCTTTGGCGGCCTCTGCGCCGGCGGGATCGTCAGCACCGGCTGCTTCTTCGGTGGCAGCGGCGTCGTCGGCAGCAACCTCGGTCTCCATCGGCTCCGCAGCAGATGGGTCTGACGGCCGGAAAAGTGAGAAAAGTCAAGCAAATACCCAAAAAGAAGAAGAACCCAAGGGAAGCTTTGAAGAGAAGATTACCTGTACTGGGTTCGGCAGTCGTAGTCTCCGCCGCCGGGACGCCTGGTGCTGTCCCTTGCCGGAGAACTCTCCCTTGCCGGAGGACTCTCCCTTGGCATTTCGGGGGCGGCCTCCGGGCGCTCCTGGTGGGGCTGCTCTGCTCCTACACAAACCAACAGTCAGATGTCAGCAAAGAAAGAGTATCCATGCGCGCCTAACAGCGGAAAGCGAACCATATACTTACGCTGGGGGCTGCTCTGGAGAACAGTTGCCGGGTCCGGCAAGGTTGTCTCGGACGCACCCCCTGCTGTCGCGGTGGGTTCGTCCTCGATGACAATCACCGGGACCTTGGCTCTCTTCGCTGCTCTCTGGGCCAGAGTCCTAAAAAGGAATAAGTTCAGAGTAAAGCAAATGAGATACAAGACAAAACAGCAAGAATTGAAGAACTACAAGTACAACAAGAGAATCTTACTCTTCTTCTTCCTCGTCGGAGCTGAACGCGGAGAAGTCGAAGTCCGGCTCACGTCCGGCGCGAGGAGGCGGAGGAGTAGTTTCCCTTGGCCGCTTGGCGGGAACAGTGGCGGTGGTCTGAGACGACCCCGCTCCGGCTGCCGCCGCGGCGTGAGAAGCGGCAGGAGCAGAAGCGGTGGTCCGGGTGGACCCCGCTCCAGTTGCCGCAGCAGCGTGAGGTGCTCCCGCAGCAACAGTGCTTGCCGCGGTGGAGCGTGTCACGCGGCGCGGCGACTGTTCACTCGCCCCGCCCCGCTACGTCCCCGGCCTTGCGGAGACGCCTTCTTGGTGGGGATGGAGGCTCTGCTTGCGGCGAGCTGCCTGAAGATGAGGAGGAAGAGGAGTTGATCTCCAGCGAGCCGCTCGTATCCTCGGCGGGCTCGCTCGACTCGACGTCATGCCCGGCAAGCTCTTTCTCGCCGACGAGCTCCTCTCGCTCGGCACGGCTTGCCGCCTCTGCTGCCTCTGCCTCCTCCACGGTGAATCCAAATTCGCCCGCGGCTGCGGCTGCCGCCGCCTCTTCCAGCCTAGTGGCGATGCGTGTCATCTCCGCATCGGTGGTGTCGCGGGTGAGGCTCTTCTTTTCGTCGGAGCGGACCGGCACTTCTACCAAGCCGTCAAAGAACTCCTGCACGACGTCGTCTGCAGGCTCTTGCCAAGTTGGGACAATTCCATGCGAATCGCACAGCGGCATCATTGCACGGATGCGGTCGAGCGCGGAGTTGTTGCACAGCGGAACGACACCCTTCGGCAACCTGAACACTTCGGGATGTTGAGGGTCGTACTTGAACAGCTCCTGGAGCATCGCGTTAAGCTCCAGAACAGTGAAGTTGAAGTTGAGGCCCGGACGCAGCCTCATGATATCCGCCGCATTCTTGAATTCCCAGGCGGGTCTCCCCGTTCCTGCAGGGGGGCGATGCGGCGGCGAAGAAAATCTGCGCCAACAGCGCCTACAGTGAGCCCGGCAAGCCTGAGGCGTTGGATCCGGGTGACGGCAATCTTCAGCCTATCGTCTTCCGGGGCCACGTCACTCCAATCGCTGCCGCGTGCTACTGGGGCTTGGCGCCGGGCGGTAAACGGCTGCGGGTTCTCCTCGACAATCCAGCACCAGTCTGCTCTCCATTCCTCCCACTTGCCGCGGAACTCTCCCTCCAGATAAGTGTCCTTCTTGCCGGCCCTCGAGATCCAGGCGATTCCGCCGGATAAAGGCTCTCCTCTCTCTACTCGGGGCATAAAGAAGTGGCGAAAAAGGGCTACATTGGGATAGACTCCGACAAAGTTTTCGCAGAGATGTGCGAAAACTGCCATGGTCAGAACAGCATTGGGGGTGAAGTCAAGGAGGCGGAACCCGTAGGTGTTCATAATATCGCAGAAAAACTCAGAGAAGGGCGGGCAGAGCCCGCAGTAGAAGAACAAGGCGAAGAAAGGATATCCGTTTGGAGCCATTTTCCAAGCGGCGGCTGGAAGTACCTTCGTGCGCGGATGCGCTCGCGTCTCCGTCGACCAGAAGAGGTAGTAATTCTCCCTCAGCTCCCTCGCGGCGAGCTGGGGGAAGATTGCCCGCTCCTTTCGCAGCGCCGCAAGCCGCTGCGCCTCGGTCGACTTCACAACCTTCCCTTTGTCGGCTCTCGGAGCCATGGCGGAAGTGGTGGTGGAGGTCGACGGCGTTGGTGGTGCTGGTGGCGATGGGGGGCAGGGCGCTGCTCTCTTTTAGCTTTGGGAAGACGAGGGAGCGGCGGAGGTTTCCGAGATTGGAGTAGCAACCGGCGAATGGGCAAACTACCCCTGTTCCCCATGCTTATAAAGAGGGAGGGCGGACGTTCCGCCTTTCCGAATAAAGAAACCACCCACGATCTCTCCCACGACGCCGCATTCAACGCGTGCCGTTCGGGGAGGGCGCGGTGGATACGGGGAGAGATACGGCGTAACCAGGCGCGCGTGCCGTGCCCTGTTTTGGGCCTGGCCCAACAGCGCTCGGCACCGTGTATGGCCCAGGCCCGGGGGCTCCTGTCGGTGTACTAGAGTAGGGGTACCCTAGTATCCCGAACTTGTGCACGGGCAGTCGCAGCATCCCGCGGCAAGGCTTGCCGGGTGACCGCCAAGGTCCTCCGTGGTTCCTTTGGAGCCATTCAAGGACAAAGTATCCAACCAAGGCAGACAAGACCCCGGCAAGAGGAGCTTGCCGGGAAGGCCAACCAAGGCATCTCAAGACTCCGGCAAGAGGAGCTTGCGGAAAGGCCAACCAAGGCATCTCAAGACCCGGCAAGAGGAGCTTGCCGGGAAGGCCAACCAAGGCATCTCAAGGAACTTGCCGCGACGCGCCACGCGTCCCGGCAAGGCCCGGTGAGCGACAAGCTCCCGGACGCGACAAGACAACGACCGCGGAAAGGCGCTTGCCGCGGCAAGCCACCACTCTGTGTCCGCGCTCCAGCACATCCACCAACGTGTCGCTCTGGGACCCTTCCAGGCGTATGTGGCTAGAGGCTGTGCAGCCAGCGGTGCGCGGTGGCAAGCGGCGCTGACAAGATTGCCATCGTGGCGAGCGGTGGCGTCCCTGACGGTCCCTTTTGCACTATTTAGGCGACGCAGACGGGCATTTAATGCCTTGTCCCCTGCCGTCAGGGTTAGGTATGATACACTGTAGCAGGTAGCTGTACCAACCGCAACACCTTTCCATTTTTACCCTTGTCTACGTTGCCACCTGTCGGTGACCCCTTGAGCATATAAAAGGAGGCCCATGCGCAACGAGAGGGGAAAAAAGAGAACACTCACGCTCGGTCTCGTTAGCTGCTGGGGTGTACTGTAGCACTCCGCGCTCCCGAGCAAGAACTCAATACAAACCACAAAGCAGGAGTAGGGTTTTACGCATCCGTGCGGCCCGAACCTGGGTAAACTGCTCGTGTGCTTCGCCTCGATCCGCTCTTCGTGCGACCCTCGCCCCCGCCGAACCGAAAGGGACTCGGTCCGCCGGTCCCATAGGTGCTCGTGGATTAGTACCCCGGCACCTCTGTTTTGGTTGTGTTTTTTGTGTTTAATTAGTGTTTGTGCCAAGTAGAACCGTTGGGAAGACTTGGGGAAAGTCTTTTTGATCTTGCTGTAAAAAACAGAAACTTTAGCGCTCACGAGAATTGCTTCCATTTTTTTATTGGAGAGTGATATTTAGTTAATTCTTTTTGAAGATGATTAATAGATAAATTCCTCACGTCCAGAAATTTATTTTAGAATTTTTGGGGTTCCAGAAGTGTTCTAAACCTACAGATTACTACAGACTGTTCTGTTTTTGACAGATTCTGTTTTTCGTGTGTTGTTTGCTTATTTTGACAAATCTATGGCTAGTAATAGAGTTTATGAACCATATAAAATTTGGAATACAGTAGGTTTAACACCAATATAAATAAATAATGAGTTCATTACAGTACCTTGAACTGATGGTTTGTTTTGTTTTACTAACGGAGCTCACGAAGATTTTCTTTTAAGTTTTGTGTTGTGAAGTTTTCAAGTTTTGGGTAAGATTTGATGGATTATGGAACAAGGAGTGGCAAGAGCCTAATATTGGGGGTGCCCAAGGCACCCCAAGGTAAATCCAAGGACACCAAAAAGCCTAAGCTTGGGGATGCCCCGGAAGGCATCCCCTCTTTTGTCTTCGTTCATCGGTAACTTTACTTGGAGCTATATTTTTATTCACCACATGATATGTGTTTTGCTTGGAGAGTCTTATATGATTTGAGTCTTTGCTTTTTATTTTACCACAATCATCCTTGATTTACACACCTTTTTAGAGAAACACACATGAATTGGAATTTATTAGAATACTCTATGTGCTTCACTAATATCTTTTGAGCTATATAGTTTTTGCTCTAGTGCTTCACTTATATCTTTAGAGCACGGTGGTGGTTTTATTTTACAGAAATAATTGATCTCTCGTGCTTCACTTATATTATTTTGAGAGTCCTCTAGAACAACATGGTAATTTGCTTTTAGGAATAATAAAAACTTTCATATAAGTGCATTGAATACTATGAGAAGTTTGATACTTGATAATTGTTTTGAGATATGGAGATGGTGATATTTCAGTCATGCTAGTTGAGTAGTTGTGAATTTGAGAAATACTTGTGTTGAAGTTTGTGATTCCCGTAGCATGGATGTATGGTGAACCGTTATGTGATGAAGTCAGAGCATGATTTATTTATTGATTGCCTTCCTTATGAGTGGCGGTCGGGGACGAGCGATGGTCTTTTCCTACCAATCTATCCCCCTAGGAGCATGCGCGTAGTACTTTGTTTCGATAACTAATAGATTTTTGCAATAAGTATGTGAGTTCTTTATGACTAATGTTGAGTCCATGGATTATACGCACCATCACCCTTCCACATTTGCTAGCCTCTCTATTACCGTGCACTTTTCGCCGGTATTATACACCCACCATATACCTTCCTCAAAACTTCCACCATACCTACCTAGTATGGCATTTCCATAGCCATTCCGAGATATATTGCCATGCAACTTTCCACCGCCCTGTTTGTTATGCAACGCTTCATCATTGTCATATTGCCATGCATGATCATGTAGTTGACATCGTATTTGTGGCAAAGCCACCTTTCATAATTTTTCATACATGTCACTCTTGATTCATTGCACATCCCGGTACACCGCCGGAGGCATTCACATAGAGTCATATTTTGTTCTAAGTATTGAGTTGTAATTCTTGAGTTGTAAGTAAAAAGAAGTGTGATGATCATCATTATTAGAGCATTGTCCCAGTGAGGAAAGGATGATGGATACTATGATTCCCCCACAATTCGGGATGAGACTCCGGACGAAAAAAGAGAAAAGAGGCCAAAAAAAGAAGGCCCAAATAAAAAAATGAGAGAAAAAGAGAGAAGGGACAATGTTACTATCCTTTTTCCACACTTGTGCTTCAAAATAGCACCATGATCTTCATGATAGAGAATCTCCTATGTTGTCACTTTCATAAACTAGTGGGAATTTTACATTAAAGAACTTG
Source organism: Triticum urartu (assembly GCF_003073215.2). Classification (NCBI taxonomy): domain Eukaryota; kingdom Viridiplantae; phylum Streptophyta; class Magnoliopsida; order Poales; family Poaceae; genus Triticum; species Triticum urartu. Next base: position 73,962,060 of record NC_053022.1, on the reverse strand, counting down.
GCTTGTATATTCCAATGATGGGCTTCCTCAAATTGCCCTAGGTCTTCGTGAGCAAGCAAGTTGGATGCACACCCACTTAGTTTCTTTTGTTGAGCTTTCATACACTTATAGCTCTAGTGCATCCGTTGCATGGCAATCCCTACTCACTCACATTGATATCTATTGACGGGCATCTCCATAGCCCGTTGATACGCCTAGTTGATGTGAGACTATCTTCTCCTTTTTGTCTTCTCCACAACCACCTTCTATTCCACCCATAGTGCTATGTCCATGGCTCACACTCATATATTGCATGAAAGTTGAAAAAGTTTGAGAACATCAAAAGTATGAAACAATTGCTTGGCTTGTCATCGGGGTTGTGCATGATTTAATATCTTGTGTGATGAAGATAGAGCATAGCCAGACTATATGATTTTGTAGGGATAACTTTCTTTGGCCATGTTATTTTGAGAAGACATGATTGCTTAGTTAGTATGCTTGAAGTATTATTATTTTTATGTCAATATTAAACTTTTATCTTGAATCTTTTGGATCTGAACATTCATGCCACAATAAAGAAAATTACATTGAGAAATATGTTAGGAAGCATTCCACATCAAAAAATCTATTTTTATCATTTACCTACTCGAGGACGAGCGGGAATTAAGCTTGGGGATGCTTGATACGTCTCCAACGTATCTATAATTTTTGATTGCTCCATGATATTATATTATCTGTTTTGGATGTTAATGGGCTTTATTTTACTCTTTTATATTATTTTTGGGACTAACCTATTAACCGGAGGCCCAGCCCAAATTGTTGTTTTTTTTGCCTATTTTAGTGTTTCGTAGAAAAGGAATATCAAACGGAGTCCAAACGGAATGAAACCTTCGGGAGCGTTATTTTTGGAACAAACGTGATCCAGGGGACTTGGAGTGGACGTTGCTACCTCTTGAGCACTGCGTTGAACTATTCCCCGAGAGGAGAGGATGATGCAGCAAAGTAGCGTAAGTATTTCCCTCAGTTTTTGAGAACCAAGGTATCAATCCAGTAGGAGGCTAGCGCGAGTCCCTCGTACCTACACAAAAACAATAACTCAACGCAACCAACGCGCTTAGGGGTTGTCAATCCCTTCACGGTCACTTACGAAAGTGAGATCTGATAGAGATGATAAATAATATTTTTGGTATTTTTGGTATAGAGATGCAAAGTGAAAAGTAAAAGGCAAAGTAAAAAAGCAAAGCAATAATAAAGTGATGGAGATTGATATGATGAGAAAGAGACCCGGGGGCCATAGGTTTCACTAGTGGCTTCTCTCAAGAGCATAAGTATTCTACGGTGGGTGAACAAATTACTGTTGAGCAATTGACAGAATTGAGCATAGTTATGAGAATATCTAGGTGATCATGTATATAGGCATCACGTCCAGACAAGTAGACCGATCAACGCTCTGCATCTACTACTATTACTCCACTCATCGACCGCTATCCAGCATGCATCTAGAGTATTAAGTTAAAACAGAGTAACGCCTTAAGCAAGATGACATGATGTAGAGGGATAGTTTCATGCAATATGATAAAAACCCCATCTTGTTATCCTCGATGGCAACGATACAATACGTTCCTTGCTGCCCCTTCTGTCACTGGGAAAGGACACCGCAAGATCGAACCCAAAGCTAAGCACTTCTCCCATGGCAAGAACAACCAATCTAGTAGGCCAAACCAAACTGATAATTCAAAGAGACTTGCAAAGATAACCAATCATACATAAAAGAATTCAGAGAAGATTCAAATATTATTCATAGATAGACTTGATCATAAACCCACAATTCATCGGTCTCAAACAAACACACCAAAAAAGATTACATCGAATAGATCTCCACAAGAGAGGGGGAGAACATCTGTTGTATTGAGATCCAAAAAGAGAGAAGAAGCCATCTAGCTACTAACTATGGACCCGAAGGTCTGAGGTAAACTACTCACACTTCATCGGAGGGGCTAGGATGATGTAGAAGCCCTCCGTGATGACGAGCCCTCTCCGGCGGAGCTCCGGAACAGGCCCCAAGATGGGATCTCGTGGATACAGAAAGTTGCGGCGGTGGAATTAGGTTTTTGGCTCGTCCTCCTTCGTTTGGGGGTACGTAGGTATATATAGGAGGAAGAAGTACGTCGGTGGAGCTTCGAGGGGCCCACGAGGCAGGGGGCGCGCCCTTGGAGGGGGCGCGCCCTCCACCCTCGTGGCCACCTCGTGGCTTTCTTGACGGAGGGTCCAAGTCTCCTGGATCTTATCTGATGAGAAAATCATGTTTCCGAAGGTTTCATTCTGTTTGGACTTCGTTTGATATTCTGTTTCTCCGAAACACTGAAATAGGCAAAAACAGCAATTCTGGGTTGGGCCTCCGGTTAATAGGTTAGTCCCAAAAATAATATAAAAGTGGAAAATAAAGCCCAATATAGTCCAAAACAGTAGATAATATAGCATGGAGCAATCAAAAATTATAGATACGTTGGAGACATATCACTCCACAAGCTTAAGCTCTTCAAGATATCGCAACTAATGAGTTAGTTGTGGGATGATGTGTTACGGAACGAGTAAAGAGACTTGCCGGTAATGAGATGGGTATTGATACCAACGATCGAATCTCGGGTGTCGGTGTACAAAAAGAGGGGTACACTTTTTGTACCCCTATAACTGTGCACGGGCAGTCTGAGCCGCGGATACCACCACACCAAGCAAGGCAAGGGAGGTGAGCCAGGGTAAGACCGAAGCTCAAGAGAACTAGAACGACGCCAAGGCCAAGACCACGAAGAGCAAAGGGGACGAAGCGGACTCCGACAAGATCCTTGCCGGGAGACAGTTCTAGCAGCCCCGGCAAGACCCTTGCCGCGGCGACTCGTCCCACGCCTACGGAGCAAATCACCCTTGAGTCCACTGCCCCCAAAGGGCAAGGATTCGGGAGACATCCCCGTGGCGGCATGCAGATCTTTGTGAAGACATTCAAGATCAGATACGCACTAAGGAGACGACAACCCTTGGCGGGATCCCAGCCGAGGAAGACCACAAGGCCCGGCAAGCGCCTTGCCGGGGATGACAGCAGGCGCCTCGGCAAGACCCTTGCCGGGGCCCCGCAAGGCCCTTGCCGAGGACACCCAAGGGCCACCATCAGGCCACGCACCTAAACCTCCACGCCGTTCATGCAGCAGCTGCGACCCAACCAGCTGGGACCGGAAGTGCACGGATGGCTGGATTGCGAATCCATAGACAAGACGCCACATTCGCACCTCAGTGCTGCACTAAAACTACAATGGCACGTACACAGCGATGACAGGCCAGGAGAAGCGTGTAGACACAACAGAAGAGAAGGCGTCACGGATCAGCTAAGACGAAGCATGTCTTCTCCGTCCGATAAAGCAAGGACCCTAATTGCACGCACCATAAACATGCACATTAGTCACTGTGGGATACGAGGATAACCTCGCCGACTGTAAACCTTGTCCCTCCTGGTGTGCCATAAAAGTTAGGCGCAACCGCACTTTTGTCCATCTATAAAAAGGTTGAGTGCAGAATCTCGACAGCCGATCCCAGTACAGGATTCGATTTTAATGGCGAGAAATTCTTCCACTGATAAGTTACATAAAAAACAGAAAGTGAATAAACTGCCAAATAACACACACGAAGGAGTAAGAGGTTTTAACTTAGCATACGTCATGCGCCGAAAAGCTGATACAAAACTGAACATGGTGCTATCCTTCTCATCTAGACAATACCGAGGCTTTACTAACAGAAACGACACAATTACACTAACCAACTCCAGAAACACATACCCACATCGGCCATAAGACCACCGTACCTACAGTACAGGCGATTATGTTGGATCCAAATAGTTAATCGTCCACAATAGACACCAACAGATCGCATCTTAGGCAAAGATAAACATACCGATGAGAAGGAGAACAAGTATGCTTGTTTCCCGGATACTTCAACCACCTCCTGCCATTATCCAGACCTAATTTATTATTAAACCAAACTGTTGCTAGTTGTTACCCATACTTGACAAATTTTTTTATTATTAAGATAAATGAAGAGATTTTTATTCTCTCTATTCCAGACCTATCGGCAGCCAAATTGAAATTTGTTATATCAATTGCTAGTTTCTAACCACCTCCGGGCAGGACACCGGATCACTTACCAAGCACCAAGGAAATACATGTATCGAACACAAAACCACAAAACAAACAGTTGAACTAAAGACAGAATCAATTATAAACGAAGGGCCGGAACCGAACCAATATGAGTTTAGGTTCATGATCACAAAAAAAAAACACAAAAAAAATATGCTCGATTTATAGTGCAAGGACACCCACCATGGCCACAGTGCTCACCGGCATAGTTATAAGCGTGGAACCTTACGCGAATACAGCACAGCACAGTCAACAAGCCATGAATATATCTGCTCAACCAAAAGACAGCCAAAACAAACTTTAATCGTAGGCACAGACGCTTAACAACCGACCAGCAGGCGGAACAGTATCATATCTAACTATTTCATCTTAATAACTTTAAGAACGAGGTGATGAGCACTACATTAGGTTCCGACTTTGTTCTTTACTGAGAACGTGATTCGGTCCTCGCACGTAACTAAATTCTAGGACACGTACGGGTCTGACGCTTAAAGTTCACGATTAGACAAGAGAACATAATCAATAGAGGTTTAGATGTTGATGTCTGACATCGTAGCTAAAGGTGTTTGTCCGGTCCGGATGTCGAACTCACGCTAGACAAGACGCGGATCTCTGACAATGTTCGCTCGAATCTACGTAAGATCGATATATTCGGGCACTAAATCACATCTGGGACTATCACGCAAATGGTATACAAGAGCCAGATCCCGGGATAGCAAGATACACACAAAAAAGACAACCGGCAGCACCGAGAGGTATCGGAACACCCAGCGGGAAGTTGTATAGGCACTTAATGGGCTTTAGTGGAAAGGAGGGGAAAGGAGCGAAGGAGGGCGCCCCCCCAAGCCCAATCAAATTGGGAGGGGGGCCCCCTTTCTCCTTCCTCCCTCCTTCCTCTTCCTTCCCTCTCCCTCTCCAAATAGGAAAAGGAGGAGTCCTACTCCCGGTGGGAGTAGGACTCCCCCCTTGGGCGTGCCTCCTCCCCTTGGCCGGCCCTCTCCTCCCCTCCTTTATATACGGAGGAGAGGGGCACCCCATGGACACAACAATTGATCTCTTGGATATTTTAGCCGTGTGCGGTGCCCCTCTCCACCATAGCCGACCTCGATAATATCGTAGCGGTGCTTAGGTGAAGCCCTACGACAGTAGAAGATCAACATCGTCACCACGCCGTCATGCTGACGGAACTCTCCCTCAAAGCTTGGCTGGATCGGAGTTCGAGGGACGTCATCGAGTTGAACGTGTGCAAAACTCGAAGGTGCCGTGCGTTCGGTACTTGATCGGTCAGATCATGAAGACGTACGACTACATCAACCGCGTTGTGCTAACGCTTCTGCTTTCGGTCTACGAGGGTACGTGGACACACTCTACCCTCTCGTTGCTATGCATCACCATGATCTTGCGTGTGCATAGGAATTTTTTTGTAATTACTACGTTCCCCAAAAGTGGTATCAGAGCCAAGTTTTATGTGTTGACGTTATATGCACGAGTAGAACACCAGTGAGTTGTGGGCGATACAAGTCATACTGCTTACCAGCATGTCACACTTTGGTTCGGCGGTATTGTTGGATGAAGCGGCCCGGACCGACATTACGCGTACGCTTGCGCTTACGCAAGACTGGTTCTACCGACGTGCTTTGCACACAGGTGGCTGGCGGGTGTTAGTTTCTCCAACTTTAGTTGAACCGAGTGTGGCTACGCTCGGTCCTTGAGAATGTTAAAACAGCACTAACTTGACGAACTATCGTTGTGGTTTTGATGCGTAGGTAAGAACAGTTCTTGCTCAGCCCATAGCAACCACGTAAAACTTTGCAACAACAAAGTAGAGCACGTCTAACTTGTTTTTGCAGGGCATGTTGTGATGTGATATGGTCAAGACATGATGCTATATTTTTTGTATGAGATGATCATGTTTTGTAACAGAGTTATCAGCAACTGGCAGGAGCCATATGGTTGTCGCTTTATTGTATGCAATGCAATCGCCCTGTAATTGCTTTACTTTATCACTAAGCGGTAGCGATAGTCATAGAAGCAATAGTTGGCGAGACGACAACGATGCTACGATAGAGATCAAGGTGTCGCACCGGTGACGATGGTGACCATGACGGTGCTTCGGAGATGAAGATGACAAGCATAAGATGCTGATGGCCATATCATATCACTTATATTGATTCCATGTGATGTTTATCTTTTATGCATCTTATTTTGCTTTGATTGACGGTAGCATTATAAGATGATCTCTCACTAAATTTCAAGAAAAAAGTGTTCTCCTGGAGTATGCACCGTTGCCAAAGTTCATCGTTCCCAGACACCACGTGATGATCGGGTGTGATAAGCTCTACGTCCATGTACAACGGGTGCAAGCCAGTTTTGCACATGCAGAATACTCAGGTTAAACTTGACGAGCCTAGCACATGCAGATATGGCCTCGGAACACTGATACCGAAAGGTCGAGCGTGAATCATATAGTTGATATGATCAACATAGTGATGTTCACCATTGAAAACTACTCCATTTCACGTGATGATCGGTTATGGTTTAGTTGATTTGGATCACGTGATCACTTAGATGATTAGAGAGATGTCTATCTAAGTGGGAGTTCTTAAGTAATATGATTAATTGAACTGTAATTTATCATGAACTTAGTCCTGGTAGTATTAGCATACCTATGTTGTAGATCAATAGCTCGCGTTTAGCTCCCCTCTTTTATTTTTGGTATGTTCCTAGAGAAAACTAAGTTGAAAGATGTTAGTAGCAATGATGTGGATTGGATCCGTGATCTGAGGACTATCCTCATTGCTGCATAGAAGAATTATGTCCTTGATGCACCGCTAGGTGACAGACCGCTTGCAGGAGCAAATGCATACGTTATGAACGTTTCGCAAGCTCAATATGATGACTACTTGATAGTTTAGTGCACCATGCTTAACAGCTTAGAATCGGGACTTGAAAGACGTTTTGAACGTCATGGATCATATGAGATGTTCCAGGAGTTGAAGTTAATATTTCAAGCAAATACCCGAGTTGAGAGATATGAAGTCTCCAACAAGTTCTATAGCTAAAAGATGGAGGAGAATAGCTCAAGCAGTGAGCATGTACTCAGATTGTCTGGGTACTACAATCGCTTGACTCAAGTGGGTGTTAATGTTCCAAATAAAATAGTGATTGACAGAATTCTCTAGTCACCATCACCAAGTTAGTAGAACATCATGATGAACAATAGTATGCAAGGGATAACGAAAACGATTCCCGAGCTTTTCATGATGATGAAATCGATGAAGGTAGAAATTAAGAAAGAGCATCAAGTGTTGATGATTAACAAGACCACTAGTTTCAGGAAAAGGGCAAAGGGAAAGAAAGGGAACTTCAAGAAGAACGGCAAGCTAGTTGCTGCTCAAGTAAGAAGCCCAAATCTGGACCTAAGCCTGAGACTAAGTGCTTCTACTGCAAAGGGACTGGTCACTGGAAACGGAAGTGCCCCAAGTATTTGGCGGATAAGAAGGATGGCAAAGTGAAAAATGCTATATTTGATATACATGTTATTGATGTGTACTTTACTAGTGTTTATAGCAACCCCTCGGTATTTGATACTGGTTCAGTTCCTAAAAATAGTAACTCGAAACGGGAGTGGCAGAATGAACAGAGACTACTTAAGGGTGAAGTGACGATGTGTGTTGGAAGTGGTCATCATCGCACACTCCCTATACTTTCAGGATTAGTGTTAAACCTAAATAAATGTTATTTGGTGTTTGCGTTGAGCATGAATATGATTTGATCATGTTTATTGCAATATAGTTATTCATTTAAAATCCGAGAATAATTGTTGTTCTGTTTACATGAATAAAATCTTTGATGGTCATACACCCAATGAAAATAGTTTGTTGGATCTCGATCGTAGTGATACACATATTCATAATATTGGTGCCAAAAGATGCAAAGTTGATAATGATAGTACAACTTATTTGTGGCACTACCATTGAGGTCATATCGGTGTAAAGCGCACGAAGAAAATCCATACTGATGGGCTTTTGGAATCACTTGATTATGAATCAGTTGATGCTTGCGAACCATGCCTCATGGGTAAGATGACTAAGACTCCATTCTCCAGAACAATGGAGCGAGCAATAGACTTGTTGGAAATAATACATATTGATGTATGCAGTCTGATGAGTGTTGAGGCTCGCGGCGGGTATCGTTATTTTTCTGACCTTCACAAATGATTTGAGCAGATATGGGTATATCTACTTGAAGAAACATAAGTCTGAAACATTTGAAAAGTTCAAAGAATTTCAGAGTGAAGTGGAAAATCATCGTAACAAGAAAATAAAGTTTCTACGATCTGATCATAGAGATTAATATTTGAGTTACGAGTTTGGCCTTCAATTAAAACAATGTGGAATAGTTTCACAAACTCATGCCACCTGGAACACCACACCGTAATGGTGTGTCCAAACATCATAACCATACTTTATTTGATATAGTGCAATCTACGATGTCTCTTACCGATTTACCACTATCGTTCTGGGGTTATGCATTAGAGACAACTGCATTCACATTAAAAAAGGCACCATCCAAATCTGTTGAGACAACATCGTATGAACTGTGGTTTAGCAAGAAACCTAAGCTCATTTCTTAAAGTTTGGGGTTGCGCTGCTTATGTGAAAAAGTTTCATCTTGATAAGCTCAAACCCAAGTCGGAGAAGTGTGTCTTCATAGGATACCCAAAAGTAACTGTTGGGTACACCTT